>NC_087513.1:74159766-74459766 GCF_963921805.1 Phalacrocorax carbo
CACAGTCAGACCTGGTTAATGCAAATTTGCTACGTCCTTTTAAAATGCAGATCGAGAGGTGTAAATATGTTACTTTTCAGAAGTCTTTAACGCTCGGGTAACTTATGAAATTAGGCATGGATTAGCCAGATCTGACTGCAAAAATGAGAAGAAAAAAATTCACACTCTTCTGCTTTACAAAAGCAACCAGGCCACTATGGTCTATTGACTTGATGCTATTTATGCAAGAATGCCATTACTAATAACCCTCTTTATATTTACAATACAGGTAACTACAGTAAGAATTATTAATTTGGCATTCGTGCCCTTAGCTTAACATAAAGGCAACAGAAGATCTTCTTGGCAAGTCACAGTCAAAACTACTTAAGGATGTTTCTAGAGCTCAGTCATTTTTTTGTCCTCCTTCAAATATCTTAACATTGCTATTAAACAGACTGAGATTAATTAATTGAAACACGTACATGTTCTCTAGTTCGGTGCTCTAGTACCTATCTTACATTCAGAATGTCCTGTATTCACAGTTTCAAGCTACCTTATCTGCAATGCTATTGCAAGCTACTGCTTCAAACTTAACACATCTGTAGATATTCCTTAGCAAGTGAGAATATCAGAGTGCTACTGGCTCAAACAGATGTGGAACAAGGCTCAAGGTAACTGGCATTTCATTTTGGGAATTGTTTTACAGTATTTCCTCAGAACTTATCCAGGAATTGTTTTAACCTGCACTTGTCTTGACAGAAAGCTAATGCAAAGCAGCATTTAAGTGTGTAAAATGAATTTCGACATGCAAAATGAAAGCCTCTACCAGTACTGCGAAGTCAATCACTGTAACCTGTGATAATCCTTGTGCTTCTTCGAAGTGGCTCAGGAAAAGCTTGCAGTATTTACTATCTGCTTCAAAGTGCTTTTATGGGATTCAGTGGAACTTCACTCCACAAGAATGAGATCGAGCTGCACTCATGAAGAGCTTTGGTTCTGCAGAAGCAAGCTTCCACTCCTACAGTTATTGCTACTTGAGCTATACAAACAAAAATACTATACTGAAAAAAAATTACACCAACTCCAAACTTAAATAGTACTGGTACCTGAAAAGGGAATGTGGATTACCAACTGTTGGGAAAGTTGGGATCTATCAAGTGTCAGATTCCCCAAGACCAAGTCAACATCACAGCATTTTTCAAATATTTCACAAATACAAAGCAACACTACCAGAAATAAAGCCACTACTTGAAGAAAATAGTAATACGAGTTCAAAAATCTTTATCAATCTTACTTCCAAGCAGATCTTGCTGAACTTAAAGGGACTACCAAGACAGCAGGGTATTATTCAACGTATGTCAATGTCAACAGGGAGAACGCACAGAAAACTAGTGTCTTCTGTGCTCTCACGAGCTCTAGCAACATCCTTGGTAACTGCTACAAAGGAAAATATAAATGTCTATTTTAGCTATTTGTTTCTATTTAGCTACTAAGAAAAACTGTCCAGTATAGTAGCCTCCAGCTAACAAATGCTAACAAAAATGGTTATGCAATTTCAAATTACAAAAAATTCCAGTTCTCCCACTTGTATTAGGATTTTTAAGGTTTTGGCTGAAGGAAATAAAAAAAAATTGGAAACATTCAGAGATGAATATAAACCAGGGGGGAAAAAAAATCCCAAACCTTGCTTTTGTAAAATAACAGAATGCCATTCAAAATGGTCTTTCAAGGTGAAAGTTTTTCATTCACATCAATTTTCTTTGTCCTGAATCAATCCAAGCTTTTGTAAAGCACATACGTGCATGTATATATATGTGTGTGTATACACATACACACACAAACACACAGTGTGCCATAAAGCAATTTTGAATAAATATCTTTGCTGGAGTCTGTACAACAGACTCCCCATAATATTTACTCCTCAGGTAAGTTTGCGCTTGCACATGTATATGCACACACACAGACTTTGTACACGTGGGCACTTATGTGACCAAAGTGCAAAGTTTTTCAGAGTATGATCAGAGTTGAGTACATGCCTGCCCAACTCCACACTGCATTGTTGGGTTTTATTTTTCTGTTGTGGGTTTCTTCCCCTTCCCACCCCCACCCCCCACACCCTCCCTTTCAGATTTAAAGCCTCTTTTCCACTCAAACTTATACATTATTTTGTTAAGTAAACATTTTCTTTTCAGTTCACATTTTGTAATCCAGACCATTCTTGGTATAACAGCTTTAAGAAACAAGAAAATGTGTGTGATGATCAAAGCTCCATTTTTCAAGTCATACTTTTCCATATTATCCCTTCAGACTGGAGACTTTGAAAAGTAATTTGCTGCCACAGGAGGAAAAAAAAAAAAAAACAAACAACCAACAACAACAAAACAACCCACCACAAATCTAAAAAAAGGCCCCAGACATACCAGAATCTGCAGCTACAGGCCCAAGCATTTAAGACTAAAATCCAAGGTTAGAAGATGACAAAGTAGAAAGATGTCAACAATACAGGAACTGTAAACCTAAAATGTCTTGCTCCCCAGTGCAACAGGATCTCTGTTCACTAATCTTCAGTTCAATAGTCCGTTCCACTAGATGCTGCTGAAGCACAAATACAGACACCAGAATAGTGTTCAAATTTAGAATCAAGTTTCAAAAAAAAAGGAACATCAATTTGGAATAGTGGTCTTCTGCTTTAAAAGTACACTTAATAAACAAGCGGCTTTCCCACAGAAGTTAGAGATGGTACGTTGTCCATCTAGGACTATGATGGTACATATCCTCAAAGAAACTGATGGCCACAGAACTTCAACATTTCTAACAGCTTAACGGCATCAATAAGGAAAAATCAAAACATTATTTATCAGTTCAGCAAGGTGGTTGATTCTTATACAAAAGAAAAGTACCATCATATGGAAAGCTACCTTCTTTTTAAAAAAAAAAAAAGGGGGGGGGGGAAGATCACCCTAACTTTTCTCCCTAGTTACAGCACACTGGTGATCTCACTAGTCTATTATCACTCATATTTTGCTTGTATACATCTAAAAAGTTAATATTCTCTAACCATGTTTTCTTTATTATAAGTTAATGCAACTTCAATAAAATAAGTTGTTAAATGAATCCTTTGGAACAACCTCACTGTCTGCACCCAACTTTTACAAAACCAATGAAAGCAGCAATGGAATCATGTTAAACTTATAATAAATAATTCACATACAACATATGTTAAATTACAAAGAAGGATTAAATTGCCATTTCTACAACTTTTTATAGATTTAGCAAGTTTCTAATCCATTTTATATCAACAGCAGTACGTATGCTCTTCAAACTAAATTTAACATTGAAGGACTGTTTAGAGGCATTATTTATAAAGCAAGAACCACCAAGTGAGCATTACAGAACTTCAACAAATGTTTAGCTTTTTCCAGTATCTGTTCTCAGAAAAGATTCAGGGGTTGTCCATCCACTTGGTAAGTTTGTTCCTCTTTATTACTCAGGAAGAGTTAACGTCATGACCTCCAGCTTCATTTTGAAATACTGGTTAAACCGAACAATTGCATACCTAATCAAAGGGAGAGAGAGATTTGAAGTTAAGAGCAGATAACTCCCTTTGTGAAAACAGCCATGCTAGGTAGGACTAGTCATAAGTCCACCTACCCCAGTACCTTCTTTCCAACACTGACCCTTAGCAGCTGCAAAAAGCAGCAATTAAGAACAGAGCAACCGTATTACAGTACTTCCTCACCACCACCCCACACTCCCAGCTTGCTACAGCTTGCAAAACAGATGCTGTTCCAGGATTATCAAAGTTAGTATTTTCCTGTTTAACAGTTCTTAATAGACTGCCCAACAACTGACAACTAACAATTCCAAAGATACCTGATCTTGACTATTGCAAGAAATGACATTTTAGTCAAAAAACTGACACATTTTTGGGTTCTATCACCTTTGCTTTTACTTGGGTTTTTGTGCCATCTAGCGGTTACTAACAAGTCCTTCTTTTGACCAATTATTCTCAAGTAGAAGAAATTCACAGTTGTCTCATTTTCAAAATGACACAACTAAGCCTAGTACACTGGCTTAGTCAGTGCAAAAAATTCTGAAGTGGGAACTTTTATCAAACAAAATGATTAATTTTATCACCTCACCCAGTCCCCAATAGAGAGATGAATTCCTCTGCTTGTTGCCGTGAAAGACCATTTTTAAAAATGCCAAATACACACATCTACCTGAAACAGAGCACCACTGGCTAGTGTCTCAGGAAACAGAACTTAACATTCATTGGCATTACAAAGATTCTTTAAAAAAGACTAGGAATTTCCAAGATCAACACCCCGTGCAATAAGAAGTAAACAAGCTCTTTTGTACAAGAGTCCCATTTCTTGCTTGACTCCTGCAGTTGAAAACGTAGGTCTTGCATCTGACATAGTACACCACAATGACCAGCTTGGCTTTTATGCCACTGTCTCTCCAACAACAACAAAAAAAAAAACACTCAATGCCCAAAAACATTTACTCCTTTAGGGGTGTTCCTTGCCATGTTATATACTATGTGTTTTAGCCCAGGAGCACATACTAACTTAAGAAAACTTTCAGCAACAAAAAGCACAGACAGCTTTTACTGCCTTAATTTTCTCCTAAAAATTAACAGTTACAGTATGATCACACAGATCAGATCTGTTGCTCAGATAGCTGGGGTGTGGGACTAAATGGCCACACAGGTCCCTTCCAGCCTCCAGTATTCTATGCTTATATGTAGAAAGCACACTTACCCTAGAAAATCAAAGTCAATGGTGGAATATTTGGCTTGAATTAGAGCCCACAATCCCCAAAAGAAGTGGGAAGCCTGAAAAAAAAAATTTAAAAAATTGTGAAATATTAACATTCTATAAAATCCAACATGTAAACGTATTCTCACATTGAGACAAAAAAGTTATCTACAAGAGACTTCTCAATACCCCGTCTTTTCATAAAGTTATTTGATATCTCTTTACCAAAAGGATTGGTAAACAAGTACTATAGAATTAATTACTGGCAATCAGAGGAGTAAATCCATTGGCCTCCTGACTCTCCATGCATTGTTTTAAAGAAAAAAATATGTTGCATTTATAAAACAGTTCCTCTATTAAGTAGACTGTTATACAAATACACCATGTTAAAAAAAACGCAGAGAAATACAAGACATCTTCAAACTGCTTCTAACAGTATACCTCATTGGGGCATTCAAGGACTCAATGCCACACCTATTAGATTTCTTATTCTACCTCCATGAATTATGTGGTTTTCTCCTTGAAGGACAAGGCATCGAAGCCAGGTGGAATTTTCTGAAGGCAGATCAAAATTGAACAGGCTCATCCTTTCAAAGGGAAAGACCATGGGAGTAAAGCTTTTACATCCACCAAAGTCTGGGAAAGAGACTGACGGACAGGAGGCGGCTTATAACGCACAAGATACCGGAGCAGGGAGCAGACTCACACAGACAGCTCTCACACTGTATGGAAAGGCAGCACTTCTGGGGAACCACAGGAGACTACATGTGCACTTTGCTAAAATTTAAACCACTAAGGTGATCAAAACCAGATCTGAAAGCAGCTCCCTGTTTGCCAAGACACTGCAGGCAAGAAAAGAGTTACGGTAGCACTGAAAGTCTCTAGAGTGGCCTAATTATCTGTTTTAAAATAAATAAATAAATGAAACAAAGTATCCTAGTTTAACAAAATGTTACCTTACTTTAAAAACGCTTTTAAAATCAGGCGATTTATAGGTCTTTATGAAGTATATTACCTTGCTCTTCTGTCTTCCTACCATCACAGGAAAGAACTTACCACAAACCCACCATAAGCTCTAGCCAACTCAGGCGCTTGCCAGATCAATAAACAGCCAATAGAAATACTCACTAAAAGCTCATCTTGTTTCTGAATGCTCACTGCCTCGTTCACTAGGAATATTCTATAGAGAATTTCTGACACTCGTTAGAGAAAGTTTCCATAGAACAGGCTAAGGAAGTTTTTCTTTATATACCTCAGCACTCAGAGTAGGAAACTGGCAATTATGTTTGTCCACAGAGTAGCAGCAGGCTTCTCTATAGCATTAATATATTCTAACCAACAGTTTGTTATTTACCAGTGCAAACTGATTGACTTGGACATATAGAACTTCAACTTCTTTTTCACTGACTTCTGTGCCAAATCCTTTATATTCTTTGTAGGCCTCAAGGTAAGATCTCAGCCATTGTTCCTGTAATTTTCTGTTAGGATAAAGGCTGTAGTCTACCTCATTTACTCCTAGAAAAAGAAAAAATACCTATTAGAAACTTATGATGTCTAAAAAAGACCATAGAATCACATTACTGGACTACTCCCCTCCGCCTCACCCCCAACCCACATGTACAAGTTGATGCGGACAAACACCAGTGTCTTTACTTTAACCTGATTTTACCAGTTACAGGTCAGCAAGAATTTCTCACACATGAACTGGAGCATTCAACATACATGGCATAAATCCTTCTGCGATGTTTTCAACCACATACATATTCTACTTCTATTTTGAAATTCAAGTTTGGCTTTGAGAAAAGTGTTTCATAATGCAAATGCTTTTCCTTGACAAAAGCCCTCCCGCACGTATCAAATACCACATTTCATAAGAAAAGGGACTTGTATGCAGCAATATCTAAAGGTGAATCCAGATATGTATACATGGTCACCAGCTAAGCTCATTATTTCTGAGATGAAAATTTATTGGAAGTCTACTCCTCCTCCACAGGGTATTGGTAGATTTAGAAGTTTTATCTCCATAACCACTCTCTTTCATCCCATTTTTCTTCCTATACTGGAAATGCTTAGTCACAGGCCATATAGAGTCTGCCAGAAGTCCCAAACCTGGATCATAATTCACTCTCACTAGCTATCATTCCCAGAGGATTTGGGAATTCTCCTTAAGTCTTATTTTTATGAACAGTGCAATCCCCTAGTACCTAAACACTTTCTTGCGTCAGATCCACTCAAATCTAGCTTTTCAGAAAAAGATCAGACTTTTTTATTGCAGGGACAGAGAATAGTAGACATGAAGCACAACTGTTTTCCATAGGACAAAAAAAGTATTTGTGTTTAGTGTTCTTACTGTACTTCGCTGCTTAAAGATACAGTCAGGCTCTCAGAAGTCCCAGATGAAAAAAATCAAAAGCTCTCAAATATATTTTGTAAAGAATTTAACTTGCTTTCCAAATACTTAAGTTACCAAGTACAGACTCTGAATTTTAAGTTATCTAGATTTAACATTCAGTTTGTGAAACCACAACTGGTAGATTAAGGCTCCTAATTTCACCATACTGCGCTTTCCACCTATACTAATCATTACATAGGTTTTCCCTCTTGCTCCATCTTATGAAATAACACAGCATACATCCATGGTTATTTCTCTCTTATGGAGTGAACAAAAGGAGCATTCACTGAAAAAGACTGAACTAGTAAGTGAATTAGTCTACCAGCACCTTATTCCCCAAAATCCCACCTTTTTCCTACCACAGAGCCTTAACTGTCACTTCTCATTTTAGGACACAACTCAAGGGCAAGTACTTACTGGCACACACAAATGCAAAGCCACCAAAAAAACCACATAAGCCTGCCATTTGGAACTGTGGAAGCACACAGTGTATTCTCAGTATATACCTATGCTGTAAAAGATATAACTGCAGTATTTCATTACAGTGGGCTGAGTCTCCACTGTGTCATTTCACAGAAGGATACTGTGAAAGCTGTGAGTTCTGTATTCATTTAACCCCACCAAAACTTAGGACATGATATTCCCATTTCTGAATTAGCAGAACTGCAAAGGCAGGCCATAACTGGCCCACAAGATAAGACATTATCACATTTTGACACCATCAGATGAACAGCTATATACACTTATCTAGACATACGAGGAGAATGTGCAAGAATGAGAGTTTTTATAAAACCAGTTTGCCTTTACCTCAGAAATCCAAATTTTACCTGCAAATTCATTGAAGTGATTTCCAATGTCATAAGCCAGGTAATTGTATCCAGAGTATTCATAGTCTATGAACTGCACATCACCTATGTGAGACACAACAGCAGCAACATCAGAGTCCATATCAAATGAAGTTATGGCCCTAATCTTTTGGTGTCCTCTGAAGTTTTTGGGGAAAAACAACCCCAAAACAAAACCACACACCCATCTTACTTGTGCACCGTTGTGTGCACTCAAACATTCCAGGGTAAGGCTGGGATTTTTATGATATGAGGTTTTCTTGAATATTCATTCAAGAAAGCTCTTAAAGGATTACTTAGAGCTTACAGTTTCTATTTATAAACTGATTAGCAGAATTTCAATTTCAACTTCCACCACATGAGGGCATCCCTTACCTTCAAAATAAGAAACAGAGGATCCTTTATTTAAACTTCACGTAGAAATAGCAGATTAACCTTTTCCCAACAAAAAAGAACAGCCCTGTTTATTCTCACGCAAGTGTGCAACCACAGTGACAGTGGACTAACACATTGCAACATGCCGGTATTTCCTTTAACACGTTGATACTTCCTGCTTCCTCCAACCGTACTTACAAAGTAAGACTATTCTCAATTGTCGCATTTTTTAGCTGGCTTAAACTAGCCTCAGGAAACCATCAGACAATCCTCAAGTCCTCAAGCTATGAAACTAAGTAGTGTTATATAAACACGGACTGATAAAGCAGTAAACAATCCCAAATATATCCAAATTACATTTACCTATAGTGAAGCTGGGGAAAATGCTTCACTCAAGGTAATACAACACTGAACCTGCTCAGGAATGTCTACGCCACATCAAACAGTCAAGACATTAACAAGATGGATTGTTCTAGGTAAAACCAGAACTCCTGTGTTTTAAGGGAAACCAGCAAAATTGGCTAAAAATATCAGAAAAGGAAGCAATGGGTTAACCTAAGAGCTGTTTGCACTAGAACATTAAAATATAAAACCTTACATTCCCCACTGCTATGCTGAAATGGCTAATTTTCACAGTTGCACCGTTCTCCCTCTCTGCACCCATTCTTTTGACGACTAGATACATATTTACATACTCCTCCTATTACAATGAACAATCTTCTTAGCATGACTTAAAACATCTTCAGATACTAATGCTAGCTATCAGAACTTCAGGTCCAAAAAAAAGTAAATCAAGAGTAATGTTAAGTATGTTATTTATTTCCTAAACTAAGGATTTTAATTGTCTAATATATGGCCTCCTTAAGATTTCTGGATATTGCACATATCAAATACAATAGCTTTGCCAGATGAATGTCCTGACCAAGTTATCATAGAACAACTTTGTTAGAAGTGTTCCTTGTATCTATATGCCGTTCATCTTTGCCATATTTGAAATGCTACCACACTGATGTTTTCCAGAAGGATAAGTCTTCTTGCCTAAGCACTTATAACGAAAGTAAAACCCCACTCCACAAACAAAATCAATTAGTCACAATCCTCCAAGTCAGAGTTTACCCTTACTTCCACAGAAAGAGAGGACTGCTTACCAAGGATATGAGGGTAAACCTTTTAGGCTGACAAACCAACATGAAAATGGCCTGCAGAGTAGCAAGCTCCTCCCAGGAAAATCTTGTTGGCAATGGAAAATTGAAGTTCTCTAGAACTCTGAAGGGACAAGAAATTTTACAGCAGCTGCAGCCAAGATCTTATAATATTGTCACAGATTAACTTCTGCTAGTGCTTGACTGGCATATTCATATACTTGCATATGCCTGAATTTCCCACTGGTTCTTCAGCACTACTTTTAAGAAGAAACACCTGTAAGTCACATGCCAGTCAAAATGCACAGCCCAACCCTGGTTAATATTCTGCTACATAACTCAATTCTTGAACTTCTCCCTTACACACACCCCCAAACATTTGATATTGCTTGTATTCAGCGGGTTTTCCTTCCTCCCCCGTCTGAAATACAGACATGGCAGGTAAAAAACTCTACCTGCAAAATATCAACATAAGAAACAAAGTATTTTTCATGCGCAAATCTCATCTTGAATATACCTATGTGTTACTACGCATTTTTAAGTACAGATAACATAATAACTTACTTTCAGAGATAAATAATATTATGTACAATAAAAAATTGAATCTAACAAGATACAAATGAGGTTGTTACCAGGCTCTCTCCTATGGGGAAATGCATGTGAACAAGCGATGCGGTAAACCTCCAGTGAATGCACAAGTAGCACAGCGCATGCCACCACAAGGCAGTAACAATAGCATACCTAATCTGTAGCAGATGAAGAAAATTTGGCAAACTTATATTCGATATGACAAAAGTCAAAAGTAAAAAAAAAAAAAAAAGTCTTGCATTTTTACTGATCTTTCAGACTTATACTACTGTGGAACTCAAGGTTGTGTTTAATTTTTGCATGAAAGGCTCGAAATAAAGATGCATAGTTCTTTCTGCGAAACTGAAAGAAAGCAAAAACTGTGAAGTTTGTCACATAAACGCAGACATGTCTCAGCTACCTTGTTTTAGAAAAAGCAGAACCACCTTTGCATTAATTGCTTGGATACCCACAATGTTGGAAGTTACTTCTAAGATGTACTGCAGTTCATACAGGAAAGCCACTTCTAAAAGATATGGCTTACACTAGTAGTTATGCAGCTAGCTTTGTTTTAAGGTTTTTAATAAGTATAAAGAATCTGTACGTCCTGCTGGTTTCACTGGGAGCAAGCAGACCAAGAGACACTGGTCTACGTGCGTTTGTATTTTATTGAAGTAAGACATGATTTAAAACTACGCTCTATCATCTCTGGCGAAGCTACTGTTATCAACAGGAATAGAGACTAGCATTAAACATTTCAAGTTGAAATACACTCCTTTCACCAAGGGGTCTACTACCATAGACAACATGCAAAGTAATCTATGAAAACTACACAAAGACACAAAATGGAATACATGTTGTGTTCCATACACCAGAAATTCAAATTTTCAATAGATCAAGTAGTAGTCAAGAGGACATCTGTTAGATCTCCTCAGGAACTGAAAGGTAGGATGGGGATTACACCTCTCTTTCTAGCTGGTCTTCACTTTCAATGGTTTAATAAGATAAGCACTTTCGACGTGCAAGTCCTAGCTGTAGTTACCACAGCAGAATGATGTATCCTGAGATCCGTCCCATCCTGTTCATCAGGTGAGCCACTGAGGCCCTAGAAGACAGCTTCAGTAAAGACAATGATCTAGGCTATGAACATACGTGAAAATTCACAAACGGGTCACATACCCAAGAATAATTTTAGCTATAAATACCCAATATACCTTTGCACAAAAAAGAAGTTTTTAGATCAAAACCAGAAGCCTTAAACATACCTCAGTCTTCAGAAGCACTGAGCACCCACAGACTCCTACCAAAGATCATAGAAAACATTGGGTAGGCAGAGGGAATAAACAGAACAAAACTAGCCACCTACCTACGTACTTCCTGGCAGGTGATTTTAAGACATTCAAAAAGCGCACATACAGATATAGACAAAAGAATACTGATACTTGGTCTTATTGAATAGCAAGTATTTGAATACTCTTAAAACATAAGGTATTTTTGGAAACTCTCAAGTCACGTTTAAAAAAAACCAAACCTTAAGAGCATCAGAACACAAGGTCTATAAATAATCAGTACCAAGCATCAAGCATATTTTGACTGTCTTGATGTCCAATTGTAATTAGGAGCAACATGAAGCTCTGAGTTATATCCTTCAAAGAACAGTTCACACTGGTAATTATAAGCCACACTTGCAAATTTTCATATCCTGAGTGACTGCAAACGGACATTAACAAAACAGCAAGAGGCAGAGTTCTCTGAGCCGCAGCATGAACAAATTAAAGTAACATGAGTGACACTCCATTAGTGCTGCTAGCTAAACGAAGCTAGCACTCAACATGCTATTCCAGTCTTGTAAATAACATTTAAGGACATGAGACTGATTCTTCTTAAAAGCAGTTACGTGGCACAACTATTACTTTTCTTTAAAGTTTGAAAATATAACATTAATTTAGTGCAGAGGACAAGTCTAAAGCGAAGCACTGGGACAAGCCACAGTCATTCTAACAGCATTGGACAGGAGTCCTAGTATCTGTTCATGTTCTGTAGCTTAACACACACAGATACACATCTACACTGTGCCTAGTAAATGTGCAAATTAAGCATTCACAAACAAAATAAATACAGTGTTTCTAAAACCAATGAGTTTTTGTTTGTGCCAGCTTCTGTAAAGCCAGATAAACACTACCAGGTTTGCTCAAACTTTACTGGGGAGAGAGAAAAAAACTGTAGTTGATCTAGGAGACTGATTCTCTCTCTCTTTAGATCCAGCTTAGGGTCACCAAGGTCTTCATGATACGCAGGAGCCTTTCTAGGTGAAAGAGTCAGTTTAGTAGGAGTCCAGCATCACCAAAGCTGTTAACTGCCTTCATACAGTTTTATGTCATTCCTAATGAAGTACATCTTTAAAGATTTTATTTTGTGCTCTTGCAAATGTATATACAAATAAAAGCTTTTGCTCTGCTAAGAATTGCAGCAACACGTTTATTTACAGTTAAAAGCTGAGCTTCCACTTCTAAAATCACATTCCTCATCTTAGGATTGTACTAACAGACAGATGGTGTTTTTTGCTCTGTAAGAGGTACACTGTAAGAAACAGCTTTCAAACAACAAATATTCTACAGATGGCATTGAGGTTTGGTTACTATGAAAATGGTACCTGTTGTACCCAGACTGCAGTTTTACAACACAGTACATGTGCAACATTCAAACCTAAGTTTAACAGATACATGTATTTCATGTTTCCAAGTCTTTTTCACCCCCCAAGATGTTTACAGCTAGCTTGAAGCCAAAGTGATTTATGTACCTCCCTCCTCCCCACCCTGTTCCCAAACACTAAGCACTCACACACTCATTATTGTAGGATTGCTCATAAATGATGCATTGCTGACATTGTTTTTTCCTCCATTCTGTTTAGAAAACAGAAAAGCATATAGCATTTGTTTTAGAAACAGGAACTTCAAAGCCTATTGACCAGGATATTAGCCTTTTAAAGAAATTCCTCCGATTTTATTTTTCTTTGCAGCATGGTTCTACTGTGAAAAATTACTATTAAAATTACTTTTACTTCAGTGGGTCTGTTATAGAATGCTAAAACTCAAGGTAGTTTCAGCGCTGAAAAAACCCACACAGTAACAATAGATTTATTTTTGGTACTGCAGTATCACAACTCCAACTTTTTTCTCCATGCTTTTTTCTCCCTTCCTCTTTCTAAGCAGAACTATAACCTACCATTGAAACCAAATAAAACCACTGAAGTTTTGTACTGAATTCTTAGAATTTAAAACTGCTGTTAATAGCATTGTACAGATGTGTACTACATACATATGTATGCATATACCTATAGAAGTACTAGCAATTCCCTTCAAAATGGTACTACTTGAAGGAAAACTTGCATACAAACCACCAGAAGACTATTTTCTCAATTCACATGCATTCAGTGCGTATCTGATGCAGAAACTGGTTATACATACACAGCCAGTTTTCATACTAGAACAAACTCCAACATGTTTTTTATCAGTTTTCATTTAGAAATTAAGGCACATAAGCTTTAAAGCTCAAAGACCAATGATGACTCATGGAGAATACTTCAGCTCCATTCACAGTCATTTACTTCACACACTTCTGGCTTACACACCAACAGTCTTATCAAACTGCCACAAATACAAAGCTACTACAAGGAACACATAATCCTCACTTCAAAAGCAAATCTTGACCTAACCTGATGAATTTGTTGTACTTAGCTGAGTTCAGATATTTGAAATGGGAGGAAAGTTGTGCATTTTTGCTGCACCATGGCCATTTTAATGTTGCAAGTTTGCCTTTTGTGTTTTAGTATACTGTTTAATTGATTTACTTAGTAACCGAACCTCAAACCACTAAAATCCAGAAATAAAAGAAACTGTGGGTTTATACAGAAGCTTTATAGATGTTAGTTAAGGCATTCTTTAATAACATGAATTATGAGTTAAATTTATTATAATAAAAACAAAAGTGTAAATCACCTGTGCTAAGATGTGTACAGCCTACAACTGTTTAAATAAAGTATGTATTTACAAATGAAATCTTTAAGATGCCGATGTACCTCACACAAGAAACAGAGTCACAGAATGTACTATTAAGTATCACTAAGGTACTACTTCATTAGGAAAGTGTCTTCCCACAATCACAAACCCGAACAACACACATATTACAGGAGATGTCTTCAGGTTAGTTTCTGTGCTTGTATGTACAATTCCCCTCCCCCCACCCCACCCCCCCCAAAAAAAAGCTTTATATGACTAGAATAAACAATTACATACTTTGAAGCCTAATCATACAGGCAGGCTAGGGATTAACAAATTCATTGAAGTAAAGCAAGGAACACCAACATTCTTTGTACAGTTACATATAGATTATTATTGAGCTAATTAAGCAACTTCATATTTGCACAGATATCACTACCACTATATTGGGTCTTAAAAGCTCACATTGAGAGTTCACTCGTTAAAGTCAGTAAAATGACACTACTAGCGTAGCAAATGCAGTTACAGCATAAACAAACTAAGCCACTACTTACTGTTTAGTTGAATACCTACCTCGTTTCTTGTTGTAAATAATATTCTTACACAACAGGTCATTGTGACAGAGTACCACTGGTGATCCTAAATTTGACAGTCTGTCCTTCATCCAGGCCATCTCTTCCTGAAGAACTTGAGGACTTGGAATGTCACTTAAAAACCTTTTCAGGTATAAGAAGTTTAAGTGTTAATATTTAGTACTGTGTGTTATGTACCACATGTGTTATGATAAAATAGTTTATTTTCCTCTACATTCTTACTCTAAGTAATTCAATAGACCTTCTCCCAAACTAGAGCACTCTTCCCCCTATCACCACGGCAGTCAAATCACAAGTATTTCCCTCTGTTCTCCCCAAAACCAATTCTCTAAAGATTGTCTCTGCTGTAAAAATGACAGTAGTCCAAAAATCAGGAGCAGAACTTGAACACAATCCTACTTTTTTTTTTTAAAGGAATACAGATTAAAAGTGTTATAGCATGAATTTCATTCACTTTTCACTCACATTACATTACTTCAAGTATGATACACAGTAAGTACTATATATGTATCTATACAGAGGAAATTAGGATTCATTTTTTGTTCTAGTCACAATAAATATCCTTAAGTAGGCATTTTCTCTTTTAGACTTTCATTTAGCTACTGAAGTTTTCCTCAGCTTTCTTAAGAATGGTATGTTGAAAAAAATTCAACCGCCTTTGCTAGATCATTCTTTAATTACAATGCAGCAAGAAGGGCAGTTGGCATCAGTGATTTCAAAGAAGTTCTATGAATGTTGTTAATCTGGAATCTGCTCAGAGATATGAAGTTTGATGATATTGTAAAAACACTTGGAAATTACAGTTTTAGCTGAAATGTTTGATCTCCAATCCCTGAGAAACTGTCTTCAACTGAAGCTTTAGAGTACAGTACAGAAATCTTATTTAGGTTCACGTGAAAATGTAAAACATTGCTCCTAGTTTTGCTGCTCCTCTCATCTCAACCTTCCAGCGATATTTTCTTATTTTGTTAAGCCCCAAAGCAAAACCAGTTTGATTTACAAGTTAAGAGCTATACTGGAATGCTAAAAACAAAACTTAATTAAACCCTTAAATCCACATGAAACTCCATGATGTATCCACACAGTCATTCTAGATTTGTGCTCTTTTCCTCCTCTGGAGAAGACTTTAGGCACTCATCCCATCACCCAAAACAGCCTTTAGTTGAATTGACTTTTATGCCACCCCATTTTGGACAAATTTATAAATGAAACAAATACAGAACAGCTAAGAGGCACAGGTTAGAATGAACAACAAGCAGCACTCCTGCAACCCCACGATATATGCTTTCAGTATTCACCCCAGAACATAGATCTCAGCTTGGGAGACTGATGGATCTCTTAAAAGCTGTCAAGGCACATCTACCTGAAGTAGACAATACACCAAATGAATCAGAAGTATCTCCTTTTCATATGTGACATTTATATAGCTACTTCAGTACACAAGAGTATGGCAAAACTTAATTTTATGAACTTCAACATTATGCAGTAACCCAAACCTTTTTTCTTTTTTCAACATTCTTCTACCCCTCAACCATAAAGAATGGGAAATCTGGAAAGCACATAATGAAATACCTACCTCTTATTTACCTCCTCATCCATAAATTCTGTGGGTATGAGAGAAAAGTATTTCCCCATCTTCAGCCACAGATTAGATTTAGGGATCCATCCATTGTGTGCATGAATAGTATGGATTTTAGCAAGCTGTCTGGCAATGAGTCTAAAAAAACCAAAATTAACGTCATATTTGCAATAAGATCTGACAGTCTTAATCATGTTTTTCCTAGCAACAAGACAATTACAATATATTTAACAGAAAAACTGTAAAAATGCAGCAAGGGAAACCAAAGAGGGTTTAAATAAGAGCAGCACAGCTATAGGATAGTGTCTTTAAAGACTGAAAAGGTCATTAGCAGCATTACTTAAGGGAGAGAAGGCAGGAGGGACTGGTGTTCAGTCACAGCAGAATATTTCACCTGTATTTACAGTCTACTCCTCAACCTTGCTTATCTTTAGAAGATTTGACTCAAATTAACTGCCATTGTTAGGCAAGTGCATTTCATTGCATACATAAAAAGCTAGAAAGACAGGAGCGCTTTCTGTTCACTGCTAATAGTCTAAAACATTATGTCTGGATGGAATGGAATAGTATCTTGAACCCATTCACAAAAGGAATGTATTAGAAACAGAGGTGGGAGTACTTGATTAAAGCAAGTCCAGCCCCCTACAACTCCAAAATGTTAGGTGATCTCCCTAATGGTAATGTGCAAGTGTTAAATACTCACAATAAGCAGACCTCTAATGAGTATATAGTCTCCTGGGGAGGCAGAAAGGATCATTTGTTCAGCACTGAAATACCATGATAACTAAGATAGAGGACAGGGAGCTGTCAAGAGTGCAAATATCAACTTAGTGCAGGCTTATAGAAATATTTCTTTTATGCCTGCTTATAAACTAAACTTGAGATCCTTTGTGCCTGACAGAACACCATAAATGCATCACAGAAATTGAATAATAATAGTATTATTGTTGTTATTATTAATAATAATCTTACCTGAAAATATCTGGATTGCATACATGCTCTGGATCCAGTGCTTCTCCCTGCATGAACTCATAGCACAGGCCATTATTGAAAGTACAGTATAGTTGAGGTGCACAGCCATGAGCCTGCAGCACACGGAAACTCTTCACTTCCTCGTCTCGATCTACTAAGAGCTCGGTCTTATTTCCGTAAATCCTAACTAGAACCACATCATCTGTTATGTCACCCACGTAGCAGCCAATTAGTTTATTGGTGATTCCATCGGTGAACAGCTGAAAAGATAATGCATGAGCAACTCAGATATGCACCTGCCATTTTCAATGAGGAGGAAAAGAATGCAGGGTTATTCTTTAGTTCACAAAACAAATGTTTACTACATTGAGCATTAACAAAAGAAATCTGTAAGATACAGGGAAATCGTGGAGAAAATTGTAAGGATTTTTCCCAGTAACACAAGAAGAGAGAAGAGGAAAATGTGAAAACATGCCACAGTGAACTACAGAAATGCTACCTGTGAAAGGCAATAACTGAAAGCTCAATATTGTAAATTGAGTTTCCACATTAACACCTCTGAAACTGATGGATTAACACACCTGAAATCAAAGCCCCAACGAAGCAGCAATCCTAAACCTGTACAAAAAAAAAGTCATGGATACTGGCAGCATGAAAACAAAAAACAATTTTGGTGCACTTCGGAATTTCAGCATTTGCTGATCAGTGCACAACTAGTAAAAGAAACTCCTTGAGTTCTGAACTACTTTTAAAAAGCAAAATTCAGGTCAGAAACAGTTCAAGTTCAGTGGTTATCATCTTCCCACTAGCCTTGAGGTCTTACTGATGGAAAACAATTCCTAAGGTCACTTTGGCTCCTCTACAAATTTGAGACAGTACTTAGAATTCAAGACCCCAGTCTCTTGCCTCAAGTACCATTCCAAATTTAAAAGCTTCTGACAAGACCCACCACCTTCCATTTTACTTCATAACTGGTACATGCCATTTGAAAGATTAAAAAAGCATTTTAAGTCCTTACCATTAAGGTATGTAGTACATAAACACAATTTTTAAAGCCCTGCAATTTACTAGACTAATCACTGATGCCTGAACATACTGAAGATGAAGCAAATAACTTTCTACAAAAATAAGTAAGAGCATTATGTTTACACCTAATGATAACCTACTCACTGCCTTTCAAAAAAACAATGGAGGTATGGATACAAGTTCCTAGCTATGAAAAAGGGGTAAACAGGTAGACAAAAAAACACCCTTCTCTTCTCCCATTTGAGGAAGGCCTAAAATGTTCATTATACAGGCTGAACTCTTGCAGATGCTACCTGACAAGCAGACTAGATCCTGAGTTAGTGGACTGCGTGCGTCCTGTTGCACAGTCAAGCATTTTAAATCCTGCTCAATGCCTGCCAGAGCAACACAGCAGTTCTTGATCTCCTCCTACAATCCAGAAAACAGATGTTTGGGGCTTTCAAACTCTTTACACTCTGTCCACCCAGACTGAATGCTTGAGAACCTGCTAGATGAGTATTACCCATATTAACTCTAGCTGTTAGGTAACTGACTGAAGGACAAGGCATTAACATTCTTCGATGACAAGCAGCATCACAAGCAAGAAGGCAAATGTTTTCATAACTACTGAACAGCCTCCTCTAGTCTTAAGCATAACTAGTAAACAATTTAAAGTCAAGCTTCTCACAGCAACTGTAATTTACATTCAAGTATAACTTTTTTAGTGGTTACAGTCACGCCTCTTCATGCCTCTTCTCCCATTTTGTTACCCAAAAATCCTAATTAAAACATTTTAAAAAAATTCAAAGCCTCAGTTAAAAAAGAATAAACTCTCACACAAAGCACAAAATCTACTTTCAGGACCTTGCACTATAACAAGCAAGCAGCAGGAAGTAGCTTCCAGCTGGTTAACATACACAGTCAGACATAAAAAATTTTCCTCTGGGTGGACATTTTGCAAGTTTAATTTGACACCTTTCTTTAAAGGGCTTTTATCATTAATTCTCATTTAGTTAACTCTTCTGGCATATGAAGATACAGACTGATCACTTCTATTAGAACTTTTTCAAACTACATAGACCCTTAAAGCTGCAAGCAGCTTTTATTTAAAGGAAACCTGAAGACTCCGGACAGATTTTTTTTTAAATTCATAATTATAATAGAAGTCAGAAAACAGCTGGAAATTGAAACCTGTTTATCAGAATTTAATACTAACTGTACTTCTCTACAGGCATTAGCATTCCTTAGAACCTTGGACAGTTTTGGTGGCTTTTTATTTTTGAAAACCAAACAGTTCAGAAACTTTGACTTCCCCTGCACCCCTATCAAGAGGGGTAGCCTTAATTTTGAAAAGTAAAGTAGTATCATTTAACCACAAGTGACAGCTTATTTCCAAACATCAGGGATTTGGAGAAATCAAGCATCAGGAGCTTTTTTTTTTCCCCCCAATTCCTAAAGGAAAACAAAAAAAATTCTGAAGTCAGGCCAAGTCTCCCCATTTAGGAAAAGGCATGATTTTCACAGTGGAGGATGCTGTGTTTTAGCTACTGTGCCTTGCTTTCCTCAGCACCCCTATACTATGAGGTGAACAAACTCAACACAAAATAGCTCAAGGTTCCTGAGGAGAGATGCAGAAGAGCAGAGGATATGAAGGTACTGTTTTCTTAAACAGTTACAAACACTTAACCTTGCAGAAGTAGGTTCAGCAAACCACATACCTTTCACCTACATGGGACAACCATAAATTCAAACAAACCTGTTTACAAAGCCTCCTTGATTGACTTTACAATTTATGGACACATTTTATTACTCGCTTTTATTTTAATAACCCAGAATAGGAGACAAGTAATGAAGAATCTTGTCTTAAACAGTCTTCACAGCAACTAAATGTTATGTTAATCAGAGCAACTAAGAAAACGACAACATTTAGCACCATAGAGACTGGTTTTCAAATTAACATTACTACAACTGTACTCTAACGGCTACCCTATTCTTTTGCTTGACATTTATACAGATGTTTCAAGTTTTCTGTGTTCATAAGCATATTGTTGCAACAATGCACACGCTAATCAAGAGAAGTATGATGTGCTTGAGCAGTGTTACCCAATTTGAAAAGGCAGTACTTTGCATTTCAAGTGTGGCTTGTAAATCACAGATTACACCTTTATAATATAATGTATTCATTCATAACTTCTCCCCTTGTAAATGTATTGTCACAGAACTATGTAGACCAGAAGACTTCCTGTGATCACCTAGTTCAACCTCCCTGCTCAAGCAGGGCCAACTAGAGCCAGTTGCCCAGGACTGTGCCTGGTGAAATCTCCGGGAACTCTGGAGACACTACAACCTGTCTGGGCAACCTATCCCAATGTTTGACCACCCCCACAGTAAAAAAAAGGTTTTCTTGTGTTCAAATGGAATTTCACATGTGTTTTACTTTGTGCCCATTGCCTTGACTGTAACTGGGCACTAAGAGTCCAGCTCCTTCTTCATTCCCCTGCATCAGGTATTTATACATATTCATAAGATCCCTGCAAGCCCTCTTTTTCTCCAGGCCAACAGTCCCAGCCTCCAGTCCCTCAGTCCCCTCCATGGCCCTTTGCTGGACTTGCTCCAATAAGCCTGCACCTTTCTCACACTGGAGAGCGAAGAACAAGACACAACACTCCAATATGGCAAATCAATGTATAAGTACTGATTCTCATATATTTTGGCATAAAAAAAAGAATAATCTCATTAAAAAGTTGAAAGAGCACTTTCCAGAAATGAGTTCTGTTGAGCTATCAATCAAGTTAAAAATGTATCTTGCCTGCCATACATAAATGAAAACTTCTGAAATGTAACACAAGAAAAAGCTCGTATCCTGTCATTGCAGGACTGGAAGAAAAGTAAAACTTCTTATCTACAAAGGATCAAAACCAGTAAGTATAAAATTCACCATCCCCCATGAAGAAAGAGAAGTCTGTTGTCTTTATCAAATGGCAAAGGCAGCAAATAAAATAGGAAATAGTTCCCAACATACAACGATGCCACTTCAAATCACTGGAAGTTGTGCTACCATTTTCTACATCTTATAAAACATAAAACAACCCTCTAATGAGGCTTGCCTTTCTCTCCATACAAAACTGTATTATAAAAAATATAAGGCTCTGAGGTCATCAGATATAGCGATACTACCAAAAAAAGCCAGCTATTAAGTAGCACTGATGCAAAGAAACAGTAAGAATTAGATTTGCTAATTCTGTTAAACTTCTGGCCGCTGTACAGCTTTTGTCACACTGCACAGGTCTATAATCCCCTTAAAACAAGCCTCATTAGTGTTAATAAAAAGAAATCTACAACAAGGAAATTGGACTCCCTCAACTGATAATTTAGGAACTCCACTTCTTATTAGCATCTATTTGTAACATGCTGCTGTAAGTAATTATTTACACCCAGGAGCATTTTAGTTATTGCTACTTAAAAAGGCAGAAGGATTTGCTTACTTTTCTAATAACATTATCCAGAATAGACCATTTCCCTGTTTCATCATGAGAAAACATCTAACGTTTTCTACCAGTAAAGGAACATAATACTCACTTTATTCTTTTATTCAGAATGCTTTTACTCTAGCATTTAAAGGAACAGCTTACAATGCCTTGCCTGAAACGTAACCTGAGATGCAGAGGACCAAACCAGGAATTCTGTAACAAAAGCATCAGTTGAGGGGCACAGAGAATGAACTCTGATGACACGGATAAGATAATCAGTAAACTCTAAGGGCCATGTGGAAGACGATGAAAGAATCTACAGAATGTTATGAATAACAGGTAGAAAATCCTGGAAAATCAATACAGAGAGACAACAGAAATTAAGAACACGATCCAATGCGTAAAAAAATCCAGCAGCAACATGCTGACACTCTTGCACTCTATTAAATTTAAATGTTATTATTAAGATTACTGCAATATGTACTTATCACATTGTAGTAAGTACTTTCAGGAGAGGTGACAAAGCTAAAACCAAATTCCAAAAACTTTTCTGGAAATGGTATTTATACTGGCGCACAATCCAGTCAGAGATTTAGCTTGAAGTCATGGCTTTCTAGCTCTTGGGAACAAATATAAACTGTTTACTGACATGCAGAGCGAAGGTGAGAGAGCTATAAATAAGCTTGAGTTACTCAAATGCAGTCTCAGAAAGCAGCAGGCCAACCGAGTCCAGGAAGAGTGGAGAAAACTCAACCAAGACAAGAAGTATCTTTGAGACAGAGTTTACCCTAAAAGCACTCTTATCAGCATTGATCAGGTTATTAAATTCCTGAAAAGGGTATGTGATGTGTATGTTCCCATCTCATAAGTAGGTGGTTCAAGAAAAGCTTATACCTAATCCTATTGTTCCAGGTGTTCAAAAGAATGAGAAGAATGAAACCAAAATTACAGTCACAGGTAGTAAGCATGAACAGGCAGAGATACAGTGTCACGGGGCAAAGTAGAAAGCACTTATCACTAGCAGATATTTTCCTTCTAGATTGTTATTGCATCCATAGGAGAAATATAGAAATATAGACAGCAGTATTGTAGTGACATAGAAACAGGACGGTGATGTGAAGTTTCAGCATAAACAGCATGGATTCCTCTGATTCTGCTGCTGAATGCCATACTGCACATTAAGATCTCCAGAAAGAAACAGACTTTTAATACAGGCTTCTTTACTGCTCACAAAACTTCAAGTTTGTATTGTAAGATGTAACTTCCTTTCTTCTGGGAAGAATGTACAGGCACATCCACAAGTATACATCTCAAGAATTTAATTTCTTTAAACAAGGCTAGTTGTCTCTCCATCTCTTTCTGTAGCTACTCCTAAAAGGACAAAGTACAACTAATGGAAAGTGCTAGCCTTAGGTAAATTCCCATGTATTCAATAGGGCTTAAGAGAAGTATCATTCAAAGGTCTCCAGGCACTGGAGCCATATTCTCTCAATCATTACACTCAACAGGTGAACCATTGTGTGATTATGGTGGTCAGATGATTATGAACAAGACCACTTGGTGTTAAAAGTACCAAGGCTAGCAGGGAGCAAGTAAGTTAATGGCACCATTCTATGCTAAGTTTGGCCACAGGCTGAACTAGCAGTTTCACTCTGAGCTCCTGGTATGCTCATCCATACAGCAGCTTGGAAAAAGCACCACCACCTACGCTATACAGTATCACAAACTTTTTTGGGTTTTTTTGTTTCATTGGTTGGGGGGGTTTTTTGCCCCTATAAAACCACCAATGCTCCATTGTCAAGGAAGAACTTGGGGGGGGGGGGGGTCATTGATTTTGTTCTTTGGGTTTTGGGGGGTTTTTTTAAGGTTTTTACTGAAGTTTCATATCCTCCATATTCTTAATGTAAAGAATGTTTAAAATTACATTCAGTAGTCTATTATAAAATGCTATAGATCTGTCACCCCTTGTAAGGGTTTGTTCTGATCTAAATCCGTGACAAGATGAGAAAGCTGTTTTTATGTCAGAAGAAAACCCCAAAGAGAAATTATACATTTTACATCTTGTTTCTGAAGATCATTCTCCTACCTGAAAACAGTCAACATCAAGTAACTAATTAAGACTTCTGAAGTGGTGAATTGTTTTAGATCTTTCTTTCTACAGATTTTGTGATACTGGTGGAAAGCAGTTACAGATAAAGCAAAAAAAAAAATTAAGCTAACAGAAAAGGAGTATAAGTTTTTACTCTAACTCAAAGAATTAATTTGCTGCTCCTCCTCCTGGAAGAATTTGACATAAAATGGCCATGTAACAAACAGTAGGGGGAAAAAACCCAGGAACTAAAACATCTTAGTCTTATGTATTAATAACATCTAACTTTCTTTCCAATGTTACAAGTCTATAACATATGTTATATGCCATTACATAACCAGATCCAAGCCATGTCTAATTAATTATCAATTCTCCCTAATCAGGACCAGTCAAACACAACCACACCCATAGCATACACAACTGGATTACATCATGCACTGTGATGTGGCACATCAATTACATGAAACATCACCACATGCACAATTGCTGAGACCCCACCCACTGATACCACAAAAAACCCTTTACAACAAGGGACTGAGACTATCAAGCTTCATCAGCTTATAAGAATGGAGAAGCCAACCTAGCCTCAAACAACATCTAATACTGCCTACATTTCCCACTTACTGTGACATCGTGTTCAAGGCACACCTCAAATTACAGTTTTTCCACAACACATCAGCAGTGCAGCCCATTCTGCAACTCTAACTTTTCTTAGTCTTTCCTTCACTCATCACTTCTCTATTTAGAGATGTTAGAGAGAACTTCAGGATGTTAACCTGTGAACTTGGTTCCTTCCTCTTTAGTGGTAACCACTTTCACAACTGCTGAAGAGTATAGTGTCCTAAAAACACTAAGCAACAAAAATACTCTTGGAAAATGTAATGATGCAAAATAAAGTTAGTTTACTTCATTTTCCACAGGCTTAACACTTCCTGTTTCCATTCAATTATTTCAATGCTTTAAATCACCCATTCAGTCTGTTCAAATAAACAGAAATATTTTCACTAGTTCAGAAGTCTGAACCTAATCATAGTTTGTTCTAAAGAAAATACCAAGATCTACACAAGCTAATAAATTAGAGCAACAGCCAGAAAATACTGCATGAAGAAAAGCTATTCAGCGCAAGTCAGGAAGAAAAAGCAAAGAGAGACAGAAAAGCTAACTTTATAATTAAAAAAAGAAAAGGAGGGGTGTTGTTTTGCTCATGAGAGGACAAATCTTTGTAAGCACGGTTCTATCTTGTATGATCACATTTCATAGCTACAGGGACAAATTTCTGCAAAGAACTGTAAAATGCTGCAGCGGTAAAGTCATGCAAAGCGTTGACAAATGCAAAGACGTGTACATTGTGGTAGCAAAGTCACAGTACCAGAAAAAAAGGCAAGGTCAAATTACTTCAGAGAATAATAATTGAAAAACCCCACAGCGATACTTATTTTCTGATGATCTGGAACTAAGTTCCACGAAGGAGCCTACAGGATTCGGGGGGGGTGGGGGGTGGGGGGTGGGGAAGTCTTATAGAAGAATTTGATCCCTTTTGCAAAATTAATTTTTTTTCTTGCCCCCTCCCTTCTCACATTTGGGCCAGGACAAAAGCACGGTGTGCCAGCATCTCTCTTATCATTCTAGATCCCCAAACGATTTTGCAGCTGATTTTTTTCCACACATAATGTGACAGTGTTTAGACAGGAAAATTGTGTGTCTCCTTACCAATGTAAAAGAACTTGAATATTCATACTGTTTTGTGGTGAAAATATTCACTTATAACTTGAGATAGAGGAGATACATTACAGTGGAACTGCTTGTGATTCAGCAGATAATTGGCAATACTTATGGATTCTCTAGACTTTCTGATAATTAATGCAATAAAAGAATAAATTAAGCACTGAAGATTTAAATTGTTTTCATCCTGTCCTATACTTACATTGTATGCTATGATGCAAAATAATTAAGGAAGTGTTGAAATATATTCGTGATTTCAGATACTTGTATATCTTACAGAAAGCGAGGATTAATCGTTAAAATTTTTGAACTACAGTGTTTCAAAGTTGTTTAGTCAGCTGAACAATTTGATACACAACAGTAAATTTCTGCAAGAGAAGTTCATTAACTTTTCAAAGTCAAACTCTGGACTCTCCAACTTCTTACTAATTGTTTTGACCCAAGAAGTACTAAGAGCAAAGGTAGCTAACAGCAGAGTTCAACAGAGGAAGCAGCAGTTCGTTCCACCTATAAACGTTCTTTGTCTACTTTGCTATGATGTTGCTGTTTCAGATTAGTCAAGCGTATTTTCCACGCAACACATTATTCTCATTTTCATCTCCCTCCTAAATATACGCCTCTCTAATGAGGGGACTCCAAGGCAGACCTTCTGTTCACTCATCCTCTTAACAAAAACAGTCATCTTTCATTTCAGCATCTTACTGCACGTGATGCGTGTGTAACAGATTGCAGCAGCAATGGCGGTATTACAACTATCTTCAAACCACATGCATTCTTTCCTGTTAGGTATGCACAGCAATTTAGACAGACTGAAGAGTTAAAAATAAAAGGTCACTGAAGAGCTTTTATGGACAGCATGTTCTTCTGTTGTTCAAAAGGAAAAAAACTGAGTTGAAAAGCTTTGCTTTTAAATTAACTTGGGTGAAACAAGACTCGGACAATTTTTAGACAGACACCTCTAAGAGCAAGTAGTCTACTACTTTGCTATTGCATGACTGGTCAAATGAGTCCCTGCTCCACACCAATCGTACCGGTGCTTTTTCTTTTGTTAATTACTTCTTCCTGAAGAGGGTGACAGAGAAAGGAAGCAGCATTTTTTTTCCTTTAAACCTACTAGAACTTTCCCAAAAGGTTAGTCATCCTTCCTTAATACGAAAATATTTATGTTTTGTTTATTAGCATTCCTGTATAAAAGAAAGAAAAATATTCTGTTGAGAAGTACCCTCAGAGAGCTAAAAGAACAAATGTATGTTTAACTTTAGGTAGTCCTGCAAGAAGCAGGGAGTTGGCCTCAGTGATCCTCATGGGTCCCTTCCAACTCCGGATATTCTATGAACTCTAACAACCCTGTTTAGAATTACATGTTGTAAAGCTACTTGCATTGCACCTCAAGATGTTGGGACTGTGCTTAACTTATGGTGGCAGCCCTCTAAGAAATGACTTATGAAAACCTCATTGGCTTTATTTTCATACTAACTGGACTAGCATGTGTCAGATTTCTTTTCCAATGAAGAACCTATGAGAAAATTTCAATTTATGCACTATCATCTCAACGGGCTCATTTTTTTTTCTATACAAATTAGTTCCAGCAGCTCTCTTGAGAGGAACTTCACTAAGACACTTCCACATGTTAATAAACGCTGAATAACACAGTTTAAAAGCATATAATAAAATGCTCAACTAAACACAGGCTGCAGCTGAACTGCTATTTTAGCCAGGTAAATTGACTGAAGACTTGTATGGGGGCCAGGTTAAGTATATTCTAGAAGCACAAGGGCAGCCAATCCTCAAGCAGATGACTTGTCATAAATATGAATGATCGCTCACCTAGAGAATACCAGAGACTAAGTGTGGTACTTCTGCACACGGTCCAGGCTAAGAGATGCAAGCAAGGACGTCTACAGGGCGGACACTTACCGAGATACCATCAGCCTAAGCAAGGACGTCAGGGCTGATACTTACCGAGATACCATCAGCCTAAAACCAAAACCCCGTAGCGAATCCAAGGCGTGTATTTATGCCTTTATTGCGTGCGGCGGCGCTGGGGAGAGCCGGCCGAGGGAGGGCTCCGCCGCCGGTGGCGCCCGGGCAGCGCCCCAGCCCTCGGCGGCCGTTACCCCCGCGCGCAACGGCAGCCAGCCGCCCCCTCCTCCTCCTCCTCCGGCTGCCCTTGCCTTCCTCTGCCCCGGGGAAGACGAAGTGCCCCACCGCCTTACGAACACGCCCTGCTCGGCACCCACCCGGCGAGGGTGAAGCTCACGGGGCCCTCCCCTTCCCCTCCCTCAGCGACCCGGCAGCGGGCGCCGTGCGTGCGGCGGGGCCGGCCAGCCGAGAGCGGGTGGAAGCGGTCTCCCCTCCGCTAACGGCGGGGAGTGGGGGGGGGGGGGAAGGGGGGAGAGCCGAGTTTCTGTGGGGAGGGCAAGAAAGGAGGAAAAGGAAAGCGAGCCGTGCGGGAAGGCGGAGGGCCGGGAGGGGGCAGGGGATGCTGCCGCGCCGCCACGCCCCGCCGCCAGGCTGCCGAGCGAATGGGGCTCGGCGCAGGGGGCTCCCTTCGGAGAGCGAGGAGGGAGGGGGAGGGGAAGGAAGCGAGGCAGCAGCTCCCCCGCACAATGGCCGCCCGCCCTCCCCCCTTCCTTCCTCTCTCCCCTCCCTCGCCGAGCTCGGGCTGCCGCATCCCCCCCCACGGACCCGGGCGCAAGGCCCCGCGACGCTGCCCGGCCTCCCCCGTACCTGCAGCGTCACCTCCTCGGGTCTCCAGTGGGGCCGCAGGCGGCGCAGGAGCTGCAGGGCGCCCTGGCGGTAGCCGGGCCCCTCCCGCTCGCTGACAGTGATGTCCAGCTTGGGCACCTCCGGGGAGCCGGGCGGGACGTGGATGTAGTTGGACATGGCGGCAACGGCGGCGGTCAGTTGGACGGGACGCGGCACGGGCGAGCGGCTCTCGGTAGCCTCTCCTCCGCGGCGGAGCCGGCAACTGAGGGGGAAATTTCCACTTCGGCTCTCGATAAAGCGGCTCCACCTCCCCCCGGCTGCGGCGCGGAGCAGCCTGGGAGAGCGGGCGGGGTCTGCGGGCGGCCTCCCCTCCGCCGCCACCGCCTCCTCCGCACCCCTCACCTGCCCGCTACCGCCTCAGCGGTCTCCCGCCCGCCCGCCGCCGCCTCCCTCAGCCGCCTCCCCCTCAGCGCCCTTCCGCCTGCCCGCCGCCGGGAGGCAGCGCGGGAGGAGGCAACTAGCCAAATCTGGCGGCTGTGGAGGGGCAGCCGCCGCCGGAGAGCGGCCCCCAGCCGCCGCCCGGGCCGGCGGGGCGTGAAGGAATGCGGCCGGCAGCTGCCGCGGCGCCGCCCAGGCAGTCACCGGACAAATGGCCGATTTTAATCGGGCTTGGAGTTATCTGCCGCGGTTAATTTTTTGTCTTTAATTTCTGGGTCAGCCTTTTGTTTCCCCCGTTCCCCTGCAGGGTGTATACCTGCTAACCACCTTCTGGTTTCAACCAGCCGTAGTTTGGTACCATTTGTGGTCCCTTCGGGCGCTGGGAAAGTCCCTCTACATCCCCGCCCTGATTTAAACATCTTCATAAAGATTATCCTTTTCATGAGCTGCACTGAAAAGTTACGTCCCCTTTCTTTTTCCTCCCTCTTTTGTGCTGAAAACCTTGCCACCTTGAAGTTTTATGGGGCCTTTGAGTTATTTTCAGAGAAAAAAATAAAATAAAAAAAAAAGCCCTGACTACACCATAAGATTTTACCAATTTAAAAAAAAAAAAAAGGAACAAGTGATCTTAGGTTTTTAAGAAATATTTTTATGCTACCCAGAATATTCCTTACAAGTACCGGCTTCCCATCACATAGTGATCTTTCCATGTAGGAAACATTGAAAAAACTCAAGAAGTTCCTCTGCTATAAAGCAAGTTTATTAGGTTAGCCTAAAACACGAGAACTATGCAAACAGAATAGTGGCCGGTCTCCCTGGAGCTGTTACTCTAAATAGACCCAGGTCAGGGGAAAGGGGCATAATTTATGCTCAGAATGAACAATGCGGTGGGGGAAACAGCTAGTTCTACTGGTTTGTTTCTCATTAATTCCATATGCGTTCCTCTCCAAAAGTGCAGCGCATTAGAAACCTTTCTACTGTGTTACCCACCACCATCTACTTGTGAATGTGTCTTGTCTTTTACCAAGAATTGCTGTTTTCTTGTCACTGAAAGATTTTGCACGACCTCACTGTGTATCATCACTTCTGTTCCTATTATTTCTGTCAAACACATCACCTCATCCCAATATTTCTTCCTCATTCACTCACCTGTATGCCTTTCCCCTCATACAGGATCAAACATTTGAAATAGTCCGTCAACAATCTTTCAATCAACTTCCTTCTTAATTCTTTTTTCCTCTCATTCCTCATCATCATTAATCCTAGTATTCTCTTCTCTCTAAACTTTTGTTCAGACCAAGTGTTTAGAACCTCTAGAGCCAGGAATCTATCTTTGTGAGAGGTTAATAAAATTCCCTTCTGTTGTATTTTAAATGAAAATGTAATGTTTATGTGTTGGTGTTATTAGTGTAAATATATTATTCTATACTAATAGCCTTTTTCTATCAAGGATTAAAAGGGTAAGAACATTGGGGTCTGAATCAAATCTCAAATGTCATAAAATTTCCAGATCTAAATATTACAGCTTGAGTACATTTCTAGTGGTAATATGCTTTTGGCTTTCTTTTGTTTAAATCTGTTTCCTAAAAAAAACTCTTTCAAACCCTCTTCCCTGTGATTTTGCATCTGTCTCTTACATTCACGAACTCTCACCACTGTCTTAAAATCTTCTTTCTCCATCTCACCTGACTGGCCTTACTCATTTCTTCCATTAGCGCACTCACGTTTTCTTCTTTAAATGTAAGGATATTTTGAAAGTTAAACTCTTTTTTTTATTTAAAAAAAAACCCAAAGATTTCTTTAAACACTCACCTTTATACATTGTTCATCCCTATGAATTAGTATTACCGCACTAGCATGACATCACTCTCTGGTCAAGCATATGATACATGGTGCCCTCTGCTTCTGCTTAGGCAGTTTGGTAGATGATAAACTGAGACTTATTTATAGATTAACGGCAAAGTGGCATTTTTGTTGAAATAAAATATCAAAGGTTGAATGCTCCAGCTTCCGTATGTTAATTTCAACAAGAACTGGTCTAAACAGATTCAATCTTGCTAATGCTGAACATAATACTCCTACCAGAAGCTTTCAGTTTTTAACTCTGAGAAGCCTTGCTAACTTACACAAGTCCGACTACATTTCCAGAAGTTGGCTGTAAGTGTATTTTAAACATAAAGGGGGGAAGTTGGACCAGTCATAGTGCTTAGATTGTTCGGGAATTAAGGGAACTGAACTTCTGCCTACTAAACAGTTACTAAATAGACAAAAGAACCAAGAACACTTAGGCAATAACAACTTCATCTTTCAGATCATAGTACAAAGACATACCCTTTTTGTTTGTCCTTATGGTGCACTGGGAATTCTTAATTTCATTTTAAAAGAGTTCAGTAGAAGTTCTAGCTTGCTACTCACACCATTTCCTTCTTATTTTTTGTTTCCTGCAAATACTTGCTGTGTTCCAATCAAACCCTAGAAAACATCTTCTGAAGACTGGGTCTCTTTCTCAGGTTTCCAAGAATAGTATTTTTTTAAGATTTGAAAGATTTCTTTTCCTCTTTCTTTCCCCCCCTCCTGACACCTTTACCCTACAAACTCTGAAATTCATTAATAAGAACTCTAGTGGATTCCTCACAGGCTACAAAATATTCAGGTCAGCTGTAGATTTGTTCTTAGACAGACCCGATGTTACATGAAGTAAGGGCTCTGGAATAAAGAGAACGTGTTTTCTTTTAATACCTGATAGTTTTGTAGGTACACCATACTAAATTAAAATCATCCTAAGGCTGACCATAGATGTATACAACATGGAACTGAAGAAAACAGGGTGCTTTAGTTCTCTCCCAGGCCTGTGCTCTATCAGGCAGTGTGGCTACTGACTATATGCAGCCTGCCTGACCTGCTTATCCCCACTGTTCTACCATTCTCTTTTCCTCCTTCTGGTAATCAGAAACCAGGTTGTGCCATTTCATTTATTTCTACATTTTTCACCGTGCCTTTAGGTCAGTGCTGGATGCTTTATAAGCTCTTAAAAAAAAAAAAAGAAAAAACAAAAAAAAGCACAAAGGAAAGAGCAGCATCAGGCTCAGAACCAGTTTTAACTTCCCAGGTGCAGTTCTCCTGGCTGCTTTCCAAACCCAGTAATTCAGTAATTGCTTCAGAAGAACTCAGTGCATAAATGTGACTATAAACGGGAAATGTACCCCTTCTAGCCATAATTAATTTTAATAACATTTTGCATAGTAGAGAGTCTCAAAGTACTTTCTATTGTCTTAATATCACAAATAGAAAAATTGAGTCATCAGAAGGTTAAACCTGCCATTAGACCAGTCAGTCAGCGGGCCTGGAAATAATTTTTGACTTCCAGTCCAGTCCTTTGATTGCAGACTTTCTTCAGAGCTTTAAAGAATGTCACCTCTGTTATTATCCAGCATATATTATTTTTGTCAAGATGAATCACATCTCTGTCCACACAGTGTTAAACTGTAATTCAATTCTGGTATTTATTTATTTATTATATCGATTTTTAAAGTGCCTGGTGCCCTAGCATCCATATTGATTTACCAGCAACAACTTTCAACACACAAAGTTGATAGTTCTGTCATATGTTTATTGTACTTTATGAACAGATTTTGTTTTAATCTTGGCAAAGACTAGTCTGAAACACATTATTTTATAAAAGTCTTGACAGTTTACAAATTTATCTAAGATGGATACTACTTGAGATGCTGTTGAAATGGTGAAAAACCTTCTCTTGTACAAGTCGCTTGACAGAATAATAGGTTACAGCTTTTTCAAGTGTATTTTGAAAGCTACACACGATAGCAGAGTAAAAGCCTCAGTGGTCTCTGCAGTTGTAGGCCTTCATTTTCTAGTAGCCTACCAATTAGTGGCACTCATTTGACACACTCCATGCGATAACCTAGTTCCTAACTATCTAACCCCTAAAATTTCCAACATGGGAGTGGTGCGGTGCATAACATAATGTAATAACAGATCTGACTACATGTGAACTATCTTAGTGGTTTCCAGCTCTTTCAGCTTTTTAGGGTTTCACACGGAAACCTCAGAAGTTGCTAGTGGAAGTCTTGATATCTGCGCTGATAGGCTTGGTTACCTCCAAGGGTCCTTCAGATGAACACACAGATGCCTTCCCTCTGTGCTGTCCCTGGCTCTGAGTCCATGAACTGTAGGCTGAACTGCTGTGAGTAGTTATCCGGTCACACGTCCTGCAGGAAACCTCAGCAAACTAAGCAAAATGCTTAAATATGCATGTCAGTTAGTGCAGTGATGAGACAAAACCTGACAAAACCTGCTTAAGTCAGTAGGACCAAATACATGCTTATGCTTAAGCAGGTGCTAAATCAAAATGAGCAGCTCAGCAAGGAATTCTGCAATTTCACCATGTTGGTGGGTCTAAAATGCACATTTGGTTTAGGGCTATTTATAAAACATTACAGCCACTGGGTATAAAGAAAGAAGAGGAAATCCTCATACTAAATACACTACTCAAAAATACAGGTTAAGTAAAGCAGTACAAAATCATAATTAAGGCCAGTATCTGCATTTATTTTAATAGACACATGTGTCTTTAAAAATATGAAGAGTAATTACAAGTTGACTGATCTCTGACTAAATGTGTGCTGTACACGCATCCAATGATTTACCATATCCTGCTGTTTTTCTCAAGGGCAACAAATACACATACTGTGTAGGTACCCAAAAAAAAAGTCTACTTAGGCAGATTTAGGGTGCCTTGCATGCAGGAATAAACTCACCTGCAGCAATATAAGAAGAGGATTTGAATGGCTTTTACATCTTCTAGAAATTTAAGCTTTTCTAACATTTTATTGACTAATCAAACATCCTCCTATGAAGAAAAGTTCTAAACCTCAGCAATTTGAAACACACACTGTGAACAAAGACAATATCAAATGTGCATTTAAATGTTATGCAAGCTTGTAAAAGAAGTCTAGAATAATTTTTCCTGTTTTTTTAAGGTACTATCAGTAAGCCATTCTATATTCTCCAGTGAAATATCAGATCAATTTTATAGCATAAAATGTGTGTGGGGAGTTAGCTGAACTAAATTAAAACAGTTAAAAAATGCGTTCAGAATTATCTTGAGAGACTGAAAGTATGGTTATCACATATAAATGACTGCCAATTCACATTCAATCTGAATCAATAATAAAGAAGAAGGAAAAGCAAAAAAGGGTGGCAGAGAGAGGAGATGAGAGGGAGAAAGGGAAGGAAAGCACAGGAAGTTGTTGCAAATCTGTGTCAACGACAGAAGAAATTACTAAATTGACGTAAGCGTCATCTTCCTCACAAAAACACTGTTCCCAGCAAATTTCTTCGTAGTTTCAAGATGTCAAGGACTGAAAAAAATCATAGAAATTACAAGCAATGGTTTCTCGTGCTCATATCTAATTCCGTTTCATCAAGTGGATGGATAACCAGGAGGACTCTGGGGCAACACCACTGCATTCTTTATATAAACATTTGAGCTTCCGTACCGAGGCCTGTGCCCAGTAGACTTCAAGTTGGATGCTCTTTTTCGTGCCCCTTGGTGCATCTTTTCCCTAAGCCTTACTTCTATCCTTGTTTATCACCTGTTTCCTACAGATTTAAGGTTAACGTGACCAGACTTTGTGTCTGTCCTCACAAAACTTGAGGAGGAACTTTAGAATTTTACTGGGACTTTAAATCCCAAAGATAGTTTTAAATCCTAGAACTGGGAATTCTAGGTGAAAGAATCCCTATTATTTCTCACTGAAAGAAAGGAAAGTTGAGCTAAGCTTTTATCAATTCTCTTGCTGCCGATGAAGTAACTTGTTTGGGTTTTGTCTCTGTATTTGCCACTTCTCATCTGGGTAGAAGGGAGAGGTCCCTTCACTTCTAAAAGGTGCATAATCCCAGTTTCTCTGGATTAAAATTGACCAGTATAACCAAATTTAGTACCCCCTGCTCACTCAGACTTTGCCCTTTTTTCCCTTATTTTGATCCCACTGCCTTGTTTCTTATGTAGTGCTCTCATGGTTTGTTCCTTTCCTGCTGGTACAGTAGAAGTACGTAGCTCCCTAAGGAAGGACTTGCACTGCATGCATGGAACAGGCAAGAGCACCCCGGATTAGTCCATGGCTCTGCACTCATCTTCCTTTTCTGGAGCTCTTCTTTCTATTCTATAACGTACACACTTCTTTTTGTTTGATTGGTTGTTTTTTCCCCCATCTTTTGTTTTCAGCTGATTCCTGTTTCCTTTGGTCTTCCCCTTTTGTTCTATACCAGCCTCGTTAAAAACAGTTATGCTGGAGGAGCAGACCTTTGAGCAGCCCATTCAGCTTCCATTGCCGTCACCACAAAAATCACCGTTTACTTCATTAGGAGCCAAATGAAGTGAAACAGGCTACGTATGTCTGTACAGTCACATGAGCTTGGATTAAAGTTCAGAGCAGAGTGCTGCTCCCTGGCTGCCGTCACCCCTCACCCAGTGATGGTGCACATTCCACTCGCTTCTCAGGGTGCAGCGCAGCAGGAGGTGCCTGGAGGGCCGGGGGCTATGGGGGCTTCCCCTGGGGTCGCAGGCAGGGCAGGGCCTGGCAGCCAGGGCTGTCGCACTACCCCAGCCAGAGCAGGGCAGGCAGGGCTGAAATGGGGTCCTGGAGAGGCTGGGCAGGGCCACTAAAGCCCATGAGTGCCCCAGGGCCTGGCAGCAGTCCCCCTGGTTCAAAACCACCTGCTCTCAAGGGGGTAGGGGAGAAGCAAATCTGACTTTCAGGGGCGCAGACTCATTGCCATTATGAACCTACAAGGTGTAGGTCACCATCTCAGGCTGCTTTTGAAAGTCCTACAGATTTTATTTTTTTTCAGTTTCTTTATTTCATTATATGTCCTACAGATTTTATTTACTCCTGAGGCTGGGAATCTTAGGGGGGGGCTTGCCAGAGAAGTACAGTGGGCATAAGAACAACTCAGAACAGCCTGATATTTAATCATAGGCTGTAAATATCTTTTACAGACTTCTCTGTTTGCAACTGTTGCTAAGCATGGAGAATTACTGAATTAGTCAGCTTCATTTGTATTTTTGTTAAGGGAGAGCTTGGAACGGTATTATCCCTAAACTTGAAATGTAATTTAATTAATGTATAGCCATTGGAAAAGTAAACCCATAATATGATAAAAAAAATACAATATAATAAAACAATAACAAATATACGAAGGGTAAAGGACCAAACTTTGCCAAAGTCCCTGTCTTGCCCTCCATAGGGCTGCAGAGCTCAACAACCACAGAAGCACAGAGGACTGCAGGGGAGGAGAATTGTTTTCCCAACTCCTGCCAGCTTGGACAGCAAGCAGTAAGCAAGCAAGAGGGTAATCAAGGAGAAAGGTAGCAGGAGTTAAGAACATCGTGTCTTACTAGGAGCTCCCAGTGCAAGTGGAATTCAGAGTTTAACGTTTATCCAAACACCATGAAAGAGAACTGGAAGCCTCACTATGGTGTAAGCAAACACATATTCTTTATCAGTACCAGCTTTCCCAAATTCTGTTTCTTTCTCATCTTCCCTTCAAATATTTTGGTTTGACAAGCAGATTCAACTCTGCAGTTTTGACACTTAAAGATGTGACAAGGTTTCTGGTTTGTTGGAATCCAAAAAGCTTTTAACGTGTGAAAAGGAAAGAATATTCATTCTGGCTTCACCCCTCTCTCTCCAAAGCCCCAGAGGTGTGGAGTAATGCCTCTGGTTCTCTCTCACACACTGGAATTTTGCATTTCTATGTCAGCTGGGCCTCCCTGCCCACAATCCCTGAAAGCTGAGGTTCACCCAGGGTACAGCAGAAAATCTTTTGCAAGCAGGTCACAACTGCAGCATTTTCTTTCAGTTCTGTGATCTGTGTATCTTCTGCCTCAATGTTATTCTGAGATTTACATTTTTATCTCGACTTTAAATTTCTAAGTGAGCAGCATTTTTGTTTAGAAGATACTGTTTTCCCTGGTATTCATTACAATTGGCTGTTCTTTGAGTATGTCAGGAGCTTAGTCAGCTGTTAGTGCAACTGAGACTTGTTTTTCTTCTTTTTATCCCTTTCATCCAGTGGAAAAAGTTTCCTGCTGCTCTCCCTACTGATATTTGATATCCTGTCTCCAACTGATGTACGTCTTCAACTTTTAAAGAACAGCATGTCAACTAGCTCTGTTAATTATCACTCATTTTGTCTGTCTTTTTTCTTCTTTTAATTGCAAGATTATTTTGGAGGTGTTATTTCTCAGAGGAATGACTTTTTCTAACTCAACTCCCTCTTCTGTAATAATAATTTAAAAAATTACTTTCTCATGCTTTGCAACAATGTATTTATTTAAATCTACAGAATTAGAGGAATGCATAGAGTAAGCAAAGCAGCCAGTCAGCAGCTTTTCTGAATGTCTGTTATAAGGAATATAGTAACACAAAACACTAGGGAACTTGAGAGATTTTTCTGAGTTTCTCTTAAAGTGGTTTACATTCTAATAGGTTTTCCTGATAATAATCTTTCCTCCTCTTTCTTACTGGAAATAATTTTTCTGGCACCACCAGCAGCTACCTACATTGGAAAGAAACAGTGGGAAGCCGTTACTAAGCAGTTATTGATCATGTAATGAAATGTATCACTAAAAGCCATGCCAAAAGCTGTCCATTGGTCTTTTTATTATGAGTAAATGACAAAAATGTTTCCAAAACTTTATTCTGCCACAAACATTGAACGCCCTGCTTATCTTTACAAGTATTTTTTCCCACTGCTTTTGGGAACAGGAAGCTATAAACATTAGAAAAACTCAAGTATACAAAAGTAGAAATACAAAAGGAGTGTGTGAAAGGTAGATTGACCAATCCCATGATCGCACGGATTAATTGCCCAGAATTAGGTATTTATAAAAACACCTGCAACACCATTCACAGATCCTTAATGGTGGACAAGTGGAACTCATGGGATAGCTCTTCTGTCATGGTTCCTTCTAATTCAATAAATCATTGTCATGCTTTGCTTTGCTTTGCTGAGTTGCATAAAGTCATTGGCTCAAGGTCAACTTCTATGTGATCCCTAGGTGTCCCTAAACCAGCTCTGCCACAGTCTCAACCAGATCCTATCTTACAGGCCAGTACCACACAGGGACCTGTGATGAAGAAAGTAGAATAAACCCAGATGTCTGAACCCTGAGAACCATTAAAAAAAAAAATCAGCTTTAAAACCCTTTGATGAATTTAAGGTCACAGCTTATTTGTAGTTCACTTCCTGCCAGTCAGGGATTTACTTTTCCTCTACCAAGGAGGAACACTTTTCCACCAAGAAAAGTTCTCCTTAATCATGTGTGTACATGAAAGTTGATGCCAGAAACTAAACCTCTGGTATAAAATATTTTTTCCTACAATAACATCTCCCTTGCTTACTCTTTTATAAAGCAAACTATTTAATTGCTTCCAGAAATATTCTGGGTTTCTGCTCTTCTCTGGTGCATTTCAACTTTCCTTTTTTTATCGTTGTGGTGTTTTCCAGCATTCTTTCCTCAGCTAGCTGTTCAAATCTGATCCTCATAATTCACTAGATGTTTTCATAAAAAGAGCGAGGCTTCTCTTAGAAAGAAAAGCTTGCAAATAAGAGGTTTTTACCTGGCCAAAAGAGTCTGGAAAATCTGAATTTCATATGGGAAGGATCACAGAGCAGAACACAAATACAAGAACAAAGCCCGCTTTGATGCTGTTGCTGAAAGCGTAAACAAGATCAGAAAAAGGTTAGAAAATGAAATGTTAATTAGTACAGGATTTGGGGTTGTGGTTTTTTTTTTTTAATACTATATAAGGAAACACAATCTTAATTTTAGGGAGGGGGAAAAAACCTGAAATAATAGAAAAACTGCATGGTAGAGAGGATTAGGCTCAAAGTTCAAGAAGCAGCTGAAACAGGCCCAGAAGTAGCTGTGGAGATGCACTTTGTATGGCTGTGGCCCAATTTTACAAAACCCTGAAATTAATTCTGGTTTTACATGAGCAAAAGATGTTTCTGTGTGGACACAACGTGAGTGGAAGCAGGACGGGCATTTAAAAAAAGATAAGCTGCTTCCATAGACATAGCCTATGAAAACCTTTTTCAAAAAACTAATCACTACTTTTATGTCCCTTATCAGCAGAACATGGAATTCACTCCAATAAAACTTATGTCCAATGAATTTAGAATAAATTAAAGAAAAACATTTTTAACTGAGAAGGGTGTATGGAAAATAGTGCTGTGGGCAGTTTAGGTAAATTTTGTGGCTGAATAATTTTATGGTTGATAATAATACCTGCAGTTACTGCACGTACCAAGTTAAGGATAATAAAGATAAGGGTAATTGAATCTCATTCTTGTAGGGTATAAACTAAATTGGCAAAAGTCAGGAGGGAATTTATTTATTATTGCTCTGCATATATTTTTAGGGAATATTAGAATATGTTCACCTATTTTTGGAGGCCTCTGGTTCTTGGATACTGCTGATAATAGAAAAATGGCTCTCTGATAACATCTAGCATCAGATTATTTTTGGTGTCTTTAGTGGAAACCCACAAGGCCTGCAAACACACAAGCAAAAATTCATAGTGAGAACAATGTATTGCATTGTGTATATATTCAAAGGTGTGTTAAAACATTAATGTAGCCACCTTTAGTACATTTTTAATTTCTTAGCTTGGTGCTCCATAAGAATTAGAATCTATTTCTACATTGAGTATTCAGAACACATGCTGCTGCATGTGGGCATGGAGATCTGAAAAGGAGGGAGTTCTGCTGCGGAGCCTTTCTGCTCCCTTAATGAGCTCCCCAGCCCTTCACGGGCTGCTGAGGAAATCCAGATCCTCAGAGGGCTCTGCATAATTCTCAGTGGTTTTTTTGTACATGAGCCCAGCTGTGTATCAACTGGTGCTGCATGTGTAGAACACACATAGATTAGCTTTTAGTTTCTATACCTCTTTTTTTGTAATTGCACCCTGATAGAGCATTTTTCTGATTTTATAAACTTGCCTGTTGCACAAATATGATATGCTTGTCGAAAAAGCAAAAGGAATACTAGCATGTATCAAGCAAGACAGTCCCAGCAGGGACTGCCTACAAATACAGAGGTATATGGGATAGAGAAGTAGGGGGATTATAGCACAGAGCACTGGTGAGGCCTCATCTGAAGTACCATGTACAATTCTGGTCCCGATATTAAAAACTGAAACAGGTATGGATAAAGGATAACAACATGATTAGGTAAATGGAGACCCCCATTCTTTTGTAAGAGGAGTCTGGATCTTGGCTAGTTCCACCTAGTACAAGAAATAGGCACAAACTGCTATTAGTATTCTGGTTGGAAATTTCTAGTTGTGCATTAAGGTTCTGAAACAGCCTTCAAATATGAGTATCAGGGACAAGAAATATCTTTCAAAGAAAAGCAGCAAGCATGGTTAAATCTCAAGAAACTCTATAACGCTGTCCTCTTTGATACTAAATAAAAAATAGCGGGCTCCTTAATGTACGGTACTATATTATCTCCAAGAAATACCAAACATTCCCATGTGTTTGTTCTCATCAGAGTGGGAAGTGGAGAACAAGAGCTAGCTAGCTGTACTTCAAATTCAGCCTCCTACTGTTTCCAGTTGTGGCCATTTGGAATGAGAAGTGTTAGGCATAGAAGCACAACCCAGTCTACAACCAGCCCACCCCTAGTTAAGAGTTTTGATACCTCTGTCTATCTGACCATGTGGTTATCTGATATGGCTAAAACAGGATTATTCTTTTTCCAGATTACTTTTCATCTGCATCAACTTCAGCTACCTGATTTCATTCATGACAATTTAGGTATCGCCAGGTAACAAAGCTGTGAGTGTGGACTGCATTTTACCACATACTAAAGTACTTTTCAGTGACTGCCTGAAAAAAATTGTATACAGCTACCACGAACAGAAAAAGAAACAGTGACGCACATGTGGTTTTTGAGCTGAAGGTTCCCTTTCCTCTGGGAGCCATTCAATATCACAGACAGATTTGAAACATAATTTCTGTAACAGTGTGCTCTGATAAAGAAGCCGCAGTTTAAAGCTGGAAAAGATCGTGGCTGCAAAGGTTGCGTCTGAAAGACTGAGCTGTTACTTTGCTGCACGCAGATAACGAAAAGTGTCCATGGACACAATTTTGTATGCTTATCTAACAACCTCTGACAAGTAAAAAAACTTGCAAGATGTGAATTGCAAAGGACAGGCAAATACGTAAAATTACAGGGGGAGTCATCATCCTTTCCACACTTTTCTGTTAGTTCCCCTAGCTTGGTAGCATCATCCCCAAACAGATTTTGCCTCAGCCTTGTAGTTCTCACCCATGCTCTGGTCTGTCTAAGGCACCAAGCTAAGAATTCCTGGCTCAGAGGAATAGGAGAGTACATGATGATCAAACAGATAATACATGTGCATCTCAAACACTTCATAACACACACATTAGGGTTACTGCCTGTGGAGAATAAGCAGCACACTTTCAGCAGAGTTTCCCCCTAGGCCACCAACCCTGCTTTTAGACTATGAGTAGTCTGACCACGCTGACTATCAACCCCCTATCAGGGGCTATAGGTTAGTTCAAACAGGTGATCCACAGAATAACTCATCTATTGTGATAGTTCATGCCTTATCTAATCTCAGTGACACCTAAAAACCAAAACCAAGCAGCACGTGCATGTTTTTACAGTGCAAGATCTTACACGACACATATCACAAGAAAAATGACTCAAATGTTATCCGAGACAGTTTGTGCTTTTTAAACTTGAAGATCAGTGCTATCAAGCTGTTTCCCCACACATGCAAACAATAACAAGGTTAAAATAATATTAGATCTGTCTTAATTTCAAAACAATCCTCCAAAATGAAGTGAAGGCTGATGAAGTGATTAATCTGTTGACTTAAAGCACTGAAATTTACACAGTGCACTGAGATAACCTCCAGCATAAATGGAAAATCTCTGGAAAGGAAGGCCATGGATAAAATATGACTCTACAGGTGATAGCAGTGAACTCTTTGGATTCAGAAGCTATGTGAGAATCAGGCCTTCAAAAATTCAAGGCCTTGTCTTCTCACAGATCACAGCTACGCTTTGCAACAAATTCTTGAATTGGTTGACCTTTGCAAAAATTACATGGAGACTTGTTTTTGAAAACTGATTATATCAATCTTGCTTGCCTTTGTTTGGTGGAAGGTTCAGGAGTCACAGCAATAAAATCAGGAAAACCAGTAGGTTTTCACACTACTGAAAGTAATTTGTAAGGTGTTGAAAGACAAACAGCGTGAAATTAAGACACAAAATTAGTAAACATGTCTAAAAATGAGGATGGATATTCTGGAATATTCTTATTTCTCCTTGCCTCTTCCAGACTGTTAAAATTAGCCAAGGCAGGTCTGTCCTTACTCCTTACATCTGGTAATGGCAAAATAGCAGAGATCTTTCTTACTACAAGAGCCTAAACTCTAGGGTCTCCTTAGAGAGACCCTTACCTCTTACAGGATGGCAAACACATACTTGTGACCATGAAAACTCTTCTGGACTATTACAGAGAGCAATTTTTTGTTACTCCTTTAAAATACAGCAGTGTGTCTCCTTATTTTGTATTAAACTTTATTTTTTTTTTAGCAGAATTTTCCCAGCTGCTAGATGTTTTGGTGCTAGCTAGCAGCCTGTTTACCTTAACTTCTAACAGCATGCCCTCATCAGAGCACTGAACACACCAACACAATCACACCAGGTTCAACTGCCCTCGCCAGCCTACAACTACCTTCCTTCAAAATCCTCCTCTGCAATCCCTTCCACCTCCCTCCCCAGGCTTTAGCTGCCAGCATCCAAGATGAGCACTAATATACCACAGCTGTATAGCTTTGGGAAAACAGGTAAGTGGTCAAAAAATTCTCACTCGGGGCCTCTGCAGCTTCTGCCCCTGGGTGTGGAGCTGGGTGCAGGCTCAGGCCCCTGCCCTTGCTCCTTCCTTAGTCCCTGCCCAAGAGCTCTGGTGGGTTGGCTGCACTCAGCCTTGCAGGTCACAGTCTCACCTTGCTGCTTTGTCTTGACTTTCACCCTGACTCCCTACTACAGACTTGACTGCTCATTACCAGGCTGTTGACTGAACTCTGTTACCATCACTGGACCCCCCTCAGTGTTTCTCATTGTGGTGCTGTGGGACTGCACCCTGGTGGGTCATGTCATTGCCCCTGCCTGCCTTGCTGTCACCCCTATCTCCTGGCTTGCCTAATTAAGGTCTGTATTTAACTTTCATGCACTGAAGATGCTCAGTCATTTTACAGAGTTATAATGTATAATTAAGCGATATATTTAGCATATATTTCTCAAGTTGTGCTGTTCATAATGATCTTTGCTAATAAAATCAAAGCAGTACCTCCCTCAGCTGTTCTCAAGACAGTCCAAGGTGATGATCGTAATTCTCCTGTACATAAAAGCACAGAAAGGCAGAACAAGCCTGATAAATGAGAATTTTTGTACTTTGAAGGGGATTCGAAGACACTGTCCTCATATTTCAAAAACTCTATAAATTGCTGTTAACAGGGTCAAATGCAGCACTGAACACAACTCTGTCAGGAATGAATTAAGATAGTGCTCGGAGAACAAGCACAGATAACAGGATCCTACTTCAGTTAGCCAGGTTTTAACTCCGCAAGAGGTTTTTACTTAAGAAGTAAGGTGGTAAAGCCTTTGCCCAATGGCTAGTGATCAAGAGTGAACTGGATTAATTCACAATAATAAAGAATGTGTCAGTACTGAGACCATCTATCTTTTCTCCTTTCTACTATACATAATACAGTTCTATGCATCCAGGGCTACATATAAATCTGCAAGCCTTGAATTTTATGCTTTGTGAATAGACTGCCTCCTGACCCTGGGGGGACTTAGGAATGCACATAGGAACCATGATAGGACAGTTTGTTACAAACAAAAAAAGAATTGCTTTGTTAGTAGTTACTTTGATTGCTCCAATAACTCAGCAGCCACAGATAAGACAACTTTGTTCTACTTTGGACTTCTGTGTCCCTTCATAAACAGCCTGAGATTCCATCACTACAACTGGTGCTAAGCCCCAAATCCCACAACTGCTGCACCCTTCTCTTGCCATACCACACCAATGAAAGGCACAATGCATAATCTCAGTAAAAAACTTAATTCTTATAGTGACTTCTGGTTGGGGCTTCCTGCCCACCCCCTTTCCCCAAGAGCTCTGGAGGAGAAGGGACAGCTTCTTCTATTAGTTTACCTGTTTTCCCCCCATCACTGTGTGACTGGAGTTTTTCTATCTTGCTTCTGAAGTGCTTCCTCTCATAGCAATCACCGCTCCCCATGCTTTATTCACATGATGCGTCATGGCCACTTGCTAAGCTGAGCTTGACTGACTTTTTTTTGCAGCAGTAGATGGAAAGTGAATTATAAGGATATTAATTTTGGTTTATAGCTTAAGCTTCTAACCTCACCAGCCTGAGTTGGGAGCCTAGTTTTTCTGCTTAGCACATACTAAAGGAGGAGATAGAATTCAGATCAAGACCCTCTCTGTCTCCTCTGGCTTGGCATGAGAGTTAAACTCTTAAACAACGTGAACCCCTCCACATCAGATGTTTTGACAGCAAATGAGTATCACAGTGTAGGCACTTTTCTAAGAAGCTGAAAGTAAGGTGTTACATGTTGCTGAAAACAAAACTCACTGAGTCTGCTTCATTAATGTGTTTTTATTGTTTACACATGAAAAACTTCAATAACTCATATCATCATGTCTATTACAAATGGAGCACATGAAGCAAAAGCATCACATGGTTAAGAACTGCACTCACACCATGTTTTAGAATACAAAGATTTATTGTTTTGATTGTAATCCAATTTAATCTCTTTTAATGCACCAGCAAATAACTTGCATTTCTTGTGAAGGATGTTGAAGACTACTCTATAGTTTATGCAGAGTTACTATACCTAAAATAATCTCCTCTGAGACAGTGACTTGTTGAGCAGTATGTTTGTACTTCTGCTAACTGTGCCACAGCTGTTGATGAGACAAACTACAAAGACCCTAGCTTTAATAAGCATTAACCTACTTCAAAATTTCAGGATCATCATCTTTGATCCTGACAGCAATTTCAGCATATAAATATACACATTCATTAATATTTCCATGTTTTGGGATGGGACCTGAATAAACGATCTACTTATTACACTCATACAGGAAAAAGAAATAGAAACTACCAACAATGTTAAGCGGAATAAAAAAAACCAGCAAAGATAACTGTTTTAATAGCTAAGTCATACATATTACAATCACAGTTAAATATTTCATTTGTCTCAACCCTTAAAAGGAAAAACAGAAATGCTGAAAGTGTCACTGAAGAACTAATTATCTTCTAATGATATAAATCCTGCTGCTGACAATAACATTTAATTAAATTATTAACTAGGTGTTGACTAATTAACTAGGGCTTTGTAAGTGTGAAGCACTCTGAATAGCTATTATTATCACACCACTTGTAACAATCTCTTTGCTGGCGCATGCGTACGCAGGATGCTGCTACAGTCTCTCTGAACCGATATCCCCATTATGCCATTGCCACTCATTGCACATAAAATGCACAAGCTCATATGCAATGCTGTTTCCCTCACAGAACTGTAAGGAAGATAAATGACATCCAATTACTAGCTGAGAACATGACATCAGACCCAGTTTGATTCCCCCAGTAGATAACTGTGTATATTCCCGTGTTAGCGAATATTTATTTTATCCAATTTCTTTTACATCTATATGGAAATTGAGACCTTCATCCAGCAATAGCATGAAATGGAATATTCTGATGGCTCTCTGTTCTTACGACCTGTTTGATACGGAGCAAAGCCCAAACTGCTGAAGTCAACAGAAGATTGACTTGAGTAGACTGTTGGAAAGAATAGAAAGTGTCGAGCTCTCATTTCTAAAAGAAATACTTTCGTTTGATATCCAGGAAACAAGCGTACATAAACAGTTCAGAAATATAATTTTAGAACTAAAACATATTGGGGCTTATTTTTACCCTCTTAATGTAAGCTTTGAGAATAATTCTTGGCTTCTGGTTTTCCTCAAAGGACAACTGGGTTTTATTCAATTCACTAGATCTGCATGGGAATAATATTTCAGAATATAATTGGAATTAAAGACTTTTCATTGGGTAGGCTTTTTTTCATACATATTCTAAGATATTAGCACATTTATCTGGATATGACTATCTGTTGTATCACTAGTACAGTATTTAAATTTCCTGACAATGTTTAACTTCAAAAATTAATTCCAAGATACTGTCTCCTTTTGAAGTCCAAATAAGTTCTGTATTCAGTTCCTGTATAATATAAAAGAATAGACTATATTATCACCTATCACCACTGTCAGCTCAACTTGTAAGTGACCCATGTGTACCACTACTCATATGACGTACTTTAATTCCATCAGGGAAATCACAATCATTTCTTTACCCAGTAGTTCCATCATCAGGATTAAAAAGCATTATTTAGAGATGCAGTTTTAGGCAAAGTAGGATAAAGTCAGCAAAACTGAGGCCATAAGATCCTCCCCAAGTACATGAGAGTCAAAGTGAACTTTTTGTCTCAAGGACTAGGTAGCCACCATTTACTGACTGCCTTCACAGCCGCCTCCTGCAGCAGTCTCCAGGCTCACTCTCCACCTGTTCTGCGTGCATGAACAGGGAGGGAGGAAGGGAGCTGCCCTAGCAGAGAGGGGACAGGAGCGGAAGACTGGAGCCTGCCTGCAGTCACCTTCCTGCTACATGCAGTGCACATCTTTGCAAGGCCACGGGCCTTTTCTTTTTTGTTCTTACTCACAGGTTGGCAAAGAATGCAGGCTCGGTGATGGAACTACAGATTCTAAGTGCTCACAATGACTTATGATTACAGGCAATTAAAAAATGCCTAGCTTTGATAACTTGCTCAATAACTCACATTTCCGTTACTCAGGTCTACATAGTTCCAGTTTTAATTTGTCCAGTTCAGACTCCCATCCTTTCATTATCACACCTGCTATACTAAAGACCCTTATGGTAGCAGGAATTTGTTCACTTGGATAGTAATAGACATTAATATTGTTCTTAAACAGGCTAACTACAGTGAGCTCCTCCAGTGTAAATCAGAAACCTCAGTAATAAAACCTTATTATGAACTCCTGGGAGGAAAAAAACTCATCATTTCAGTGACAGTTTCACCTTACTGATTTTATTGAGACAGGATTTCACCCCCTATCTTTTAATCTAATGAGAGGGATTAGGGGTCACAATGCCACATCAAATACACACTGGCAATAATAAATAGCAGTGATCAGGATTTTGCCCCGTTTAAATCCTTGTGGTGGGCACAGTGTATAGCACACATAGTCAGAGCAGATGGTGGGTTTTGTTGTTGTTTTGGTGTGGCTGTTTTTCCCCTGGGATGCAGGGGTCCTTTACTAAGGACATACGTATCACTCTGGATATAGGACCTCTCTGAGCATTATTAAAAATATTTTTGGCTTGGTGTCCTGTAGATTTCAGCCAGATTGCTTTGAAACATGTAGTTTTACAAAGAAATACTAGGATTTTTCCAGAAACCAAAAACTGGCACTGCAGAGTCGTCTTTGTTGATAACAGTTGACAAGGACTCCTTTCAAACACTACTTACCACAGTAACTGCAGTAGAAAAGTAGCCAGTATATTCTGTAAATGCTAACAAGCAAAAGCAGTGTAAAGTCTCTGTGGTGTGTTTCAATCAACTGAAAACCAAAAAACCTGTTTCACTCATTTTTTAAATAAGCTCAATGCAATATAATCAAAAACCACTTTTCCCCATGGTCAAGACAGCCCACCACATTATTTGATGACCTCTGGTCATGCTGTAACCTGAAGAAAGTCTATGCCACCACCTTCTAAGCTGTATCTTGAAGAAGGCTACCAAGCTAATACAATAGAAACCTACCCTAAAGTGATGGGTCAGCAGATTGAGATTACGGGGAAAACCTTTTCTTTGGAGCATCAGTTTCTAAACTAAGGGTTCAACACGCATGTCTACCACAATGAAAATCTCTGTTGGAAATCCAAGCATATACTGAGCTAGCAGTAAAGCAGAAAACAAAACACAACCCAAAATCCTATCATACTTACAATAACTTGAGAAGGATACTTTATATTGAGATGGTAAAATCTCCCAGCTTCCCACACAACACTTTACTTTTATGACACTCATTGTTCCACAAAACATATCTTTAATATTGTAATTAGCAATATTCTTGGTTTGTATAGTTGGGTTACAATGCCATTTAATACATGACAATACATGCTCAAATAAGATAATGCTGCTCTTTAGGCACATCACACTAGAAGTTGTGTTTCAGCAAGATATCAATTGTCCTGTCATGCTAAAACATCACTTTTAAGCAAAGGGAAAAAACTCACCAAGAAAGGAAGTGGATAGTGAAGCGCAGAGTCAGATGTCACATCTCTTTTTCTACTTATAATGAAAGTATACCTCGATATTTTCTATGGGCTTCTGGCATGCATATTACTGAGAAAGTATATACGATACCTTTAATTTCAAGTACATCCACCATTATATTGAACATCACTTGCCTAAACAGATGGAAATCTAATGCTACATTAGATGCCTCAAATAGTTTATATATTGTACAGCTTTGACTAAACTTTCAGCTGAGTCCCTCCCACCTCTCCCTTCCCCCAAGTCCCTGCTGGCCCTAGAGAACTGGAATACTATTGGCATGAAACATGTTAAGTAACATGCTGATTTATGGACAGATGCATCTCATTCTGCCAGCATAGAAAGTCCTAGGCCCTAACACAGGTAAAATAGACCAAGCAGGTTTCTTAGTGTATGAAATAATATCTAATTGATCCTTCCAAGTATCTAAGAAACAGATTTGAACTGGTTCTCCAAAACAGGTGCTTTTCTTGTTTCCAGTCTTTTGAATGCCAAAATCTTCCACTGAACAGCTCGATCCTTAAAATTTTTTTGGAAAAAAACCCCAAAACCAAAAAACCCCCAAAACATGCATTGTATTAACCCCTCTACTTCATAATCCCAGAGAGACGGAGATGTTCACTAGGCAATACTGGTCAAGCTTCCCTGGAACTTTATTTCCTGTTTGAGATACTACACTTTACAAAAAAACCAAGGCCTGTTTACAGTGTGCTCAGGGGAAATCAAACAGAATGTTCAGAGGCATGAAAAAAGACCTATGAAGAAAGAATGGAAAAAAAAATTACTTATTTCCAACAAGTCAATTAAAAGAAAAAAGTTAGATTGTCTAATAATGTAAGATAGGAGTCCACAAGTGAAATCAGCTTTTAAGTTCAAAACAAAAAGGAGATGAACTTTCCCAAAGCTGGTAGTTAACCTGTGGATCCTGTTGGCCCCAGATGCTATAAACTAAATAAAAAAGATTACCTAAAAAAATATGCACCAGTTATTGCCAGTCTAATCCAGTAAGAGTCTTCTAATATTTCTAAAGGGATAATCTGTTCTCTAGGTTCAGTGGGTAAGACAAGAACAGATTTGTATTTCATCACAAAAAAACCCCACCCCACAGTTTTAACTGTAGAAAAATATTTTTTTAAAGTTTGAGAATAAGAAACATGGTGGTGGATTGTCTGGAAAGATTACAGAGGTCTTCAAGAGTCACGAGTGCTGCAGGTTTACAAGAACCTGTCTGGAAGAGCTTACTGTGTTAGATGTTGTCTTAAATGTTTCCCTTTCAGCAACCATCTGGTACAATAATGCTTGAATTGTTTAAGGATTGTCCCAAATTGTAGCTATTTCATTTAACAAGGCAGTACATTTAGCCAGGTATTCACTGTACAAACTAGCCATTAGTCTGGCAAATCGTCCAATCTTCCCTGAACAATAAAGAGCTCCAGTGTTCTCTGGTGTGTTCAGTGACTAAAGAGAGGTTTAGGAAGGACCTGACATTACAAACACATTTGATAGAGGCACCTACCCACCTCTAAAGACACAGAACTAAGTTACATTTGTGTCCTTTTGCTTATAAGGTAAAGGGTTTCAATCTTTTGTTCAATATGCTGGAAATTCCTCTTCTAAATTATTTTTCAAGGATTCACACATGTCCTTATAAGCTGAGAAAAAATCTTCTACATATCACAAGACACGCTGTAAAATCGCAGTAACCATGCGATGTTTCCCAAGAAGTGCTGCGTTGTCATTTAGCTAGCAAAAGCAGCAAAGAAATAGGCATTTTGCCAGAAACAAAGAATGTATGACAAAGCGTACTTTTCTGTTTTTTTTACTTGGTTTTAGTCAATAACTTATTTTACACTCCTTAAATGTTGGGCTATAAAACACTACACCACCAATATTATTAAAGGCCAAACAAGGGCAACAGAGAGTGGTTTTTTGTAGTCGCATCTTCTGCTGGCAGTTTTCTGCACTAACAGGGAAGTTAAGACACAGGAATGGCTACATTAACATGTAATGTAATGGATCAATGGCCCATCTTTAGGGTGAAACAGTGGTGAGGACCTAGCACTCACACCATATGCGATTTAGGGGGGTTTAATTTCATACTAGCTTTAATTTGCTGCCACAGCCTGAATGCCCTTGAAGAGCTAGAATGTATTTGCTGTCTTGCTATCTTATGCTTTTCAGTTCGGTCTTACCCACACGAAATATTCAGTTCATATGCTCTGCAACTGCGCAGTTATATGAGCCAAAACATTTAAGCAGGTGAGATCTGGAGATTCCATTCAAAAAGCACGTTTCTAGTCTACGCTAAAACTGTAACATTAGCAACGTGCTTTCTGGTTTTGATTCCTTCTTGGGTCTTTGCTCTTTACCGCTGTTATAATTAATTTAGCCTTAAACGGAATTTCAATTAAAGTTTACAATTTATTGAATAGAGACAAGCAAGCAGCGCTGGATGCACGAGGGATCCTTCCGCCTAAAGTGCATCCCGTCATACAATGCTACGGGGTTTATATTCAGTTACTTAATTAATAACAATTAGTAAAAACACGCCTAAGTTTACACTCATTGGTCAGTGATAAGCATCCCACTTGCCGTTGGTCAGCCGTAGTTAAATTAGCCACGCTTGCCATGTAGATTAGCCCACATGCTCTTTACGGGTGTGGGGGCAAGTCTTTTTGGTGCTGAATTGGGTCGGTGGTCGCAATCTCCCCCTGCCGGAATTACCTTTCCCCCAGTTTCCATGCTTCAGCGCCTTCTGAGCCAAGAAGTTCCCTGTTAATCACTACTGGCTGATTTGTGGCCTTCCCTTATCTTGGCACTCTCCTTTGTAGCAGGATGTTTCCACTGTTAGTAACAAATCGCCAATCAACATTCCAACCATTAACACAGTTAGCAAGTCAATTGAACGGCCCTCGGTTACACAAGCACAAACAGTTCCATATTGACACGAATCAGATGAACACATTTTACACCGCTATCCTGCCTTCGGAGCAGTCTCGTTCCAGTACCGCACTCAAACAAGGATGGGTGAGCAAGAAACATGCATCTAGCCTGTTTTTAATTTACTTGTATATGAGTAACACTAGCAACAGTATGAACTGTTCCATATATAACTTTAAAACAAGATAAAGAGAGGAAATGCTATTAATGAAACTAAACGCAGCTAGCTGGAGGACAGACAGCTAAATAATCTTCTCTACATTAATTTGCTACTCCACACGCTGCTGTGTTTTGTGCATACGGTTTGTGTTTGCAGTATCACATTCCAGCCCATGACATTATTTAGTCTTTTTGTAAGATTAGAAAGAAGGGAAAATAATCCAACCAGAGCTACTATTTGGCTCAACATCTCGGGACTGTTTTACCAAAAAACAAGGGTTCTTTTATATTCCCGCTCCCGGCCACGCCAGCAGTCAACCCGCGACCCACGGGCTCCCACCCAACCCCGTTCCACGCTGCCAGGCTCCCGCCCGTGGGCACACACCCGACCTCGCTCCCGGCCAGCCCGGCTCCTTTGGTCTCCCCCGAGCTCCCACAGCACTGCTTCCTGAACAAAGAGCTTTTCAGGCATCAAAAAGTCAAACCCTGCCTACAAGAACCATATCAAATCCTATTTCTGATAACTAAATTCCATTTAATCTATTCATAATCCCTCAAATACTCCAAATATTTCTATTTAAGAAGGAAAAAAAACCCACCAAACCCAAACACCCAAACCCACAGGGTTTGGTTTAAGCCCTGTAAAGGGCAATCCCACCGCGCCCCCCAGCCCAAGGCTGGCCCGGCTCCCTCCTCGGGGAAGCCGGAGACAGAGCAGGCCCAAGCCGCGGGCAGGGACCCCCAAGCGGGTCTCGCCAGCCGGCACCGCCGGGACGGGGCCTCCGCCGGGACGCCAAGCGGCCCGGCCCCAGCGCGGACCCGGCATCGGGCCCCGCGGAGGCGAGGCTGGATGGGGGAAGAGAAGCGGCGCAGGTCCGGCCGGGCTGCGAAGGGGCTGAGCGCCGAGTGGCCCCAGTCCCATCCCGCCGGTGTCCCAGGCCGCCCCCGGCATCGATGACTCGGCACTCAAACACCCTGACTTCCCTTGGAAGGACCGCCGCCTCGCTAGTGCAGAACCCATCGAGGAATCGGCGTTCGACTTCTAGCAGGGTCTCCGTGACCGGCGGCGCCATCTTTGCGTGTGGACGGAGCGATACCGGCAGGAACGATCTGCGCGGCGGCGTAGGGCGGGGCGCCCCGCGGCCTCGCCGCCGCCGCCCCCACCCCCCCAACCCCCGGCGGGAGGGGAGTGAACAACGTCCTGTCCCGACCCATCCTGGGTTCCTACGCCCGCTCTGCCGGCCGCAGAGCGGTGGTGACCCGGTAAGCAGCGCATGCGCCCAACTGCCGTTCCTCCCCCGCCCCGGGTTGCGTCAGGGGGCGCGCGCCCCGCGGCCGTTGCGGCGCCGGGCCCGGGCAGCGGCGGCGGCAATGGGCGGGCAGCCGCAGACCGCTGCTCGCCGCGGCGCATGCGCGCCCGCTGCCCCCCCCACCGCCGGCTGCCCCCCCCGCTCCCCCCCTTCCCGCGCCCCGCCGCTCGATGGGACACGCGCCCTTGTTTTTCCCCTGCAGCCGTCGGGACGAGGAGGAAGATGCCGGGGAAGCTGAAGGTCAAAATCGTGGCAGGGCGCCATTTGCCGGTGATGGACCGCGCCAGCGACTTGACCGACGCCTTTGTGGAGGTTTGCGGGACGGGAGGGGTGCTGAGCCCCGGAGGGCGTGTGTGTGGAGAAGGAAGAGGAAGAAGAAGAGGAGGGCGCCTCCGCCGCGGCGCCCCCTCGGGTCGGGGGCGCGGCAGCAGCAGCTACTGTGGCCCCCCGGGGCGGTGGCAGGTGCTGCCGTCGTTACGTAGGGGATGCTGCCGGTCGCGGCCCGGGGCGCGCTCGGTGCCTCAGGGCTCGGCTGCAGAGCTGCGCTGCCGGCTGCAGCCGCCGGGGCGGGGAGAGCGGGCCAGCCCCGGGCAGAGCCGGGCCCGGTGGGCCGGCGTACCCCGCGGGGGGGCTGCTGGCATGGCAAGGGGCGCCCTGAGCCCAGGGCCGCGGGGGTGATTTAAAAGCAGTTTCTGATTTACCCGTGGGAGTGATTTCTAGCCGGTAGCCACGTAGAATTTGAATGACATTTTAGAATTACCCTGCTCCTTTTCAGCTTCTCTTGGCTGAAGGTTGTTAATGAATGGCTCTTGTCAGTATCGCAGCCAAATGGAATCCATTTCAGGATTCGATAGATGCGCCGTAAGCAGGACAGAGAAGTAGTAAAAGCATGTTTAAGTAATTTGTATCTCTGCATATATGAAGTGCAGAGTGGTTGTACAGGCTTTACTTTTAAGGCCAATATCCACATTTCTATTTAAAGTGTTTGAAATACTAAAATACTTTCGAAGGGAATTTTTATTGGACAGATGTTTAATATTGCTTGCATGTTTAGATCATTTTATTGCACCAAAACTATCTAACCTCAACCTTCTTTACAACCATCTAGGTAACAGGCAATGTATGAGGCATTTCTCAGGAAGGGATTACAAAATAAGTTGATGTGACCCTTCTGTTTGATGATTCATTATTTCCAGTATGAATAACATAGAATATTTCAGACATATTCCTTAGATTCCGAAATCACACTCTCAGAAAAAGCAAAGAGGTGTTTAAAGATGAAATGCTATGTAAGTTCATGCTTGTACCACAAATAGTAATTGAGGTTGTCACAACACTGCAATTAAGGTAGGAAGACAGAATGTCATTCTAGAACTGTATAAATTGAAAAGTCTGATGATAATTATATCAAAATAGATTCTGGTGTACAAGTCCACGTTTGGTTTGGTGCTTAAAAATTTGATTGACATTAGACGCTAAGCACATTGCTTTGTGGGACAGTAAATTGATAATAAAGTGAAAATGTACTACTTGCGCTTTTCAATGGAGCTGAAATTGTATGCAGTTCTATTTTATTACATTTAATGGCAATCGTTTATTATCTCAGTGTTTGGCCTGAGATGTTTCATCAGTCAGTTTTTAATTTATAAACATTTCTCTTGTAATTTTAAATTTGATTAATAGGCAGCCTGCAACAGCTTGATGCATGCTGCTAGGGAACAGGGACAAACAGGAAATACAGTTCTCTGAGTTTCATTTGGCCCCTTTTTATGCTTCCTTGTGGAGAAACAGCTCTCTTCTCCTGTTGGTCACTTGTTTCCAACCCAACTCCATCTGTGCCAGTCCCTCTGTCGAGTAGCTGTGTAGCAAAATAGATTTCGAAATACATCTGGTTGAAGGCTAGCTTAGCAAAAAAGGAAAACAAAATTTTTCAGAAAGATCAGTTTGCTTAGATGGGTTAATATGCAGTTTCATGAATGCCTTGGTACAAGTAAGACTAAAGAGATGAGTAGGTGGGGCCTTGCTTTTAGGACTTACTTGGAAAGACTGTGGGAACTACCCTTTCCACGTATGGAGTGGGCAAGGCAGAAGGTGAGATTTACGTCAAAATAAATTGAGCTTGAAGCTTTTGTTTTATTTTTCAGTGTAAGGTTGCTGAACACCTTTGCAAAACATTTTCCCTTAAATAAAAATGAGAAGCTGAAGTAATGTTAAGGTACTAATTGATAAGTAGCCTTTAATTTCTTTGTTAAATTTTCTAATATAAATCTTGAATTGGAAAAGAAAATGAGTAGAGGCTTTAGAGCTCTTGGCTCAGGGTTGCATACCTTGGACTTTGCCAGCATGTGAGATCTGGAGCAAATTAGGACAATTTCTTCTGTAATTGTGCTTCTAAATTCGTACAGCGGGACAGCAGCATAGTGCTTGATTATCTCTACTAGCTTTAATGAACTAGCTTGACTACCTGAGAAGTTCAGTTACAGCTGCCTGGGGCTCCAAGGGAACGAATTTATTCCCTAGACAACATGTAAAAATAGGTTGGGTGGAGCTCTAGGCGCTTGCATCTTGGCAGCTTCTGGTATATACGGTAGCTCCGTTGAAACTGGCTGCATCCACCTTTTGATAGCTAGATGATTTTTTACACTAAGCTTGCTTATTCCTGTGTTTTTATACCACTCTGGCTTTTAACTTTAATGCTTGCTTTGAAGTAACTTCTTTTTGAAAAGCTGTACTGTTTGTTGAATCAAATATGGGGCCCTGCCATTTTTTTTATTTTTTTATTTGGTCATGAATGCTGTATAGAGCTCTGTCGACTGATGTATGTATGGCAATATGTACAGAGCTCAGTGTGAACTCATAGTCCAGTTCTGCAGTGCTTTGGGCTTTTTAAACTAACTGGGTGTACTTAAGCAAGTGCAGAATCTCTTTAGAGTTGGGGTATGCACTTATGCAAAATAATCACCATATTACTGAAACGTACGAAGTGTTTATTTAATACCTCTTGTGCAAAAGTGTTTAAAAAATTGCTATACGGTTTTCAAAAGCTAAGTCAGCCTAAATTTAGTCTCCAAAATCCATTTAGAGTTTTAAAAAGAAAACAGCATTCAAAATCCACAACTGTCTGTGACTGCAGCATTTATTTTATATCAGCACACTCATTGTTTCCTTAAGAATCTTGAATGAATTAAAAAACATTATTTTGGGTGTTTGTAAGTAACATCAGATAGTTGGTATGAGTTGAAGTACTCATTTTGAGGGGCAGCATTCAGAGAACAAGAAGTTTGTAAATGGTTTGGAATGAAACCTGCTGTGAAATAAAGGCTTTTGCATTGTGCAGTATGGTTTCTTGATGTATGCAGCGTCACAGAAATCCAGTTTCACTTTTTTAAAAAACAAATAAACAAACGGGCTAATCCTGAAATAGACTCCTGTGGAGACCAAATGGAGATTCCTGAAATAGGCTACTATGTGGTTGAAGATGCATTAATCAACAGAAGTATGGAGAATATTTAATTTTCAGTAACTGGAGGTTACAGGGAGATATATATATATATATATACACACACACACACACACATATATATATGTATATAGAGAGAGAGGTATGTGTATAGATATGTAGTCCCTCTAACCTTTTTGACTATATGCTTTCTGGAATTTTCTGTATTTTAAGAAAGGAATAGAAACTGATAAGGTGTTTCCCCCTTGCTGCTCTGAGTTTACTGATATGTGTCCAGCATATCAAGACTGCAGCTAATGGAGATGGTTTCAGTTGTTGTCTGGTGTGTATCTGGGGAGATTTCTTAAATTTAAGAATTAAATTTACCAATGTTACAGTTTTATTTCTATATTTCTTTTCTCGGTTGTCAATAAAGGTGATTTAGAGAGAGAGCAATAGTAGGACATAAACTATCGATACTTAGATAGAATGCTTTTTCGTACAGTATTTCTAAACAGAAGGCAAAAGACAGTGTACCAAATGACTTAGAATAGCCAATATAAGCAATATTTTACCTCTCAAGTGATTGAGGAGAAAAAGAAATTATTCTAATAGTGGGAGAGAGATATTTATCGGAATTCTTGTTGTTATGTGGAAAGTTAATTACTGATACATGTGAATTGATTAAAAAAGCTACCCTCACTGAAAAAAAAGTCTTCATATTGTTGAAATATGTATTTGAAACTATTTGCATGTATAGATGTGAGTTTATAAATTTATTAATATTTTTTATTCATAACAAAATGCTTGAATTTTTAGGTAAAATTTGGAAATACGACGTTTAAGACAGATGTGTATCCCAAATCACTTAATCCTCAGTGGAATTCTGAGTGGTTCAAATTCGAAGTAAGTATTTTGTAAGAGTTTGCCTGTATCTATGTAGACATTCTGCCCTTAATGAAATAATTACATTTCAGACAGAAAATGAGTTTTGAGGAATGAAGTATATTTCTATTTAAATACACATGAAGCCTTTTAAGCAAACCTATCTACAGTTGGACCTTGTTCGCTAAAGGTGTCTCATTGGCTTTTTAGGACTGTTTGTAAAGATAAAAGCTTGTCAGGTTGGATCCAATGTTACCCTGGGTGTAATAAAAAAGACAAGACAGAGGTAAAAGTGGGGGGAGAATAGCACTATGGATTAGGCTTTCAGATATCAGCACAGTTACACTTGTATTTTTATTTAAGGGGTAATTTTGAGTAAGGAAAGTTAATTGCGATTTGAATGTTACTTCAGGTTGCACTTAACAAAGAAGAAAATGGAGAATTCCTGCGAGAAAAATACAACATAAAGGGCTTGGACAACAATTATTGAACACTTTCTTTTCCCATTTCCTTATGTAATAATGAGGGTGCTCAGCATATTCCTGTAATTGCTGGTTGCTTTCCAGGATCTGATTTGTTGATGTCCTTTGACATTATGCTCTGAACAAGTGTTTACATATTCCTTTTTTCTGTTGTTATTACTGCATTTTTTAAATAAATAAAAAAAAAAAGTAGTGGTATTTAGAATAAATTAGTTGTTAAAATATTTCGATATATAGTGCTGGTTCATGGATCTTGTGGAACTCTGGTTCCAGGATCTCACCAGCCTGTGAAGGGTAAAATAAAAATAAGTGAAGGTGTTGTTTAGGTACAGGAAAGTGAAGTTACAGATTTATCTGTGTCAGGTCACTGTACATAACTAACTCTCCTCTTTTTTGCATTTGTTTTTCAGTAGTGTTTCCCTGCGAGTTTTGTTTTTTTTTTCTTAAATACTCAGATTCCTTGTTAATATTTCTCTCTAGGTAGATGATGAAGAGCTACAAGATGAGCCTCTCCAAATCACAGTTCTTGATCATGATACGTACAGTGCTAATGATGCCATCGGCAAAGTGTACATAGATATTGATCCTTTGCTCTATAGTGAAGCAGCTACGGTTATTTCAGGATGGTTTCCTATTTATGATACCATTCATGGTAAGATTTGCTAATTTGAAAGTAAAAAAAGTTGTATGAGATGTAATCTGCATCTTACAATCTTAATTTCTGTTAGCTGTCTTCAGAAATTTGTAATAATTTTAGGCTTGGGAGCTGGAAAGCTACTTTTCTGGCACTTTTTTCCATATTTCTGGCATGAGAAAATTTCTGGCATAGCAGTGGTTCAGACTAGTGCTTGGCAGAACGCCTTTCACAGAACTTGTGACAAGTGGAAGAAATCTTCACATGACATTTAAAATAAATAGTGCAAAATTCAGATTAAAAAAAAGACCCAAACATACTTTTCCAATTCCCACATGTTTACTAAAAGAATATATTTTTGCTGAAGTGACCTGGGGTGGGGTGTGCCTTCCTGGGATGTTGGATAAACTTCACTTGAGATGAAGGGACAGGATGTGACATATCTTCAACATGAAGTACAGAATGAAATTCCTTTTCCCTGCAGAAAGTACTCTCAGTGCTAGGTAGATTTCATCAGAATATCTTGACGGTATGAGAAAATGAAGTTAGTATTTTTGCCTTTAATTTTAATAAAACACAGCTTTTGTCCCAGAAAGTTAAGGTCAGTTTACAGCAGTTAGCTTGCTTCTTAACTACCTTATTGTGGAACATCTATGTGGTTATCATTACCACCCTTGCTTATTACCCAGTGTGAATTAAATGACCTAACTATGTTAAAAGCTAATTATAAATCATTGTTGGGAAATAATTAATGGTATTTACTTGGATGATCATCATAGCTGATGCAAGGTATTCTTTACAGTTAAAACAGTTATACTGAAGAGGGTTTTTTCTGAGAAATATTGCATGTATTTTTCTTATCCTTTATTCACATTTTCCTATTGTACATTTTCTCTTTGAAGTGAAATGAGGTGAACACTTGTTGCAGGATGTATACAACTTATATGTCAGAGAATTAGATTTCTCTATATTTTTCTACATCTGTTAGTATTTCACAGCTTTTTTCCTGTTTAAGTGAAATTAGAATTCTTGCATTTTCATGCTCATAGCAGTAGATTCTAGTTATCTTGATCCTTGGCAAACCGTAATTGATGCTTCCTTAAAAAATAATCAATACCATGTTCATAAATTTTCATTAAAAATATTTTTTGCACCTTAACATGATTATTTTTGAAAATAGATGAACCTGATGCACTTCTTGCTATAGTAACTGAAGGCTTCTTTCTTTTGGCACTTTGGAAGATACGTCTAGGTCACTTTGTTGCAATAATGTCAATCTATGAATCTAATGCTTTTGTTTGAGTGTCGTATATTTAAGTGATAAAGGCTTCTGAAGACAGTAGAGATCAGACTCATCAAGAAGTTTAGTTCTCAATATGTCAGAACCTATAATACATGAAATTATTTTGTTAATGGGTGGGGAAGAGTTAAAAAAGCTCAGAATAGAGAAGTAGAAAAATAAAAAAGGAATGGCTGTGTGTTGAGGAAATATTCCATTATTAATATGGTTTAGTTTATCTAAAAAGTCTATAATCCTTATTTTTAATATATTCTCACAATCAAAGTATGTTACAAACATCTACTGTGCCACTTTGTGGTTGTAGAAAGAATCATCGTTTTTTTCATTGGATTGAACCTCAGACTTCTGTAGCCTTATAGTGGTTTTGAAACTATTTCAAGGAGAAAATGTAAAAGCTTTCTGGGGTTGGTCAGAGCTTTTTGATGTGGACAGGACACCAGTTTCAAGGCATCTATACTCAAAGTTATTACTTCTGACCTGTTGTGCTAAGGATACCTTGGGACAGTCACAGTACTTAGATACTGATTTTTATACCCTTCCTGCACTGATGGTATAGGGCAGAGGAGCAGAGAGAGAGCACTTGCTCACTGCAGCTGAGGCCACTGCAGTATCAGGAGGCTGGTGGCTTCTCTTTTCCCAATTCCATCTTCTAGAGTCCTGTTTGGTGCAGCAAGTATTTGAGGACTGTTGCTTGCAAAGCTTCAGCCTCAAAGGCTGGGCAGAACTAGAAGCTTCCTCTGAGAGGGCACATCTGCATCAGACCTGAGAGGCAAGGACGTGTCTTTCTGCTCCTCTGGCCCAGGCTAGAACGGACACGTGAACTGCCAGTTGAACTGAGCGCTTCTAGCAGGGTTATAATACATTCTTTGGAGAAAAACTAACTCATTGGTTATGGAAATTGTATTAGTTACTAATAATAGGGAATAATTAATAGGGCTGGTTTTGTGTTTGTTTCTGATACAGCTTCCAATTTTTCATGTTTTTGATTGATAGGTATACGTGGGGAGATCAATGTGGTGGTGAAAGTAGATCTCTTCAATGATTTAAACAGATTTAGGCAGTCATCCTGTGGAGTCAAGTTTTTCTGCAGTAAGTAGAGAAAAAAAGTTTATATGAACAGAACTTCCTGCCCCCCATATCTTTTGTTTCTTTACCTATTCTGTCAGTTTCCCTTCTTTCACTGATCGTTGCATAAACCCAGTGGAGATTACGTTGAAGCCAGTAGCAAATGCAGAAAATCGTTTTGTTTTCTTTTTTCTAAATAAATTTTTACTGTTCATATTTCAAAACAATGTAAATAACTGATTTCCCCCCCCCCCCCCAAATCTTTCTAAAGTTACATTGCAGTACACATGCGTACGCACGTTGTGTTACTGTCGGGGCATATCCTGTTAAAGAGGCACAAAGTGAAATGGTTTCATGATGGTACACTTTGTAACTGATACAGGGGACAGTTATCTTATCAGTGTTCTACAGTGTCCCAGAACAAAACTGCTTAGAGTATGTCCACATCTTAACAGAAAATAATGTGGATTACTTTCTGAAATAGTTCACATCACGTTTTATGTGTAATTTCCTGTTTTTCTTGGGACTCATGCCTTACATCTTTTATGTGTTTTTTTTAACAGCTACATCTATTCCGAAGTGTTACAGAGCAGTAATAATTCATGGATTTGTGGAAGAACTTGTCGTTAATGAAGACCCAGAATACCAGTGGATAGACCGAATTCGTACACCAAGGGCATCGAATGAGGCTAGACAAAGACTTATTTCACTCATGTCAGGTATTAAACATGTAGGCTGTAATGGTTATCGCTGCTTTTAAAAATGTTCACCATTTAAACAAGTGGCTTGCTTAAGACAATATTGAATATGATTTTTGGTATTAATTATGTTTATTTTTTCAGTTAACAGCATCTTCTGTTTCTGATTGTCCTAACTGATGGCCAGTATGGCTGACTTTTTTCCTCCTTTCTGCCTCTCTTCTGCCTCATGAGACCATGCTATTGACTAATTTGTTGATTGTTTTTAGCAAGGTCTTAGAAACCTATGGAACTCTAACTCTCTGGAAGACATCCTTATCCCCTATTAGGAGTATTAGTAGAATTTTGACGCAAACAATATTCCACCCTCTCTGAACTACTTTGAAGTGTGTGAACAAATACACGCCATCTCAGATACACTGTGTATCATCTTACTCATCCCGTGTTCTCAAAGTCAAGATTGGTTCATTGTTTCGCAAGCGTACTTCTGTATGGCCATGCATCGATTCTGCAGGACATACCTGCAGTTCGGGGAGACACCAGTGATTAAAGTCAGTTGATGCCTACACAGCTCCACAGTGTCAAGCATCTTCACTTTTTTTTTTATTACTGATGCTTTTGAACAGCATTTTTGAACCAAGGTCCTTCTGTTTCAGTGCCAATAGAACAGAACAAAACACTCCTACTTTAGAGTATTTAGACACTAACACAAGAGACAACCAATTGGTAGAGGTGGGCCATATTGAAGATGTAACGAATGCAAAGAAATGATGAAAAATAGCGACTAGAATGATAGGCAGTGGTTTGAGTTCTCTAATGGACTCTTAATGTTGTCAGGTTTCGATTAGATACAGCTGTGTTTTAAGGAAGATACTAAAAGAAAAAAGTTTGGTTTTGCAAGCATGTATAGAGAACTTTAGTAAGTGGGGCAATGGGAAAGGGATCATGGAGTTGTTGCTCAGTATCTTCACTAGGAGAGACAGTACGTTTTGAGGAAAAATGTGAAAAAACAGTATTGTCGTAACTGACATGAATTCACTTTTAATGAGATTTTTAATAGAGCCCCCCTGGTAAGTCAGTCTACGGGATTAATATTTGCATATCTCTTGCCTTGCATAAGTGGTGAAAGTGGGTAAAGTAGCACATGTGGAAGTATTCTCTTAGATTTTATTAATCTTTTTACTCATGGCAGTGATTAAGAGAAAAACCCCAAAAGACCTCACAGCAATAGTTTCATGTCACGTAATATAGTGCTTCACATTGGAATCATTGTTACTGGTGGCCACACCTGAAGAATCCTGAAAAAATCTGTAACTTTTGAGAATGACCTAGGCTGTTGCATAGTCGTCTGTGATATTGTGGGTAGATTATGTAAAAAAGAATTCTGTCTCAACCTTGGCTTGAATGGAATCCATAGCAATTTTCACTCAGCTAGAAACTTTCATACACTATCTCCGTCTTAGGGATTTTTTTTCAAGACCAGTACATGCATAATTTCAGCCTCTTAAGGTGTTTACAACAGGAACCTGTTCTGATAATGTTAAATCCAAGCTTCTAGAAAGCAGTAGCGATCATTTCTAGAGAAAAGTAGAAGAAGGTGGTTCACAGTACGTGGAAAAAGGGACTGGCCACTTTGGAGGAATATAGGAATGTTGTCAGTGTATGCAGAGATGCGACGAAGGCGGCCAAGGCCTAGTTAGAATTAAATCTGGCAATGCGTATCAAAGATAACAAGAAGGGCTTCTTTACGTACATCAGCAGTAAAAGGAAGACTGGGGATACAGTGGGCCCATTGCTTAAAAGGAAGGGTCCCTGGTAACGCAGGATACAGAGAAGGCAGATATACTGAATGCTGCCTTTGCCTCGGTCTTTAGAGCTAAGGCTGGCCCTCGGGCATCTCAGCCCCCAGAGAAGAGAGGACAAATTGGGAGAAAGGAAGGCTTACCATCAGTTGAGAAGGATCGGGTCAGAGATCACCTATGCAGGTTGGATCCTTGCAAATACAGGGGCCCCAATGGGATGCACCCACAAGTGCTGAGGGAGCTGGCAGATGTTCTGGCTGGGCCACTCTCTGTCATCTTTGAAAGGTCATGGAGGACAGGAGAGGTGCCCGAGGACTGGAGGACAGCAAATGTCACTCCACTTTTCAAAAAGAGGAAGAAAGAGGACCTGGGGAACTATAGGCCAGTCACCCTCACCTCCATCCCTGCAAAGGTGATGGAACACTTCATCCTGGAGGTCATCTCCAGGCATGTAGAGGAAAAGAAGGTTATCAGAAGTAGTCAGCATGGATTCACCAAGGGAACATCATGCTTGACCAACCTGATAGCCTTCTGTGATGGCATGACTGGCTGGGTCGACGAAGGGAGAGCAGTGGATGTTGTCTGTCTTGTCTTCAGTAAGGCATTCGACACTGTCTCCCATAGCATCCTCACAGGCAAGTTAAGGAAGTGTGGGATGGATGAGTAGACAGTGAGGTGGACAGAGAACTGGCTCAGCAACAGAACTCAGAGGGTCGTGATCAATGGAGCAGAGTCTGGATGGAGACGTGTCACTAGTGGTGTTCCCCAGGGGTCTGTGCTGGGTCCAGTCCTGTTCAACATATTCATCAATATGTTGAACCTGGATGGTGGGGTAGAGTGTAACCTCAGCAAGTTTGTTGACGATACCGAGCTGGGAGGAGTGGCTGATACACCAGGAGGCTGTGCCGCCATCCAACAAGACCTGGACAGGCTGGAGAGTTGGGCTGAGGGGAACCTGATGAAATTCAACAAGAGCAAGTGCAAGGTCCTGCACCTGGGGAGGAACAACCCCCTGCAGCGGTACAGGCTGGGGGCTGAACTACTGGAAAGGGGCTCCGCTGCGAAGGACCTGGGAGTGCTGGTGCACAACAAGCTGACCATGAGCCAGCAATGTGCCCTTGTGGCCAAGAAGGCCAACAATATTCTGGGGTGTATTAAAAGGAGTGTGGCCAGCAGATCGAGTGAGGTTATCCTCCCCCTCTACTCTGCCCTGGTGAGACCACATTTGGAGTACTGTGTCCAGTTTTGGGCCCCCCAGTTTAAGATGGACAGGGAACTGCTCGAGCAAGTCCAGCAGAGAGCTACGAAGATGATCAGGGGACTGGAGCATCTCCCTTATGAGGAAAGGCTGAGAGACTTGGGTTTGTTTAGCCTGGAGAAGAGAAGACTGAGAGGAGATTTCATCAATACATATGAATATCTAAAGTGAGTTGGAACACAGGAAGTTACACCTCAATATGAGAAGAAACTACTTTCCTGTGAGGAACAGGCTGCCCAGGGAGGGTGTGGAGTCTCCTTCCCTGGAGACATTCAAACCCCGCCTGGATGTGTTCCTGTGCCCCCTGCTCTGGGTGTCCCTGCTCAAGCAGTGGGGTTGGACGAGATGATCTCCAGAGGTCCCTTCCAAGCCATACCATTCTGTGATTCTGTGATTTCATTCCACTTGATTTCTTAACATCATTGGCATTGGGACTGTAAGGCTATCATCTGTGATGGTGAGGCTTTTTCAGTTTGTTAATAGAGGATTTTGGAAATCTTTCATTTTCATCAAAAGAGAGATGATATTTTGCACCTAGTATTACCAAGGCTATCTAGCTACATGGATCAGTTTTCTTCTAAAGGTCCTGCTAAGTAGGCATTTATGGCAGACCATTGTTTCATAGTTACAGTGTTTCAGTCCTTGTGTGCAGCTAATAGAGGAGAAGGGGGACTCTCTTGTTTGGCATATTTGGTATTGTGTTTTGTTTATTTGGTGTTACATTTTGTAGATGAGGCTGCATATTAAACTATTAATTTAAAAAGAGCAAAAAGTAGCATGGGTTAGCTTGAAATACGCTTAAATAAGTTTGTAAAAAATATTATAGATGCCTATGCACATGGATTTCAAAGATGATGCATTGTTCTGAACGGTATGAAAGGTAGTATTTATAATAGTTAATATTTATTAATTTAGGATTTAGAAACTTTTGTGTGTTCCAGCATGTCTTGACTATCCCTTTCTCAAAATAAGTAAAAAAGGGAAACACTAATGAAAATAAAAACCAGAGAAAAACATTTCTGAAATAACATGTTGCAGTCAGAGTAGATTTGGAGGAAAAAGGAAAAAGCTGTACAAACCATGAACATCACACTATGTTATAGGAGGCAGAGATTTTGGCCAGCTGTTTGGTGTAATTATGTAAGATTTGATCTATCACCTGTTTTACTGACTTGGAAATTCCAAAAGCAGAGGCTAAAGACCACAAAAGAGAATAGAAGTTCACTGCAATTATGAGCTCTTTCCCTTTTGTTTTGTAGGTGAATTGCAAAGGAAGATTGGCTTGAAGGTGCTTGAAATGAGAGGAAATGCTGTTGTTGGTTATTTGCAGTGTTTTGATTTGGAGGGAGAATCTGGACTAGTAGTACGAGCCATAGGAACAGCCTGCACATTGGATAAATTAAGTAACACATCTGCATTTTTACCTGCATGTAACTCCCCATCCAAAGAAATGAAGGAGTAAGTATGAATTAATAATTTGTAGGGAAACAAGTTTCATCTCTCTTCTTTTCATACTCATTCAGTTTTACATAACCAATGTGATTTCTTTTTTTTCCCCAAGAATTTGTTTTTCTTCTGTAGTTTTATTTGTCTGCAACTCAGTTTATATTCCACAGTTTTGAAATGTTTTAGGTTGGATTACTTATGTTCTTTCTTTAGAAGCTGGAGTGGTAAACCTTAGTATGACTTTTTTGAACTTACATAGCAATGGTATCCTTGGGTTGTGATCTGCCACTTTCCTAACTAATAATTAGTTCTCCCTTGACTCTGTGTTTGTACAATAAACATTTTTATGAGAGCTACTTATGACATACCTTCTTCTCAAGATTTTCCAAGTCCAGTAAAATCAGGTTTGAGTGTTTATGCTGAGCATATAAGAAAAGATAAATTTTGAATTCAGGCAGTTCAGTAAGTGATACAGAGAATGACCCTGAAGTACTGTAGTCTTTTCTTGTGTGCTTTGCTTTTTATTTTTGCAAAACAAGTACAGCTATTGCAAAACAGGTAGGGTTACAGTATACTTGCAGAGAAAACTTTTTACGAGGAGAGGTAGAATTTCTTGATCTTCATTATATCTACTGCAGCACCAAACACAGTTTGAATGCAATTTCTTAATGCGTATACCAATTAATACAGAAATACTTGAAGTCGTCTTGAAATTGTTACTACTTCGTTGCTTGGATAAATTTAGTTATTTCCTGTTTGGTAGAGTGATCCAATTTGTTTGTGGAAAAAACAGCACCAAAAAGTATACTGCTTTGCTATGTTTCCAGAGGTATTATTTAAGTTAGCCATTTTTGTTAACTTGAACTGTTTTGTCATTACAGTAGTAATTAGGCATTTTTTCATGCAGGCGTCAGTATGGTCTGACTTCTCAAAATTACTGGTATCTATTTTAAATAATAGCTAGTTTCACTTGCCTTAGTTTAAAAAATTTGTCATCAAAAGATCTTCTGGATACACTGCAGCATAAAATAAGAGTGATGATTTAAAAAAAAAAAAACGGTGGACCTGGTAACTACCAACCTAAAAAGAATTCAGAAATAAATCAGTAGCTTTCATTCTGGAGCAAAGTGTGGAAGTTCCATCCCTCAAATATTCCATGTTCAGCTTTTGGTGGTGGATATTGTCAGAATCACTGTCCCATTCGGTCAAAAAAAAGGGGACTGTTTCTCAAAGCCAGCATTATCAACTAATACTTCTAATTATTGGCTTTACTAACTTGATGACCTGTTGCCAAAGAATCAGTTACACGTTCACAAGCTAGTGCTTAAGCTGTTCCTTTCTTGCTTTTTATTTCATCTGGACTCTTGCATGCTAGGAATTAAAACTCTTAGAGTCTGCTTAAAGTAAGAGATCTCCTCTAGCTGAACTTCCCTGAAATAATTTATAACATAACTTTGCAACCTGTTTGTGTGTATTGTTTTCTTTTCTTCCACCTTGGCTGCAAATTCTCTCAGGTCTCCGCTGGTTCATCCTCCAAGCCATGGATGCCGCTCGACTCACAACAGCCCAATTCACACTGCTACTGGCTCACGACTTACTCAGAACTTCTCTGTGTCTGTTCCCACTCTCATCTACACTGGTACGAGACTGCTCAGACTCAAGAGCTGGGGAGAGGCAGGCCACAGGCACAGTGGTCGCAAAGTGCAGGCAGGCAGGCAGTGTAGGCAGGTACCATCCATCTTTTCTCCCTCATTTTCTCATGGAGACACCTTCTGTTGTCAGCGAAGAACTACCCTGTGTGCAGCTGCTGAAACAAAGGCAATAGTTTCTTGAAAATGCATCAGAGTCTCTTCCACAAAGTCACACTCTTCATTTCTTTTTAACATGCTTGCGTCCTAAGAAACTAAGTGAAAATAAGTTGATGCCTCTGAGGAACATTCACTATTTTACAGTCATTGGAGGAAATAATGTTTTGATTGGAGTTCATAATCGCTTTCAAGCATAATTCAGATACGGCATTTAGGTTTAAAAATGGTTATAGGAAGGGTATGTGCCATTTGTGGAAGAGATGGTTTTGGAGAGCAGGTAAGTCAGTCTGTGCATAAGTGAACTGTTTGTCAATATAGTTGTTCCCATAAAGATTCTCCTCTTTGCTCTGTTTTTAGCTGTGGCATGCTGCTGATGCTATAGGATAAGGAAACATTTTTTTTTTCCTTAAAATGCGTGTGTGTGTATACATAAGTGTATGAATATGTATAAACACAAATATAATTTGAAATCATTTTTTCTTTATTAAACTAACTCAAAGCATCGTGTATTTGACCAGATTTTTAAGCCATAAACTGTTTCCAATTTTTTCTTTTGCATATATTTTTTTTTTTTGGTCGCATCTCATGCCTTTCATTTGGCTTAATTGTTGCATTGTAGATACCAGCATCTATCTGTAGAATGCTGAATGGGTAAAACAGCATTTCTTTGCCTCTGGCCTCATCCCCAGTCTCGCACCTAAGGAATATCTGCTGGCCCTGCCCCAGTCCCATCCTGGTGTTTGGATCATGCTGCTGTCAGCCAGGTCCTTTGGCACAGGATTACTGAACATGTTTCCACCTTCTTCTGGCAGGATTCCCTTCAATGAAGATCCCAATCCCAATACTCATTCATCAGGACCCTCCACCCCTCTGAAAAACCAAACCTATTCCTTTTCACCTTCCAAGTCCTACAGTCGACAGTCCTCTTCTTCTGACACAGATTTGAGTTTGACACCCAAAACTGGTAAGGCGCTTCCACCCACTTTTTGTTTAAGTTGTGTTTTCTCTTTTTATATTTTCATTCAACCCTTTTTTGCTTTTTGGCATTCAAGTTATCAAAATGATGTGGAAATTGAAGACTTCAGATAGCACACCTCAAGCTTAAAAGGATTTCTGTAGGGTGAAAATTTAAATCCTGCCTACATTTCCACTATTCTGGATAACACATTGAAATCATCTCAGAGTATTAAGGGAGTCCTAAATAATTGCCTTTTTCTTATTTCCTCCACTTCATATTACAAATCATGGGAGTATGATTCTCACCACAATATGTTAAGGGCAGTGTTACTAAAATTATGTAGTCTTCAAACCTAATGTGTTGTGCTATAAGTATATTGTATAAATTTCTCTGTGATTTTTAACTCCCTTTTGCAAATGCAGTACTAAAAATGTAGGAGCTGCTGTCTTTTTGTTCTTCTTGGTATATGGAAATGGCTTTACAAACACAGTGTACTTTTTGAAAGTAACTTAATGTACTCCAGGCATCTTCAAAAAGCATTTTTCTTTCTCCATTGGTCTATCATAATTTTTTCAACTTGTTGTTTCTTCCCTCATTATTTTTTAGTGTGTGGTTAGAATTATGTCAACAATAATGTCAGCACAACTCAAAGAATTATTGTCTGTTTATTCTCCATTATGTGATCAACGCCTGGGGTTTTGCTACCGTAGGGCAAAATATTTTGCAGAAATGTTTATAAAAGTTTTGTTGCTTTTTAAATGGTATTTTAAATTGTGGTATTTGAAGCTCAGAACATTCTTGTCTCCATCTAGTCTAGACAAGTTTTAAGTGTATTAAAGTAGTTGATTCAGCTTTACTTGATAGCACCCCTTTCAAGAATTTTTCTAAGCAGATAAGTTAAATGTTGCATTCAAAGCAGTTATATTAAATATTTTACCCAGCTTATTCCCTAGATGTGTGTTTAAAAAATGTTCCCAGTTAGGAAGCTGTCTCTTAGTACTATCTTCTCTGTCCTGTTTTTAAAAAAACATACAAACCAAAACAACAACAACAACCACCAAACAAAAGCATACTTTTCCTTTTTTTGGCCCTTTTGTGTACATGATGGCTGTTTTATGGATAACGTATGGTGGTCACTTGTTTAAAGGACCTACAGATATAACTGGATGCTTATTACGTAGGAGAACCACAAATTTATGTGTTTGGTTCACTGAATATTTGAAAAGCTGCTTCTTTTGATCAGATTTTCCATGGTAAGGTTGATGTCTTGTAAAGGATTTAACTGTAGTGTAGATGGTAATCTTGATAGATCTAAATGTTCTGAATTTATGAATGTGGTAATTCACTGTGAATTTGTCAAGTTTTTTACTGGCAACCGTATAGCATTCCTGGCAGTGTTATGTAGGTGGATGGGCCTCTCATCTTTAGTCAGTTCATTCAGAGCTGAAACAGATAGTGTAATTGGTATCTCTTATTTTTAGGGATTTTTCAAGTATATGAAGATATTTTTTAGCTATCTTCTTAGTATTAAAGCTAACCGTGGGCATACTTTTGCTTACTAGCACTGTATTTTTAGCAACTTTTAACTCAGCTAATGAAACTTGTCTTAAGAGGATTTGCTAGTTGCATTTAAAAAGTCTGTATCTTGGTGTTATATACTAGATTTTGAATCTTAATAGATTAAAAGAACAGCATCTCTTGAGTTGTTTCTTTTACCTTTTACTAAAAATTTCATGATGTGCAGAATATACTTCCATAACATACTAAATTCAATATGTTGTTTTTAACAATTCGCTGTGTATGTTTAGACCTCTGTTTTCATTTCCTAAGACTATTATTAAGGTGGAATATTTCAGTATGAAAGTTGTTGATGTTAGTGTTTAAAAAAAAAAAAAGGCAGACACCTCATGTGACACATTAAACATTATCAAATTTGAGGTAGCCATTACTCAGATTAGCTGTCATGAAAAATGAAGTATTTTCTGATTTCTGCAGTACCGTATATTCCTCTTTATTTCTCAGACGGGTAGCCAGTGTGTTCATGTGTTCAAGATGGAGACTAACCTGGAAAGAGTGCAGATACCACAATTTCACAATATGATTAACTAAATAGAGGAGATTGAACTTGGGCCTGTTTAAACATCTAGTTTTCAGTAGCTCCAAGTCAGGAGAATATTACCTTAATGTTTTTTATAAAATACAATTGTGATTGTGTTATCCGTTTTGGTCTATAACTGGACTAAATATGAGGGGAAATTATTCTGTGCAGAGAAAGCTTGTTTTGGTTTGAAGTTAGACTTCTGTGAATAGTGATATATTTTATGTCACTGCAGACTAACAGAATATCATGCTGACAAAAAACATGACATATTTTATTAGGCAACATATTCTGATGTGACATAGTATATGTTTGGAGGAAATTGAGAAGGTGGGAACTCCTTTTGTTTGTGGGAACTTAGAATTCTACAAGATTTATGACTCTGAAAATCATAAAACAAATACATGACTTCTCTGGAAAATAACTTTTTATACCTAAATAAAGAAAAAAATCAGATTAAGTGTGTAAAAGGACTGTTATTTAGCCTTTACTCCATAGTATTTTTTAATCAAATTTTGTATAAAATTTTAAGTGTCAGATTACCATGGCTTTTAAAAAAAATTAATTTCAAAATACAGTTAATCAGGTCATGATTTTTGAGAACATGCTTCTCATTCACATTGTGGAGTTGTATTGTCATTCCATTTCTTTGTATGTTGAGAAATAACTTATCAATAAGTGCTAGTTCATTTGGAGAAAATAACTGCTTCATTTTGATTTCTTCCGTCTGTTTCTTTAGTCATCTTCTGAATTTACATCTCTTTGTCTCTATTACTTTCCTCCACAGCACCTTCCCCACAGGGACCTAGGATTTTCCTGTTTCCCAGCTCCCCTACACTCTCTTGTGATTCCCCACATCTTAAAAAGTCCTGTCTCCTCCTCTCGGGGTCTAGCCTTAACCCTCTACACTCTAGCCATGTCAGCCCAGTTGTTCTGAGGAAAAGTGTTTCTTTCACTGAAGAGCTGCTTCTGGCTGCTTCTGGTAGGATCAATCTATTATGGCCTTTTAAACAAAGTTTTAAGAAAGTAATGGTGTTACTTGATACAGTGGCATTTAACACACAGCCTTCTATAACCCTGTGTTTTTGTTCAGTTACCCTCTGAAAACTGCTGGCTACATGACTGACTATTCATGCCATCTCTCACCTCTGCCCCAGAAGCTTGAAACAGCTTCAGAACTTCTAGGATTTGGAAGACATGTAGTTTATGCTGCAGAACTTTGTCCTTTTCCCTCACAAAACTTCCTTCAGTAATTGAACTAAAATAATTTATATAGTTTATTTATTATTTTTTTAATGCCCTTACTCCCTTCACTTTGTTGTTCCTATATTTTGCATGGAACAAGCACTTGCTCATTAATTCATAATTTATTGAAATAATGGCTATCAGATGGCTAGCGACTCTGCTCTTCAAATTAATCTTTTAAAGCCTGTACAAACTTTTTATTTGTACTATCTCCTTTTCCATTTCACTGATACGCATTATTTTCATAGATTTAAATTAAATAGTTGATATTACCGCTTTTTTTAATGTAGAAACTATTTTGGTTAGTTTGTATTTTTTGAGTTTGTTTCATGTCCAGTGTTTATGCTATGTTTATCTGTATTTAATATCGTATAGTCCCCTACTATGATGTTTTGAATCAATGCCAAATAGAACAAGCAATTTAAACTTGTTTAATGGGACTATACAGATACTAATCTTTTTGTTTCCTTATCCAAGAACAGCTAAAAATATTTGTTAAAAATTATAGTATTTTTATATATTATTATATGGTAATGATAGTCTAGTAATTTTTGGAAACGTTAGGTATGAATTAACATACATTATTAAGGCCGGTATTATTGCCAGATCTCCCAGCCTTTGGTTAAAACAAATAACTGCACTTTGATGTATATGTACAATCTCATTCATGTTTGTTAGATGCTTGATCAGAATTAAAAGGAAGCTAGCAAAGAATTGTTATGTTAATTCCGTAAAAGAAAATCTTGGCTTCATTCATAACCGTTTGCACTGTGGTGTTTGTATTTCATCTTGCTTCTGACATTCTTTTTGTTCTTTATTCTGTGCTTCCCTATACAACTTAGGCGTTTATTTTTGCTTTGTCAAGTTAGCACTGATGTTTTTTAGATACAAGAAATACCAATGATAGTATGTTTTTAGGCATGAAATATTACCAAGAAAATCTGATTCACCAGCATTGTGTTTACTTTAGGAAAAACACAATCTTGGTATGTGTTTATTTTTTACTTTTGCAATTTCTAACCTTAGAGCAAATAACTTCCTGTCATACATATAACCTGCATCTTGACACAGTCAAGAGTACAGTTCCTCGATAACAGATAATTCAATAGCAAAGATGTTTTTCTACCTGATAAACTTTCCGTCTCTTCAGAAAAGCCCCTTTATTGTGGGGTAGGGGTGGGAGTAAAATATATGAAAGAAAGAGAAAATTATCCATATTACGCAGAATTGGAGTTTCTCATTTTCATTTACAGATAATCTGCAGGTTATATGTGTGCAAATATAGTAATTGGATAAGTGTGGCAGTTTTAAATGCTGAGCAGTAGTCCTTAGCTTATCTGAACAAACCAGCTGAGTGAATATTTCATTGTATAGATATTAATTAAAATAATTGGTAAATTTTTTTGGAGGTTATATTTCAAATCAAAGGATGTGCCTTGCCTTTGCAAATTTTTTTTTCAGTCCCAGTCATGCATTATACAGCTACTGCTGTAATTATGTGTACAGTCTTGTCCCAGTGGTTAGGAAAGGTGATTTAGTTACTTTTGAAACTCTCAGAAAGCCAGATTTTTTTTTTTAATTTTAAACTGATAATGATATTAGAGAGAGATACTAGACTGTAGAGTAATCTGGCAGAGAGGCATAATTCAACAGTGTGGAAATAATGGTGACATTGCAGCCCTTTTTGATAATGGCTGAAAATCTGATTATGTAGAAACTTTCTGTGAAAAGCAGAGAATGTAGATAGATCCATATTGAAATAGTAGGCAAAACTCCCAGTAGTAACAAGGGGTAAAAGAAAGAAGTTTTATGTCATAGGAAAGAATTGCAAGCCCAGGTCTTCAAGTCTCTGTGTTTTAAATGTGGTGTGTTTTGGGTTTTGGTTTTTTTTTTTTTTTTAAAATTCAGATTAACAGCAGAAAAAGATCTTAGATCAGGAGGTTTTTGTCCAAATGCTGAAACCCCCCCCCCCCCCCCCCCCCCGCCTAGTCATGTGAAAACCAAACCCAAAATAAACCGTGATGCGTAGCACTTTTTTCTGAAAATTAATATTATGGGGATAATTTGACTGTTTTCAATGACTATTTTGTATATTTTTGAATTAAAATTTTATTACAAATTAATAATATATGCTTCTTTGAATGTCATTTGTACTGATACCATTCAGGAATGGGCAGTGGGAGTGCTGGAAAAGAAGGGGGGCCATTTAAAACTCTTTTAAGACAACAGACTCAGTCAGCTCTGGAACAAAGGGTAAGGCATTTTATACTTGTATTTTTGACCTACTAAAGTGAAATTTTAGCTTGTTGCAAGTTAAATGTTTCCTGTTACTTTCTGTTTAAAAATGTGTAATTTTTAGGTCTGAAAACTTTTTGGAAATGTTCAATGTTTAATAGACCTTTCATACACATATTATTTAAGTTTTAATATATTACTAAAGCATTAAGGAAACAGTGGAGGCAATAGCTGTAAGGTGCACAGCACTCAAGTGACTACAGGTGGTGTTACAAGAAACAGCATAGCAAAAATTACTGGTATTTAGTCTCTGTAAGTTACTGATGATTGTGAAAGTTTAATACTCTACCATCATGTATTTTTTAAAGTTTTTATCGGAGCCAAAGTAGAAACACTGGAAGAGCTTTGAAGAAGGTGAAAATCCCATTAATAATTGCAGACACTTTCGGTTTTGAAAAACAGATTTGGTGCATAATTCAGCCTTTGTTCTACTACATGAATTGGCGTTTATGTACCCTTTAAAAAATGGTAACTTAAACAAAACTAAACCACTTCCCAAGCAATAAAAAGGGCTTTATAGATTTAGAGTTTTTTGAAGAACCTCTATAGGACTAAAAATGCTCTGTTATTGTGCTGAATAGACTGTGTAATCAAAATAGTGTGTTTAATTCTTTGTTTAAATTTTTGAATGAGTCCTTGCAACTTTTTTCTCTTTATAGATTATATACTGCTTTTGTCAAAATGTTATTAGTGAGGTGTCTTGAAGGAAGAAATGTGAATGTTTTCCTATTCAGAAATAAATTCTAGTTTAATTACTATTTCTGACTACCTGAATTACTTACATAGAACCATATACATTTGTCAAAAACAAAATCAGCTACATCTGTGAAATATAAGTGAATAGCTATCATTTTGAGTAAGTGGATGATTCTCTTCTCATTTTTTGTGTTATCTGTTGCTAAGGGAGGATCGCCTCATAGGTTCAGTAGAAGGCGGGTATGTTCCAAAACATTGTGTGACTCTCTTTGTAGCCCTTTCTTCTTGTATTGAGGATTTCTAAACAATTATTTGAAATATTTTCATTTTCTTTTTTGTGAGGCTTTGCAGATTTCTTTGTAATCTTGTTTATACAGGATTTTTAAAATCTTTGTTCTGCTTTTTTTTGTTTTTGTTTAAGAGCATTTATTATATTAGCATACTTTTGCTTATTTAGTGTTTTGCATGTTGATACGTTTCAGTTAAAATTTTCTTTTTAAATACAAATCCATGTTTAATGCTTTAGTTTGAAAAAAAATGCTTTAAAAAGAGCCTTTTCTCTGTTTCCCTTTGTTTCTGCTAGCATTTCAGACATTTCATGGCTGATGTGTTATTTCCTTAGGAAGCTTTTTAAAACCAATTAAAAGTGTAAATTAAGAGCACTTAATGAATTTTTAGAGCTTGAATTATTTGCACGTTATTTTGATAAGACCTGCATATTGCCTAGTAGGGAAAAAAAGTACTGTAAATGGGTTGGAAATGTGTTAAATCTGTTATTAATGATGGTGTAGCAAAGCATGCTGACTGTTAATTGATACAAAAAATATGTTCACACTGTCTTTCTGAAAATACCACATTGGATGTGTTTTTGCTACAGTTACCTTCCCCCCCCACAGTTACCTAACAAGAATGAATAACCCTTATAAAATATTTTGTCTGTTTTAGTATTGCACACATAGATAGTGCACTCTAGTTACCTGTCTGGATTAGTCAGGGTAGCATGTATTTGGGAAAAAAAAGAATAAATACAATATGTATAATATATTCTGCATGAATTAGATATATAGTAAGCTCTTTTGAGTCTTCGTTCAGTTTATTTGGGTATATGGTAATACTAAGGCACATTAAAACCAGTTCATTTAACTGGATATCTCCACAGTTTTTTGGGTTTGTGTGGGGTTTTTTTCTGGTTTGTTTGTTTTTAATCAAATGTGCCTTTAACGTGTCACTTAAATAACTCTAATTGCAAAACAGAACAGATTTTTTTGGAAGGGTAATATTACTCAATTTCTTCTGGGAAAATACACCAGCTGTACAAAACTCACATACGTGTTATGTTTTACATTAATATATTTTTAGCAATTCACAGGATGCCTGTTGATAGCAGGTGTAACTATATCACAGCTGTCTTTTTATTTTTTTTATCTATAAATGTATATGGTGTGTTTCCATCAGTAGGAGAATTTAAGTTTACTTGACTCTCAAAAATTTAGCCTATGTTCTTGTAGAAATGGCCAAATGCTGCTTTTGATGGTATTTTGTATCTCTGTTGACCTCAGCTTGGACAAATGCTCTTTTATTCCTCCACGTTTGCGTTCTGCAAGTGCTTGAGAGATCTTTGCTGCCTTTTCAAAATGAAGATCTGTTGATCTTCATCTCTGAAGAGCACCGCTAGATAACTGTTGTGTTAGAGTGCAGTTCTATGATTCTTTTGGCTGAAATGCTGAATTAAGCAACTTTTCTTTCCAGTGACTTTGGGTTACTATCCAGCCCATCCCCTCAGTTGATGAAAAATTGTGAGGTTGTTCGGGCGCCTTGTGAGATGGCACAGTAAATGTGCTTAGAATTAAAAAATATTCAACCAGGAAATTAATAGTATGTTAACTAATGGACCAGTTCCCTACTCTGGTTCAGCCCAAAAAGCTCTATGAGCATACCTGAGCATTACAAGCACTTTCTGAGGGAGTGATACAACGATGGGAATGAGTGAATGTCTGGAAGGGAATCTGAGAACTGCTTCAGCTGACACTAACACCAAATGATACGTGTGTGCAGCCTTGTACCATGTGCTTTTTCATTATTTAGTGTGTCTTTGTATGAAATGTAATTTAAAAAGAATACTAGCAATACATGTATATGTATACACAAACATTTTTAAACTTTGTATTAAACAAATATGATGAGGGTTTTATGTAAACTTATCAAACTTTCCCTGAATTCCAACTGTAAAATCTGTATGTAATTGCAAGGATTAAACCGGTGGCTGTTATTTCAGGGTCTGTGCAGTCAAAGATGTGAAATGGCATAGTGAGTTAGTATTGGTAAAACGATCGACCACCTTGGAAACTTTAAGATCATCATGTCTTCTCAAACATGGGAATACTCTGTGCTTGCATCACCTCGATGTAAAGATAGTCCTTTGCAAATTGTAGTAATAGAGGAGATTTGTACGTGTGGAAACACTTCATCTGGTTCTTATGGAATCTCTGTTTTCCATGCAATAAGTATAGCTTTATAATTTTGAAGCATTACAGGTTACCACATGTAATTGAGCCTGGAACTTGTATTTGAGTAATATAATAACAAAAAACACCAAACCTTTAAATGAGCTGAAAAAAGGAGACGAAAAAAAAAAGCCATCATACAAAGTGATGGATTTCCATCTGTGTCAGAATGAATGAGACATTGTTAATGGAGTAAGGGCATGTCAGAATGGTTTAGTGAGTCAGTTACCGAGATTTATCGGTGGCTGAAATTAATTGATAGGACATAGGTCTAATTTTGGCACGTATCATAATATAGACTTGTAAGTATTGATATGCCTGAGTGTATTGATTGGGACAAACCCATGTTATTGCTTTAAAGTTTTATTCCTGTTTTGTAGTGTAGTGAATCAGGCACACTGGAAATCTAAACATGTTGAAATTACTTGCAGTACAGGGCCTTAAGAAAATGAACAAAAAAATTAAAGTAATTTCTGAATCTCCATATAGACTAAAAAACATCCTATTTGCTTATGCATGGAGCATGGAGTATTGTTCACTTTGTTCACCACATACTCCTTTAGCACAATGTAAATGCGAGTGTATGTACAAAATATAAATGTAGGATAGGCTTAATGGAATTTCATATAGGTGGCATATGCAGTAAACTTTCATTGATTTCCATAGTTCTGGGAAAGCAAGTTATTTTTAATGTCATTAATGTGGGATAACTGTATTCAGGGGACAGAGCAAACATATATGTTGATATATTCGAGGTTATGCAGAGAGAGTGTTATGGGATTATACCCGGACAAATATTAACAGTATACTTGTGAATCACTGAACAGTTGATACTACAGAGCCACAGTGAAAGAGGTTTCTAACAAAGTTTTGATGTACTGGGGTTTTTTCCATTTTTTGGCATAAGAGGTACAGAAAAAGGAGTTTGGACTGTGTTTTATTCGGAGCTTTCTGACTGTTCTGATAACCTGCAAAGCAGTTTGCAATGTGTTAGAACCTTCTGGGGGAATCTCTTCTCTAGCCCTCTCCAGAGGTCTGTTTGGTGCTCCTGAAGACAGATTAGCCAAGCAGGTTTGCAGAGTCCTATGGTGAAATCTTCCTGCTTTTTAATTGCATTGTGAAACATGATTGCAGGTTTTGGTCTTCTGGGGTTTTTTTTGTGTTGTGTGGGTTTGTTGTTGTTGTTGTTGGTTTGGGGTTTTTTTTGGGGGGGTGGGGGTGGCGTTTGTTGTTGATCCTATGGTTGCTGATTTCAAAGTTTGACTCTTAATTTTGAAAGTCTAAGCCAAATGAAAGTCCAGAACACTTGAAGTTTGTAAGACCTTTGAAAAGGTTGTAAGAGTTCTAATAACAAGTGTGCTAATAATTCTGAAGTGTTAATCTTTAAATCTACATTGGGCTTTAGTTTAAGATGACTTTTCATGCCATGTATTGCTGGAAGAACCGTGATCCTCATTTAATCTGCAGCATGTATGCTGTTTAGATAGAAGCTCAGTTGAACTGTACTGTTGCGAGTGCTTCAAGTATGTGAGAAAGGAATCTATGCTGACTTTCTCTCATATAAAGTTATGGTGTTTATTTTTTCCATTTAAGCAATCATCATGACTATACAAACTATGATTGCATGATTTTCTTTTATTTTTCTTTTTTTGCCTTTATGCATTTAGAATTGCTGAACATAAATCTATTGCCTTTCCCCCATAAGTGTGCTATCATGTGTATATTAGACATTCAGTAGAATGTCTCTGTAGAAAATAAAATCTTCCAGTTTTGGCCCACCTCCTTTGAATGAGTGTTTTATTCACAATTTGTGTCATGAAATTACTGTTATCACTTACTTTGCCTGTTGTATGATCTACATTTTTGAGTAGTTGCTGAAACTTTTTATTTATTGATTCTTCATTTTAATTATGAATTGTAAAAACTAATTTATGAAAATGAATCGGAAGTGAATTTCCTTAGTTTAAGAACTTAGAGCTGTATTTCAAAGACTTGGATATTCACTGGCAGAGCAGTCAGTTAATATTTTCTTTGGTATGTTTTCCTTTAATAAGACATTTACAATTCTTGGAAGACTACAGTTTGTTTACCCTGTGTTTCAGGATCAAACTGCAGTCAGTTGTAACAATAAGACCTAAAAAATGGAGAAAAATGTTCCTTTATGTTGTATCAGCTAAGGAGAGTTAAATTATGTTGTTTAGCTGCCATCCTAAAAGTGGACCAATAGAGGCTTTGTGTAAAATTTTGATTAGTTATTAATATTGTGCTGAGACGCAACTCTATGGGGGAAAAGTATCCTTACATCGGATAATACCTCTGCTTTTATTATACTATGGGTTACATAGTGCTTAGTAAGCCTGAAGGAAATGTTTGGCCTAATGTAACTGCTTTGCTTGTATTTCAGGGAAATTATCAATTCACTGCATGTTTATTAGCAATCAACAGTGGTTGGTAAGCAGTCATTTGATGTTTGTTTTTAATCATAACAGGAATTTCCATTTTTTACCTTGACGACCTTTCCACCAGGCTTCCTTGTCCACGTTGGTGGTGTTGTCAGTGCACGCTCTGTGAAGCTCCTGGATCGCATTCACAATCCTGGTACGTTAACACAATAACAACTTCCTTGCCCATGTCTAGTTGTAATGATCACATCCTTCTAATCTTTGTAACTTTGTAACGCATCAGTATATGGATAGGTACAAATCTATTCAAACCATGTATATTAAAAGCAATGCTTTTCAGACAGTCTATTTAAGCCTGAAAAGTAACAGTTGTTCAGAGGGTATGTTTTTAGTGAGAAACTTTGCAGCAAGTTAATGAAGTAATAATAAAGTACTTTCAGTCCAGTAACTTTGAACTAAAAACTGTCTCTGAATTATTTAGGGTTTGATTTTTTTTTAAACCACTTTTAATATTAAAACTTGATGCAAACTTTCCATTTAAACAAAAAAAAGGTGAAATGGTTGATCTTAACTATGAATGTTTTCTAATTTTCAGCTCCTTGAAATCCTTAAGAACTAATGACTACCATTTAGCTCCATGCATCTTTTTAACCTCTTTTGATAAAAACTTTACAGCTTTGTTTCTGTTCTTAAAAACATATACCGAACAGTCCTTTAAGATTTTTATTTAATATTTACCTGGGAACCCCAGCACTGGAACATGTGTATTTTGCATGTCCTAGTTCTGACATCAGAATTAAGTGACTTTTGACTCTGAAGACTTCGTTGTTTTATTCACTGAGACAAACCGAGGAATAATCTGTAAAAAGTTAGAGTTAACAGTGCACTTAACACAGACGGCGGAGAGTGAAAAATAGCACCTGTAGTGGTTTTGCATGCACTAGTCAGGAGTAATAAACCAAACTTTGTGCAAATGCATCTTTAAAAGCGTCTTTCTTTTCTTCCTGTGGCCCAAGGCAAGTAATTCCACAAGCAGGAAGATTGTTGCCAATATAAAGATTTAGTAAACTGACAACATGAAATAAGATCTGAAACTTAATTTGGATTTAAAAAAATCTAACAAATTTTTAAAAGCATATAAGTACGCAATACTGTTATTTTTTCTCCTATTTTTAAGATTTATTTACACAGTGGAGAGAAGATTAAAAGAAATGTCAAAGTATAATTTGTATGTGGGTCTTCCCTTTCTGTGTGGCAAAGTTGTCTTAGGCTTCTGTGTTTTCAACAGATTTCTGACACAGGTCACTTATGTGCAGTTTCCTGTGTGATAGATTTATCTAAGGCAAAATGGAAAAAAAATATGCTCAGAAGTTTTAAAAACAATTTCTTGTGTTATGCACTCCTTTATTTTTACCAATTGACTGAAAGCAGGATAAGAAATAAGAGAAGATAGGGATGCATATTTGCACAACTAAGCGGCTCTTTGCACTGTTTTTGTGGGACTTGTAGGTTGCTCCTGACAAGTGAATGTAAGATGCATGATACTTTGAACTCAGTATATTGCAAAACAAGGAGAACAAAAAGGGGAATGAAGGCACATGGCTATGGGAGGGAAGGTGAAGAAGTAGAAAAAAAAAAATCTGGTAGTGATGATCATATTAAGTATTTGAGTCAAATAAGTCTGTAAAATATTAAAGGAAGCAAATAAACTGGCAAATAAATAAACAGGAAGATGTAGAAGAGGAAAGAACATTTGAATGGGTGGATTGAGAACTTATCAATTAAGACAATAATTGCTATATACTGTACACTTTGTTCACGCCTAGTGCTAGATTGCTATAGCATGCTCCTTTTTTCCCTTTCTATTTCAGCCTCTTATTAACTCTGCTGTCTGTGTCTTTCCAGTTCCTGTGGAGTGGTGTTGTCAATTGTGTTCTTGTTGGTAGTTTTTTTTTCACTATTCTGCTCCTATAACTGATCTACTAATTTGCTGTTTTGAACTCAGCCTTTGTCGGAATTATGGGTAACACAAGATCATACAAACTGCTAGACTGGAATAGTTTCAATTCAGGTATTTTACTAGTCATTCAGTACTACATATGCTGACAGAAATTATGGCAGCTCAGTGAAGTTCTTAGAAATGATGTAGGATATTTAGGATAATGCTTCAAATTTAAATCTGTTTAACCATCAAATGCCTAAATGTTTTGTATTAATGTTGTTAAAGGCTTTCTTTAAAATTGCAAAACATGATTTTAGTATAAAATAGTATTGCTAAGAATAATTTAATATCAATCTGGAAAGCTGAATGTTCAGATGATTATTTTGTAGTAGCTTTCATCTCAGTGTCCATGAAGCAAATAATTTAGGGAAAGAGAATGGATTCTTATTTATACAGTTGGGATCATGTCAGGTATGACTTTTGGGTTTTTTTAAATAATTTTTTTTGTCCATTGGTTGATTTGATTTGAGGGGGTGCTGTTTGTTGATTTTGTTTTGTTTTGCATGAGCTTGCACTTTCTTCAACAATGGCTGTACTTCTGTTAATTTCAGGAAACTGATGAATGTGTTTGTTCTAAGTAATAGACATAAAAATGGTCTGGAAAATAGACGAAGAGGACGATCTGTTTAAAGAGGAGGGTAGTGTGTAGTCCAGAACTGGTTCGTAAGTTTTGTGTTGTAAAATGCCGTCAGCTTGCAGGACATAGAACATAATAATGTGAACTCTTTAATCACTTTAACACCTAATTTGAAAGAAGCTCCAATATTCTATTTTTATGCAGTTTTAGGGATCAAAGTGCATAACTTCTTTATACAGCTGCAGAGAGAAGGATGAGCTGATGATACAGTCTACACAAAAGCTACATAGAGTACTGGCCTCTTATGGGGAGAAATAATGCCTTCCCCCTGTACCCCCTCCCCTTTTCCTCTAGAAACGTAGCATGCTTTTGAGAAAAGAAAGGCATAACTTCTCCGCATATAATATCCAAGCCAGCAGACCATGCCAAACTTTGACGTTTTTAAAGCTGGCACAGTAGAAAAGTGTAAAGCTCATCTCTGGGGGTTGGTTTCCTCGAGAAACAAACTTTTCTTCTTGGTACTTCACTGTTGCAGGGCAGCTATGTGTCATTTGTCATTGGAAATTGCAGTGGCATGTCCTATGCTTCAGTTTAAATTATCTATATACATTTTTCATTTTACAAATAGTTCAGTAATAGATAGTGCCTAGAACTATTGGCTCTGTTTTTTGTGCTTGCTCCTTGCCACAGTGAGCATCCTGTAATATTAAAATGATGAGGTTTTCTGGTTTTGTTGGCTTTATTTGCTTGTTCTAAAGTGATACCTTTTTAAAATTAATTTTACTTTCCATATGGAAATAGTATTATGAAATTCACAGCTCTATTCCTGGTATAGTGTAGCCTGATCCAAGATGTTAAAAATGTGTATAAATTTTGCATTTTTTTATGCTACCTTCAAAAGTTTGAATTAATTGTTGCTTCTTCGAGGTAGTGTTTCGTAGGATGTTACCATGGAAGAATTTTATTAGAATGATGGAGTAAATGAGTTATGTGCAGGCACTAAACATACATTGAACTAGGCTAAAAAGTGATCCAGAAATGTAAACCTTGGAGGGGAAGTAATGAATTAATTTTTTGACAGAATATCCAAAACAGTAGCCTAAACTTTTTAGGGATAACAGGAGAAAGAAGGCGCATATATCTCTCTCTCTCTCTCCACACACGTATGCATATATATATGTGTGTGTGTGAATATATATACACACATACACATGCATATATATACACACACATATATATGCATTTTATACCCAGAGGTGGTTGATACCCAAAAATTTTGGAGTAGAGAGGTCTAAACCAAACAATAATTTTGGAGTTAATACCTTGCTGAGAACTGTCTGTATTTCTGTTGGCTTGATATATGGCAGCAGCTCTGTATTAAAGTCTTGATTAACCCTACTGGTTAGGGACTAAGCAGGTTGTGCTCATATTCCTGGAAGTATGGTTTTTTTTCAGTGCTAGATGAGTTGCTGAAAAAAGAAAGGAGGAAGGGAGTAGATCAGTCATTAAATATGATGTGTGATGGATAGCAGAGTTGCAGATTACATATAAGTTAACATGTCTTAGACTGGAATAATGAACATACTGTGCAGATCTGTTACCATTGAGAAAACAAAGGAGAAGATTTCTATTCATCTTCCCCTTTCAGAGCTTTCTTGCCAACTGTATCATCGCTGGCTAATGCTTGGCCTGAAGGAGGGCAAGGATTTATACAGCTTAAGGAAAACACTATATTTTTACATTACCTTCACATTAGCAAGAATGTAACACAACCAAAGGAAGGCTAAAATTATTTTCCTTTTTGAAAATGGTCAAGCTTCATTTAAGCTTGCTAGTGACCTGTGTAGCATAGAAGGATGTTTCTTTTTTCTGCCAATGGCAGGGAGGCTTGTTCAATTAAGTGGGTAACAGGACCATCTGATTGTGGTGAAAAGCCAGACATTTGAAGATGCTTGAAAGTCAAACATGGAAGTAAAGACTGACTTTATTTGATGAATGGAAAAGAAACTACTTAAGCATCTGGGAACTGTATATAGTTCAATGACAGAATTGTTTAAACGTTTGTAAGATTATGAAAAGGTGATGAACAAGATGAATCTGCAAAATGAAAGTAGAAAAGAGCACAAATTCATAGAAAAGAGGGCACATAATACAGTGGAAGAAATACTCTGGTGCTGTCTCTGAAAAAAGATGTTAAAGAGGTCTATAAAAACATGAAAGGAATCCAGAAGACTGGATCTTTGTTGAAGTTTATCCCTGAGGTTAAATATAGAGAAGAAAAGTTCCTTCGCAAGTGTAAGGAACTTGTTGAAAAGAGACTGCTTTTGCATATGGCTATTTCATAGCACTAATATATACAGTGTTCTCACATAAGTTCATTTTAAAACTCTTCATTTAAGGAGCTGCTTCAGCAGCAATTCTTCAGCTTCCAGTAGTCACAACATGGAAGGAGAAAAGAGTGCTAATAAAATTCCTAAGGATGTCCTGAGCTCCTTGTTCGATACCCAGAATTGCTGTTGGGAGTGTGAAATTCTCCAAAACTCTGGTTTGGTATATGAGGAAATGCAAGAGGAAAGCTTGAATATGTTTTGGTTCTGTAACTGAATAATGTTTTTCTTTCACAGAAATAAAAACATACAGTGAATGTGTAAATTATATTTCGTACTGCTATCTGGGGTGTAAACGTGGCATACTGGCAAGAACACAGTAGAAAATGTCAGAATGTTTTTGTTAGTGCCCGATATGGCTATCATTCAGAAGGAGTAGAACAACAACAATTTAATTTTGACTTCTCGCCTTTTCTTGGAGAATTTCCAGATACTTCCTGTACATCAGTGTGTGTTGATATGGTAATGGGAGGTTAAGGCAGTGGTCAGAGGCTTTTCTGAACAGGCTGAGGGGTGCGATGTTTTTCAGTAATATTTTACTCTGCTTTTCTGCAACGTTTGCAGAGAAGTGAATGTTCCTAAATGGTTTTTATGGTTATTGTGAATCATGTAGAATACTCTTTTTTGAAGCAGATGCACCTGTACATTAATGAAATTATTTTCTTTGTGACTGTGCATTATTTTTCTTTTGAAGAGTTCCGAGTAGATATTTTGAAGAGTTCCGAGTAGATATTTATGTAATGTAAAATTACATATTTATGTAATTTATGGTCGCTGTCAGTGAGTATAGAATAGTATTCCTGTGTTCTGTTAGAGGTTCATGAAGTAATAAACTTGGCATTTAAACTCTTTGTTTTAGATTCTTTTGCCTGTTAGTAAATAATGCTGTTTAATATGTTCATATTGATTTAAAAGTCTCCCTGAAATTTGACTAATGGTGTGAAAGCCATCATAGACTTTCCACTGCATAAATGGTCCAATAAAGCTGCTGCTTATTGCTGTGATTTTTAATTGATAGTATGTAAGAGAGACATCCTTGGTCTTGCAGAAAATTGTTATTCTTGCATGTAACTCTTCCTAATTTCAAAACCTGGGGCTTGACTAAAACTATTATCCCGATATAATTTCCTTCATGGATTGTAATGAGTTTTTTCAGCCTTATGGTATGTCAGTCTGTGGTTGCAAAGATGTAGTTGTAGAACTTCTTGCCTGGCTCAAAATATACTATTGTTAGAAGGCGACTGGAATGATTCTAGTTGAAAGGGCACCTTCCTAACCACTACATAACTGCAGGTAAACATGTCCTTACAAAATGTCTATGGACAGTATTGTAAGAAATTGGCAGATAACACAAGTTCTGACTGACCGTAGCAGGATTATAGAAATAAGATAAGGTACAGATAAGATCATTACCTGAGCTGAATGTTTCTTATAAAGAAATATCATAGGGTTTGTTTTGTTTTTTCTTCTGGTTTGGATTGTACTTTGGATTCTGTTAGTGCAATTTGTCTTTGACCTTTTGCACTCCCATTTTCGGTGTTTTTTGTAAGTTTTCAGGTTTTTGTCTCTCTAGATGCAGTCTCATTTAGGTCCTGAACTCACTCTGAAAGACACTGTAGGAAAGGCTCCTTGGGATCCAGAAGTTTAGAGGCTTCTCTGGCTAGATTGTCTTAAAACAAAATAAACAGTTGTGAGTGCATAGAAATAATGAATGCAGAGGTTCTGAGAGTGTAATAAGGAGAAGTCGGAGGAGTGTAAACAATGAGTACAAAATACAGAGGCAGTATCAGTTCCTGCCAAATAATGCCATCCCATTTCTGCAGCTGTGCAGTGAATTGTGCAGTGAGTTAGATAGTCTGCATGACAGTTGGCAAGAAAGAGACAGTCTCGTCTGTGAATATCTGTCTGTGTTTGAGAGATTAATTTTTTTGTGTTTAAAATTCTGTATCTTTCTTTCAAGGACTGTTAGATAAATTAGTACTATTGTTCATTGTTTTAAGGTCCCAGCTAGTTTGGCTTGTTTAGAGCCTTAAACCATACTTGTAGTTCATTTTGTGATACTTGTTATAAAATAAACAAGATGTGGTTTAAGAAGACCTGGCGTCTTACAGCATAGTGTCTCCAGCTTTGGGTAATAGCCTCTTTGTTGCTGTCATTTAAAGATGTCCTCTGAAGATTGCTCATGTTTCAAAATAGGTTCAGTTTATTGTGCCAAGATGACAAAGGAACAGGGAGATACAAGACAGAATAAGTAGTTTCTTTATTACCTAGCAGCTCTTCAAAGTGGTAGACCTTGCCCTTGTTGCTGTAATAGGATCAATTTAAACAGATTCGTAGATCTTTAATCATAAGGTGAGCGGGACTCTAGAGGGACCTTATGCACAGCTGTGAGGATGTCACCATTATAGGATGAATGACTGATGGAAATAATAACTAAAAGCTGGAGTGACAAAGTTACATATTTAAGCCTGGCGCACTGGTTTTCCAGAGACAAATTAATTTCTGATATGTAACATTTTGTTATGCCTGGGCAGTACTTCTGAACTTTTATAACTCTAAGGATGTATGGTGAAGATTAAACCTTTATTTTTAAGTGTTATATTAATAGTTTAATTTTAGGTGTAATTTTTAATATTTGCATATATAAATACTCTGAACATATTTTTTATCTTCAAATGCTGTATCTTTTGATTTTATTTTAGTTTTTTAAAATTTTATTTAATTTGTATCACATGGTGGTTTCCTTTAGCTATAAATTAAACTATTACTGTGATACTTTTTTGCAGGTTGTGCTGTTCCTATCAGACCTTCATCTACAATTAAAAGCGAAAGTTACAGGATGTATCACTGTTATGGCTCTGTAGTTAATGCTTTGGTGGTATTTGCAGCAGATTTTGTTGCACCAGTTTATGGAAAGCTACTGCCTTAAAGATTACTTTTAATATTTAGAAAGGGTTAAATTATGCCGTAGTTCATCCCAGTGATTCTTGCATGTTTATCCCTAACATCAATCAAACATATGACTTGCAGTGTGTGACTGATAGACAAAATGTAGAACAGTGGGGGTTTGCTTTTTCCAGTGTGAAAATCTGAATAGTTACTCTGTCTTTTAAATCTGGGACATTCGGTTTAGATTTACAAAGTTTGAATTAGTTTAGGTCACAGATGTTATATCACAGTGGACTGTATAAAATGCCTGTGTTTAGTGATGTCAGTCATATGACTTACAAGATGCTAATCTTTAGGTATCTGAGCGTTTAAACTGTTCCAAGGAATATTTCCTTGAGATGGGGAACCAAATGCAGAGAGACATCTCAAGGCTTGCTGTCGGGGATGTTGAAAATATAAAGTTGTTCAGGAATATATGACTGAGAGGGTTAGCTGATTGGAAGTTAAAGTAGGATTTCAAAAGTCAAACTTTGAATTAGGATTTTTACAATTCCTTTTCAGGGATGAGAGAGGTAAAAACAACTTCTGATTAATTTTAAAATTCCTTAATGGAAGTATAATTCCATGTTTCTGTCTAAATTGCAAATACATTCACCCATATCAGAGATACAGAAGCTGTGGAGATTCTGTTAATTCTGTTTCATAGTTATAGTAACTTCCTTTTTTTTTTTTTCTTTTGTAAGAAAAAAACAGTGTGTTCTCTAGCCTCCTAGCAGTGATGTAGGTTTTTAATGGAATTTGGAATAAAGATGATTCAGGAGCTTTGATGGGAACGTTACTAAGAGGAACACTTAGCTGCTTCTCTGTCTTGGGGTATATCTTGGTATTAAAGCTAACACTCCTCAGTAGTGAACTACTGCCAAAAGAAATGATACTGCTTTTCTGTACAATTTCTGCCATGTGCTCTTGCAGTCTTCTGGTGGTCATGCAGTGATTTGCCTTGGCTGACCCAATAGAAGAGTAGCCCTGCAAATGAATGGTTTTGTGTTCAGTCAGGCAGCTGAAGTATCTTGTCCTGTAAATGCGTGAAAGCTGGATGCGGTTTTAATCCTAAATGTTCTTAAAATTGTTTCTTCATCCAAACTTAAAGCTGCTTTTTTGCACATTCAGCAGTTTGGGCTTCAGAAGTGAGACACATGCTCTCTGAACTCGTCTGGCAGAAATTCAATACTAGCATACAAGAACTAATTCAATATTCTTCTTTAGGCTGGATGTTTTGTCTGTAGTTTAAGACTTGTTAGGAGTAAGTGTACCTGTTCTCTTTGGTGGTGTGGTTGCATTGTTTCCTGCTGTTTTAGTGTATCTTAGTCTTCATTTGATAAGTCCCAATTACCTACTTCCTTCAGTTTCTGTATCGTAAGCAAAGTTTTCATTTTCACGTCTTTTAGTCTTAAAGATGAATGTAGGGAGTAATTTTAAAAAAGGATGGAGTAGCTTTGAAAATATTTTGAAAGTTTTAGGTTAGTCTGTTGTAGGTGTAGTTATTTGCTACCTAAGTTTTGTGTTGAAACTTTACAGACAAGAGAATTTGGCTTTTTGTATACTTACTTGTTAAATACTTTAGAAAGATTATAGGAAATTTCAGTATTTATGGAGTAACCAGAGAGAATTAAATTAAACATCAAGGTCCAGGGAAGGATGCTTGTAAACCTAACAAAGATGTCTCAAAAAACCAAAAACAAACAAAAAACCAAACCGCCAACCAAACCCAAACAAACTGACCCCCCCCCCAAAAAACACCAACCCCAAACCTACAAAAAAATCCCACACTTTTTTCTTCTCTTTAAACTGATTAATAGGTTTTAATGAAGAAAATACAAGAATAAGGGGTTAAGGAAGGTGTGGATAATGGCTCTGCCTAGCAAAAGACTCAGAAACTAAACCTGAAAGAATATTATTGGTGTCTTTGTTGGCATTTTTGAGACAACAGAATAATAAGTCATTTGTGGATTGTGAAAGCTTTCCTAGTATGATTGTCCTTCTCATTTCAGAATGTTACTTGATAAATGTACATATTTACTAAATTATACATTATTAAAATAGGTTTAAATGAATCATACAGTTCCTACTTCAGAGTATTTGCCTTGGGGTGTCTAGGGATTCAGCTGTAACACAATAACTCTTGAGTATGATCTGTGGTCTCTTGATTACATTCTTAATTTTTCTTCAGTTTTTAAAAATCTGTTTGGATCTAGCATAATGCAGATTCTGGCTAAATCTTGAAAGGCCCTGTACAAGTGAACCTCTAGCAAATAACTTTGGAAATGCGTTGCTTCTTATCAATCAGAAAGCATTGATAGTGTCTAGGGTTATCTCCAGGTGAAAGTTTCGGACAGGATGTTGTTCTGTCAACAATACAGCCTCATAGAAGTCAACCTCAAATGTTGAAGGAAAGAGATAGGTGAATTGGTGGGGGAGGGAACTGACTCAACATTTAGGGCACAAAATTAATGCAGTGCTTTTGTATCCTCTAAAGCTGTTTAATAAAATAAGTTTGGGAAGGTGAAGTTGGAGGAGGTTTCAGTTGGCACAATTTTTATAGAATACTGTACTGTTGACAACATTGTTTCTCAAGTCTTCCTCTCCAAAACCAGTGTACTTTGCTTCTACTTTGTCATATCATGCCAATCTTGAAACATTAATGAAAGTAGGTTTAATATTCGATCTTTGGCTTCCAACAAAGGGCACATAATAGCAGTGTAATATTTGCAAACTTTTTTGCTTGAAGTTATAGATAAACTTTGCTATAAACTACTCAATAGATTTGCTAGAAAAGCTTGTGATTGAGTGCTATGTATGCTTGCCTTTTTGCTTCCACCTAGAATCCAGGGCCATTACTTTCTGTAACCATTTCAGTGAGCTGCCATAGTTTTCAGTCTGTACTGTCACCTGATCCAAGCATGCGCCAAAATACCCACCGTTTCTGGCTACTGTCTGCTGAATCTGCTTTGCAAACCCTTAGTTCTTAAGCTTTTGCCTTAGCAAAAAACAACAACAGACACTCTTACGGAGTGTACTGGACACATGCCATCCTGCTTCCCTAACTCCTCTAATTGTTTATGTAAATCCTTAGCTTTACTAAACTTGTAAATGCTACAATGGCATCCCCATGTGAAATTGTGTGGCTCATGTGTCAAAAAAGGCTGCTTGTGAAAATATTTGTCAGAAGAATATGAATGCTACACATTGCACTGCATTCAGTGTTTTGTATCAATTTATTATTGCAATGTCATGGTGTTTGATTTTAATTGTAGACAATCATTTTGTGTTTTGATATGCGAAGGTAAGTTCATGGAAATGGTGAATATACAGTATTTATAAACACACTGATTCGTATTTTTGGCATCTTTCTGGAAGAAAAAAAAAAATCTCAATTAAATGTCTTAAGCGGAGGACCCAGTCTTCTTCACAAACACTTGTTTATGCATGACTTGTGTAGAAATTTTTGAATTTGTGCAATGAGAATTTGTTGGATTTTTGGAAAGATATTGGGTCTGATCTGTTAACACTGAAGACAATGGCTGGAAAATTGTTCTTATCTCGAAGAATAATGAAAATCATGCATTATATTACTGTAGTTAATAGTTTCATTAATTCTGACGTTTAAGAGATTCTCAGAGGAAAGGGAAGGGGTTAAATGTGGCTTTAACAAGACATACTGTTGAGCAACCTCACAACAATATGTGCTTTCCATTATGATAAGGCATTCTTGTAGATAAGTAAGGTGAGAAAACAGTGTTAACTCTCTTAGGAACTTGTTCCTAAACCTTAATTTAAACTATAAATTTTTGTGGAGGAAAATTAAATGTTTGCGTACAGTTTGGGACCCGTCACTATGATTTCTACCTTTTCTGTTCCCCTTAAGCATATCTGTTCCCTTTCAACATTCCATTCTGTTTCAGTTTTTATTGTGGCTACATACCTTTTCCGTGTCATTCTTGTTTGTAATCTTATTCTTTATTCCACAGCACTTTCCTTGTTCATCCCCAGTTGTTTCACCTGTTGCTCGCTTTCAACTCCATCATGACTTCACATTTCCTTGCACTTTTTGTCATAGAAAGGTCATGGGTGACAAGTAGGAGCGGTTTTTGCCAAATGGTACCTAAAGGTGTGAAAAGTGATGATACAGTAAAATTGGCTTTTTCATCTTTGTTTTTGTCTAGAAAAAGGTTACTTCTCCTTTGCAGGTTTTTTTTTCTGTGAAGTATAAAAATTTGTGTGGCTGTTCAGTCATTGTTTATAGCCAGCTGCCTGTGATCAAGTCTAACCGAGCAAGAATTGTTCTGCATAGTCAGTGACCCTCTTTTCCAGCTACTTACACTTCTCTATTATAGAGAGAAACACACATTAATAAGCAATATTCTTGTCTGTGATTGGATGGGTAAGGAGGAATTGGTCCCAAGATCCATGTCCCTTCCACCATGAGGAGATAGTGATAACATTTACAGAACGTGCTTGTGGTGTCACATCTCCCATACAGCTCTCCATTTTGTCAGATGTTGTAGCCTTTGCCTTAATATGTATTTCCAAAGTTGCTCCGTTCATCTACCACTGCTGCCATTAACTGGTGGCAGCAACCACAGCCTCTGTTCAGAGGTGCAATGCAAAAGAGAAGACATTTTGCCTCCCGCTTTCCTGTATGTGTACCACAAATGGTTCTCATAGCTGAGCTTGGGAACTGCAGCCCTATGATGTGATGGGTTATTTCTGCATGATTCTCAGCTTTTTGAAAGCTGAAAAGCATTGAGACCTTTCTAGCAGGTACTCCAAACATCTGAGTCAGGATTACTGTGAATCATCTTAAGCATTTGATTTTCCCAGTCAGTGAAAGTGTTTAAACAGTGTTTTCATGTTGAGAAACAGCAAAGTGTATTGCCTCAAGATTCTACTAGTAATGCATTGAAGCCTGCTGAAGGTGAACTCGGATATAGTGGAACCTGAGTGATCGAGTTCATGAAAATACTTAGTCTGTTTTGTGTCTTAATATGTATATTTTTGTCTTGATTATGGAGAACCTTCCTAAGAACTGTCACTGTAGGTTTTTTCCGGTTCAGTGTTCATTTCTTAAAGCAGAAGTTGGATAAACCTCAGTCTGCACACCCAAGGCTGTTGTTAGTCAGTACAGTGCTATGAGTTACACAAGCATTAACATCCAAAGTAAGGTATAGCTGAATATACATACCTATGTGCTCTTTTTTTTTTTTAAATTAGAAAATGATGAGTTTATTTTAGAAAGCTGAAAGCCTAGTCCTAAATAAAAAATTGAAGTAAATTCATGAATGAATACATCTTGCCGTACAATATTTTCGTTTCAGTATATTTCAAAATATGTGTATATCTGCATCTTTCATTTTTGTTTGTCATGTTGTCAGAGAATGTAATGTATGATATACGGTTATCATACACTATATTTATAAATATTTCTGATATTGCAAAATTAGTTCCCAATGAACCTCAGGTTCTCACACTGATATTTTAAATTACGATTCAGCAAGATCATCTCAATGGCTAGATGTCTATCTGTGCAAAGTTCAGTTGATTTCAGGGAAATTGTATAAGAATCTGTGTACTCAGAACCCTTTGTAGCATCTGAGTGCCTATTGTTTGTTATTGGTTTTCCCCTTATTTTATGTATCAACAATTAACATAGTTTTCAGCTAAGTTCATTGGTACAGGTAAGTTGTGTTGAAAGAGGAAACACTTGAGAAACTCTGATTGTAAATGACAATACTCATTGACTTAATATGTAAAAAGCTTGCAAGATGAGCTTTAGTTCTGGGAAACTAATTGCTGAATGGTTAAATGGATTGCATAAACTTATTCTAGTAGCACTCTCTCTTGCATTTTTCATGTAGTATTCAAGAAAAGCAGGTAGGGTACATGTTAACACATAACGTCAAAAGCAACAAAGGTAATTAGAATCCGTTGGGGGTGGGGCAGGCAGAAGGTGAGGTTGCCAGGATACTGAAGCAAAAAAGCATCGACAAATACGTTATCAACATACATCTTGTATTTCTTAATGTTGTTAATGTAGAGGTAGTTTCAAATACCTATGGCTTCTCAAAGTTAGAAGTGCTGAAATAAGGACCACAGGGCTGTGTGTTTGATGAGTATTGAACAAATGTTTTTAAAAGATGGTTAACAGAGAGGACTGCTTGCAGTAGGAAAATCTATTGAGCTTATTTCAAAGATGTCAAGTGTATACCAAAGTAAAATATTACTTGATTACTACAAATAGAGTTTCATTACTACTACTAGTTTTTCAATATTACAGAGTATCTGTGGTGCTTTATTGCAAGTTACATCCTGCTCTCATGTTGTTGGAAACTGACAGCATGGTCTTCAAGTGGGTAAAGACTGGAACAGTATCTACAGTATTTTGGTGTTATCTGTCATGTGGACAACAACAAGAATGCAGGAATTTGTCAGAACCTGTTCACATGGGGTCATAAACAAAAAAAATCAATGAAAAAGCCCCGTTAATGTTTGTTTGAAGTGCAATAGCTAGGGAATGAAAGGTGTCCAGATACAACAAAACATTCGGATATGAAAATTTGACTTCAAATTAATTGCATGAAGCTTTGTGTTGACATAGTGCAGAATAGTGAACTGATTTATACTTTGTCTTTCAGATGAACCAGAGACACGAGATGCATGGTGGGCAGAAATCAGACAAGAAATAAAATCCCATGCCAAGGCATTGGGTTGTCATGCTGTAGTGGGCTACAGTGAATCAACTAGCATTTGGTAAATCATGATGATGATTTCATTTCCAAAATGCCAGATAAAATTTATTTCATCTTCAGCATATTAAAAATGATGAGCTGTTTCAACAAAGTTGTTGGTATTGTCTAGGATACCTACTTCAGAGGGTTTGTTAAAGTAACTTTCTGAGATATCACTGTTATGGGTTTTTTATTATGTTATAGTTTGGGCTTTTATTTGGTTTTATTTTTTTTCTAATGAACATTACAACTTAAAAAAAATTTCAAACATACATATTTGCTTTTGTAGTAATAATATTAATTTATCTATGAAGTTTTCTAATTCTAATTTACCTAAATAGTTAAGACTGTTCCTAAAAATATATGTACTGCAGTTTCACTATTGGGTAACAACTGGCAGACCAGTACTTAAATGGTAAACTTCAAACTTAAGGCACAAGCATTAATTGTAAGTTAAAGGAACAATGTGCTGTCTGATAGATCTAGAATACCTTAGGTGTAAACATTCTGTATTTCTTTCTGGAAAATGCCTGTCACTATTTTGTTTTCTTTCAGCACTACAGTAATGTTTAACATATTAAACTGCAGCTCTGCGGTAGTCTTTCTGAGGTCAAATTCCCCAGCCCTATATCCTGTTCAGACCAAAACTCCAGTGTCTTACTGTATTCCCCTTGGCTTAGAAAATTCCAATCTTGTATATTTTGGTGGCTTAATAACAAACTTTGTGAGAAGCTTGGAGGCTGGAAGAAATGATTATTCATCCTTCTCTCTGGCCCAGGAAAGCTTGTGTCTCTTTCTAGCTCTGGAAGGTAGTCTATGAAGAGCTCCTCCTGGGGCCAAGTCTGTCTGGTATCAAACAGAAAAGTGCTCTGGCTCACTAGTTGTTTTGAATTGCTTTAGGAAAGTAACTGAAGCAAACTCAGACATCTGAATTTATTTTCTGTCAAGTTGATTTTGCCTAAATACTTTAAAGAAAAAAGCACTAAGGATTTGCTTTTTTAAAGAGAAGATGGAAAAATAAGTTTCATTTTACTTCACAATTGATAAGTTAAAGAAAGAAGTACAAAGTTATACAGCACTTTCACGAGTGCACACCATCTGTTGGTTAAAGTAGGAAGATAACCAGAAACGATCAGTCTGAGAGGCACAGCATTGATTGCTTCACATCTGTTGCTCCTTCACATTTATTGCTTCACTGCAGGTAAACCCCCCCACCCCCCAAAAAAGGAAAAAAAAAAACAAAACACCAAAAAACACACCACCAAAACCACACAAAAAACCCCCAACGACAACAAAAAAACCCAAACCCACCAAATATATTGATCTTCCACAACATTTGAAAAGTTAACATGGAAGTCAAGTGCTTGTGCTAGTAGAGTAGGAAAACAGGAAAACTTACTTTACAGGCAAGGCATGGTCTGTATTCCTCATGCTGTCTGGCATGGTTATGTCCTGTCTTGCGTGGTGTATTGAAGACCGTATTTACCTCAGAATTGCAGTGTGCAAGTTTCCATCGCTGAGTGTTGAACTTGCACTAAAAATGGAAGATTTAGTCCTTTGTCTGTGTCCTTGTAAAAAAGCATGTATATTTTGTCTTTTTTTCCTACCTTAACTATGGGGTAAGAATGTACAGAGTATAGATGGGCTGTCAGTTATTGGGTTATTTCACACTTTCATTTTTCTTAAGGAATTTAATGTGGTAGTATTTGATTATTGATAAAATAGTTTGAGTTCCCGTGCTTACTAGCCAGTTCAGCTTTATTTCATGCTTAAAGAGCAAAGCTCTGCCTGTAAGTACTGCTCTGCCAGACATGTTATATATGAAAAATTACTCAACAAATAAAAAAGGCACATGTATCATTCTAGAAAATATGGGAACAATTTTCTCCATATTTTTTCCAATATAGTATTTTTAAGTACTGAATGTTAGAGATTTTTTTTTTCTTTAACAATTTCAGAAATATTAAAAGCTCTGTGATCATAGTTTGCACTTCTGAGAGCTTTCTCTGCTAATGCATGAATACGGTCAGTTACTTTACATGCTAAATGTACCGTTATTGTACACTGTACATTGTTCCTAGTAAAATTTTACTGTTTTGCTGCTTTTTATCCTCCAAGAAGCACCCTTGTCAGTGTTGTGTTGTAACTTCATTTTGAGAATGAATGTTTATAAGATGATGAGGCTCTCAACTTCCATTTTACTTTGGTAAACAATTATGCCTTGTTTTTTTTTTTTAATGTTTCTTTGCTTGTGTTGGTTGGCTGGACTTATTTGCATTATGAAGCATAGTATTGAAATCCATACTTAAAGCTGGTTAGCCTTTGTGATGTTATAGCATATTTATCACACAGGGCAAAGCTCTTTAATCTTTCGGTTCAATCCTTCTGCATCTCTTATACAATGGTTTAAATACCAGAAGAGGATTGTTTGTGAGATTTAATGGATAGCGTTGCACAAATGCACAAAATTAGTAGTTATATTGAATTCACTGACACTTTTGTCCAGCCTTTTAATCTAATAGTTTTAAATAAAAGTAGCACTTAAGTAGTAGGAATTCACTTTGTTGTAATTCTTTTCTCTTATAGTGAAGAGGTCTGTATTTTGTCCGCGTCTGGCACAGCAGCTGTACTGAACCCTAGGTTTCTTCAGGATGGCACCATGGAAGGCTGTTTGGAACAAAGGTTGTCATGGCAGCCTGGCTTCTTTTCCATAGGGTCAGAGAAGGGAGAGGTTGATTTTTTTCCTCAGAGCCAAGATAGTTCTTCTCTATTAGGGTAGGTTACAGTATTACAGTGCAGGATGCGGGACCAACCACTTTACTGCTTTTCACTAACAACAACAACAACAGAAGTAATGGAACTCTGCACCAAATTAGATATTCTGTTTTTATTTCTAACAGTCTGAATAAGGTAACACATTTGACTACTAACCACAGATCATAACTCAGTTTTTTTTTTCTTTGCCACTCTTCAGGTATCTTTCTCAACTTTATATCACGCTATTAAAAAAATGACAGATGTACGATAAATTACATAAGCTGAAAACCGCTGTGGCTGTAATATATGTGTATATATGCTCTATGCTATGTAAGAGCTGTATGGGAGATAAAATAGCTTGGTTGTAAAATAAAGATGGTGCCAGATTTTTACAAAATATGTGTTTTAGTTGAAGTTTATGAACAAAATCATGAAACTGAAGGAAAACCATGAAGTTGCCTTTTGTTTCTGCTCTTGCAAATAAAATTTGAAGAATGAGTATTGACAAACAGTTATTTTTGGGAAAAATAATTAGATTAACTAATGCATCATGGTAACTCATTATATGTTCTTCAGGATAGTCATCAAATATTTCAAGGGATTGTTGTAGTCGAGGGTAAGGCAATTTATTACATCTTAGCACTTGCATTACTTTTTCCATAATAACCCTGCCAACATAGTATTATTTATTTTTCTTTGTTAGCAGGAGACCATTATCTTCTTGTGTAGATAGACTTTTGAAAACTACAGAACAAAAATGTTTGCTTCTGTATTCACTATGTGATAGAGAGAAAGAAATGTCATGTTCATAATATGAAGAAAATTGCATTTTTATCAAAACATGTATTTTTGGTGCTGCTCTGTGACTTGGCATAGATTAGAAATGCCAAAGGAAGGTAGAACAACTAAACAGACAAAGCCCATGTTTGTGACAAAATATATTTGCCCAGGTGTATGATAACTAATGTTCCAAATCTGCCAGATTTGCTTAAGCATCTCTTCAAAATTCACTGAGAAGAATTGTTTATGTAAAACAGAAAAAATTTGCAGCGATGCAGTTAGCCTATGTTTTCCTTGTCATATTTTTATAGTGGTCATTCCTGGATATTTCTTATGGGGGAGTGGAACTAAGTGTTCTAAGTAAATAACAAGTTTTACCTAATACCTCATTTTAGGAAATAATCTTGCTATTCTTACAATGTTAATATATACTGTGCTGCTTCTCAGTAGGATGGTTGGTTTGTTGTTTATGCTCATTAGTTTTGTATAGGTTTTTGGACACAATCCATGTAAAAGAGGCTTTTCATTGTATTTGGTACAACAGATTAACTGTACAACTGTTGTACCATGGACTACATTTAAAAATCATACCAGTTCAGTAATATTTTAGGTTTATATAAATTGTCGTTTGCTGTATGTACTACTTCTTGATCCCTGCATAACAAGCTGCAATGCAAGTTTTATTCATACCATTTTAGCTAGTAGTATGCAGCCTAACTTTATTCTTCTAATTCATAAAATGCAATACTTGTCATATTGGTATAATGGAACAGAGTATAGCTGCAGTGTATGATTTATGTAGGTATCTGTAGGTGTTTATACACATGTGCGTGTATTGATCATTGTTAATAAGATGCAGATGTTTTAAGTATGTTCTCCATCATGTATTTTTAGGATTGAAGAAGCTTCACCACCAGGTTGCGGATTTTGTCATATACCATATGATGAACTGAACATGCCATTCCCCGCTCACCTCACTTACTGTTACAACTGCAGGAAGCAAAAGGTTCCCGATGTCCTTTTCACCACAATTGATCTTCCTGTAGAGGCAATAGTTATTGGGAAGGGATGTCTGATTCAAGCCAGGTATCTATCAAAACGTTTTCTTGGTAGAGTTTTGGAGATCTTTGAAAGGATTCCTGTTGCTAAAATCCAGTATGTCATCAAACCTTAAACTGTTATGTTGAAATGCTAGGAATTAATGACAGTGTATTAGGATACAGGAGGAGAAGGACAGCCGCCTTCTCCCCATGTTACATGTCATGTCTGCCGATGGACACCTGGTAACTTATCGATGTTGATGGACATCTGGTAAATGTTCTGCCTTCTTTTTTTAATGCCTATGGCAATGGCTGTGTTCTGTCTGCCTGAATTTAAGAGTTTTCCTGCTTTAACCTGCTGTTTGGGACTGCTAAGGTGGTCAGATACAGCTATTGCACTGGGAACCCAATGAGCTGTTTAAGTCACTTGTGTTAATTCTGTGCTGATGTCCATAACTGAACAGAATCTCTGTAGAATTGTTGGCTATGTCCAGTTTATGCTGTGGCATTTGAATTTGGAAAAGGGAGTAAGGTGGTTTGCAGTGGAGAAGAAGGAATGGTTAGGTATGTACAGTCTGTATGGGTGGCCATCTACATGGATAAATGACTGGTTGGATGGTTGGGCTGAGAGGGTAGTGGTTTATGGTTCGTCACCTACCTGGATGGCCATTCCAAGTATGGTAGAGTCTGCAGTGGGACCTGCTCTGTTCAACATCTTAATGTTGTCGAGGGGATGGTGGACTGCATTCTCTTCAAGTTTGCCACGTACACCAGAATGAATTGGACTGGACAATATGATACCTGTCCAGTTTTCTCCTCCTCTGAGAGTAAGACAGACATCAGAAAACCAGAGCAAGTTCAGTGGAGGGCCACTAAGGGAGTAAAGGGCACCTGCTCTATGAAGAGAAGCTGCAGGTGTTGGACTTGTTCAGTCTGGAGAGAGGAAGGATTGAGGGAGACCTAATAGCAGCCTGCCAGTGCCTATAAGGAGGTCGTGGAGCATACGTAGCCAGGGTCTTCACAGTGCTGCACAGTGGGAGAGTGAAAGACAATGGGCCTAAGCTGAAGCAAGAGAGATTCAGAGTGGATAAAAGGAAAAACTACTTACCCATGAAGACAGCCAGGCAGTAGAGCAGATCGCCTAGGAGGCTGCACAGTCTCTATCTTTGGGGAGTTTTCAAGAGCTGACTGGATAAAGCTCTGAGCATCCTAGTCTGAGCTCAGAGTTGACATAGCTTTGTCTGTACAGGAGGCTGGACTGGAGACTTCCTGAGGACCTTTTTCACCTGAGGGGTTTGGTTTTATTTTTTTGGTTTGGTTTTTTTTTTTTGGTGATCCTATGATTATCATTCTCTGACTTCTGCTAGAGCAGAATTACTGGAGCTACTGTAAAGATACATGTTCTGTGCTTCTCCTGTGGTGTTTTCTGTATGATTAAACTGTGTTCCAGCACCATTGTGGAAATTGACTTTGTGTCACACAGTGGTCCCTGATCTGTCTCTGGTGCACTTGCAGATATCCCATTTTCTCTAGAATGATTCCTCAAACATTCCCCCCCCCCCCCCAAAAAAAAAAAAAAAGAGAGACCTGAAACTATAGTTAGATTTTGAGGTGAACTGGTTATGATTGGGTGGATTACTGTGTTTTACTGTGTTTTCCTGATCTTGTAATAAATGTGGTCCTTAGAAGAAAGTGTTGTCAGTTCATATCGCTAAAAAGTACAGTTGTCATGCTCTTTTTGAACAAAAATTTGTCACTGAAAGTAGGCAGTCATTACACTGGTGTGGGTTTTGAATTTCAGCTTACAGGACTAAACCCAAAGAGTGGAATATGACTAACATAATATAGTCAGAGATGGGACTTCAATTCGCTTTCTTTTATTCTTTTAAGATAAATATTTTTGTCTGGTTAATGCTTGAGCTGTGAGGGCACTCAGTTTTTTCTTTATTCCAAAGTATGCCTTGAATAACTGTATTAATAGGAATTTGAAAAGCTCTACCAGTAGATGTAACTTCCTGTTCTTGTACCTGAAGTGTTTAAAAGGTTTGCAGAAACAGAAATAGATGTTTGCATTTGGGGTCTTAGTAGGAGAAAAGATGAAAACACAAATTTTCAAATAAGACAGTCTCAAGTAGTTCTTGTAAAGAACTGACGTTTTATTTTATGGTTGCAGCAATCTAGAAGAATACACCTCATCAGTTCTGAGGCTCAGCTGAAAAGGGCTGCAGTAACTGTCCCTTGAAATAATCTATTTTTGTGGAGGGGTGTTTATCAAATCCCAGACAACTTGCAATTTTAAAGAAGTTGTGTTTGTCTTCAGTAGTTGTTTTGACAAGAGTGAGCAGGGCAAATTTTAAAGAGCTGCTGCTGTTAATACTCCTACCATATATATTCAGCCAAACATCGAGTAGATAGTTATCCGGAATCTGTAGAAAACTTCTTTACATTGCATAGTTATTTGGTGCTGTCAGACTGTTATGACAAAAACCCTGTCTGATGCATGTTGTTTCTGTCTGATAACAGTCCTCAAGCATGTTTTAAGAAAGGAGATATGACACTCCTGTCTCCAGTCATTCAGTGATTTACAAAAATACAGTACTTGTAATTTTTGTGTTCTGCTTTGATAAGGAATATTTTTGAATGTTGCTTAAGGTTATGTACTGTTCTGTTTTATAAGTTTATATTTTATGTTACCCATTTTTATTGTTAATATAAATAGACAGTTTCCTATTAAATATGAAAATCAAATCTTACTTATTGAGACTCAGTGTCTCAGTCTATCTTGATCTTCCTCATGAGAATTGAATATTCTACAGGATTTTAAAAAATATTAAAAAGAAACTGATTTTATTAGGTTATACAATGAGGAAAAAAAATCAAAATATCCTGTGATCAGTTTCAGTCTTCAACAGTCCATTAAAACTGTTTATCTGCTGATGTCATGTGCTGTTTTGTATTGTCAGGTTATGCCGTCTAAAGAAGAAAGCTCAAGCTGAAGCAAATGCAACATCTATCAGCAATCTCTTGCCATTTATGGAATATGAAGTGCACACTCAACTGATGAATAAACTTAAGCTGAGAGGAATGAATGCTCTGTTTGGGCTGAGAATTCAGATCACTGTGGGTGAAAATATGCTAATGGGGTTGGCAGTAAGTACAGTTTTAATCTTGGGATTCCTTTGCTTACAGTATTTTTTTCAGGACACAAAGCCATACAAGTGTTGTGGAATTCAGAGTAACTAGACATATTAAAATGTCATTTTGAGGATAAATGAAGTGATAGTAAGGAATGATGTGTCTAACTGTTGACAAATCAGGACAGGCTGTATATCAGCACCAGAAAAAAAAGATTTGAATATCTTGAAACTCTGTTAGAGGGCAAGATTATTAGAAAGGGCATTAGAGGAAAAGAAACTTTAAAATGGTTTAATGGCATAAATTGTAGAAAAATTATTGTGTTCTTTAAAGGTCTTGTCAAAAAGGTCCCTATTCCTCAAGTTGCATTACAGTTCCATGACAAATAAGGTCAATTAAGTCTCTCAATAAATCTTTTGATTAGTTGCCAACAAAAGAAAGGTCTGTTGCCTGCACTGAAGAAGTAAATGACAGATTGGAAGTGTCTTAGAGATAGTTGGGAAACATTCATTAACAATATTTGCTAACCTCATTCTGTCACATGGGTTAGAATAATGATGTGGGTTAGAATAATGATGCTGCTTCTACCTGTACCAGTTTAAGAGAGAGGATGCTTGGGTAATATTGACTGGCTTGCATGTTCTTTCGTCTGAACTGATGATCTGTTTTCTGTGAATAGAAATGTGATTGTCACAACTTCAGTGATACTGTAAATGGTTTGGCCAAATCTTAAATCCTTGCTCATCGCTTGCTCATGCAAAATATACTAGAACAGAGGTTTTAATTCATACTTTGTTTGGAACTCTTAGGTAAGTCAAGAGCCCCACCATGGAAAAGACCCATGAGAAGGAGAGAGTTTATTAAAAGAATAGTGAGGGATTTTGTAAGTGGAGAGAGATATCAATTTTTTTATGGGAAGAGATCATACTGTAATGTACGTGTTACAATGCTGCTCATCTTAGCGTAAACATTATGGAGAAGTTAATATGAAAATATTATAAGTATATGCTCATGTAATTGTAATTTTTCTTAATGACTTCTTGAAAGTCTGCGACAGGTGTGTATCTAGCAGCTTTGCCAACACCTGGTGGTATTCAGATTGCTGGGAAGACTCCAAATGATGGCACCTATGAGCAGCATATATCTCATATGCAAAAGAAAATAAATGATACAATAGCAAAGAACAAGGAACTTTATGAGATTAATCCTCCAGTAAGTAAAGCTTTTATATTCTTAAAAGTAAAGCATTCTGGTTCAAACAGTTATACACCATGAATATCCATGAATTCCTATTGACTGAATCATTCAGAACATAAGTTGTTTTTTAATAGAGATTCTTTTCACTATATTTTGGGAACCTACTGGAATTTTCAGATCTCTTAAGCCACATACTCAAATCAGTTTGTACTTACTTAGATTTATTTCTCAGTAAAATTATTTTCAGAATGTTCTGATTACTAGAACTGTTAACAAATTGCTTATAATTGAAACTATTTCTAAGCTACATGGAACAACTGTTGATTTTTATATCCTTTTAGGAGCTACCTGAAGAAATCATTGGGTCTCCCATTCCAGAGCCAAGACAACGTTCCAGGTTATTAAGATCTCAGTCAGAAAGCTCTGACGAAGTTACAGAGCTAGACCTTTCACATGGGAAAAAGGATGCTTTTGTCTTGGAGGTAACATATATTTTTCAGTACTTATTTTCATGCTTCTTTTTGCCTGAATATATATAAAAAAACAGGGGAAAGTTTTTGGTTGGTGTTTTGTTTTGTTTAACTCATCTTCAAAGATAGTTCTTAAGTTTTATATAAATGTTTTCCATTTTGTATCAGTAGAAAATATTAAGTATTGGATTTTGCATTGTCTCTCTTAATCAGTTTGCTTAAAGCATGGCTATATTATGCCTAGGGACAATATCTGAAAAAAGATTGCACTGCTATTCATGAACATGTAGCAATATCTAGAATAATAATTAAGAGCTGTTAAGAAATGCTGTCCTGCCTACTTCAAGCAGCAGTCATGACTGATCCAAAACTTAGGTATATTTTTATAAACATTGAGATTCTATATTGCCACACTTTATATTTAGCAAAGAAAAAGCTTTTATATTCTTTCCATTTCAAAGCTCTTATTGTTATAGTTGGTTATTCAGAATTATTAGTTTCCAGAACTGGTAATATTCAAAGCATTCAAAAAACCACATGTGTCAAGAGAACACATAAAAGAAGACTTGTGTTTCTGAATTTCAGCCAGTGCTTTTCAGAGTTCCCAGAATTTACAACTTCAGAGAATACCTTCCAATTCTTTCTACAGCTACAACTAGAAACAAGAACAATGCCTATAGATAAAGAACATAGATTTTTTTTTTTTTTACCTCTCTATTCACTAAAATTCAAAGATGCTATTTCAACAGCCATGTAAAATATACAATTTTGAAGGAAAGGAGCCAAGTAATAAAGAAGGCTAGAGTTTTGATCATCTTCTTGTAGATCCAGGTGTTAAAATACCTGTCCTAGACTAAGAAAAAGAAAACAATTTAATTAAATTATGGCCTGTAATTGCAGCCTAAGGTACCTACAAGACTTACCTTTATGTTAATCTTCACAAATCACTATCTTCATAGAAAATAATATGGAAGAAAGGTTGTAGATAGGGAGAATAAGAGAGCCTTGTAACAGCAGTTCATTTGAAAACAGGTAGGAAAGGACAATGAAAAAATAACAGGTTGGGAGGTGTTGGTATAATAAATTCAGATTGGTTGGTACTTCTGCTCTTTGCATAAACTTTTGCTCTCCAGTATGTTACAGGTATACTAGCATAAAAGTAAGTAAATTAGGAAGACCCTAAAAGTAATTTTGCTAGTTAACTCTCACTGTAAAAAGGAAGCAAGGACAGTTTTCATCAAGTGATTTTTTTTTCAGCCAGTCTTAACAGGTTTTTGTTCTTGTTTCAATATCATCATTTGTGTAGACTGACAGGTTTGAAACTGTATCCTCAAAACAAAAGTTACGATGCTCTCTGAGGCACTATATTGAAATGGATAGGCCAATGAGAAAATATTTTGATAAATGCAAAGAGTCGAATGCCTTTGTAAAAACAAAGGATTGTGGAAGGCATGAAAAGAAACAACCCAAAAACTGTTACACTGCAAGAGACCCCCATAACTGCAAGTTATGAAAAGTACTGGAAAAACATAAGCCTCCATTTCACTTCTAAAGGCTGTGAAATAGAAGAGAGATAGCAATAACAAAAGCTTTGCATACTGCTTCTGTCTGGTTGCCTCATAAAGAAGCTTGATACATTATAAGCAAAGATCAGCTGGTTAAGGACTGCGTTATATACTGCAAGCAGAGTTCAGCCCTTTTTTTACAGTTTTAAAGAATTCTTCCTTCTACCTTATTTATTAACTGTAGTATATGCACTTGGGGGACTAGGAGGAGATCTCCATGTAGAAGGGAAAAATGTAAGTACGCTGTAGTGTACTATAGAGTACATTATAAAGGGTGCTAAAGTTAGCAAGAAAAATAAGATGTGATGTTTAAGGACCGTCATTTACTGGTTTATATTACATGAATGTGTGGGTCCTAGAAGATGCATCCCTGTGTTCTGGTAGTTAATTTTTTTTTAATAGAAAAAAGGGCTATTTATCTGTGGAACCACTTACCTCTGTCTTTGTTAAGAAATTGGATATCAGAAACAATATTTCAGGAGCTTTAGTGAAGCTCCTGACTCCAAACTTTCAAGAGTAAGATTGTTGTTCGCTGGAAATATGTAAGAAAAAGAGGTAAAAAATTCACTGTGATGAGGAAAGGCTAAGAGATACTGGGAAGGCAGTTATGGTAAGGTTGTCTGTATCTTTTCTGGAGGAAGAAAAAAGACTCCTCCTACTTTGACAGGGGGAAGGAGAAGGAGAAACAACACCTGACAGAGAACCCTTTGATATTGGAGTTAAAATATAAACAATTTCCAAAATACTTGATAAGAAAATGTTGGAAGTTAGAGGTAAACTTGGATCCCTTGCAGATCAACGAGGCAGAATGAACCTAAAGACAAATGACACAGAAATATTTACAGAAAGTAGCAGGGCACATACGCTCTCAGTTCTGATCTATAATAACGGAAGTCTTTAGAGATTGGATGGAGTAGAGGCTATATGGATAGGAAAACCTAATAATCCCCAAGTTTACCTTTTCCTGTTTGATCTTCTGTTCATACTAAGCAAGGTTTTTAAACTGGAAAGATTTTTATGTGTCATTGGAATAGGCAGAGAATGACAACATCAGTGTAATACCTTATGAGAGCTATAGTAGCCAAAGGTCCTTAACTGGAAAAAGTTGTAAGTTGTGTGGAAACTTGTTCAGCATTTTAAATTGTTTTAAAAATTATCTTTTTATCATTCTTGTCTTATCTACTGCAGTTACTGTGTGTTCTGTGCGCATTGCTTTATTTTTAATACAATTTAATTAAGGGAAGTATTTTTCAAGTGTTAAGCATATCATAGGCTGCTAGTTAAGATTCAGAGGTCTGACTGATGGAATCCTTTTTTAAAATCTCAACTTAGCTGACGGATCTAGATCTCTTGATGACAAAGTTTTTACATCTTTGAGACTTCTGACTGGAGCAGCAACATGATTTTTATTAATTACTCCTTTTTCCAGATTGATGATACAGATGCAATGGAAGACGTGCATTCTTTACTGACAGATGTCCCACCACCTTCTGGTATAGTTAAAAACATATTTTTCTAATTTATACTGTAGACTGCAAAATGACAAAATAGGTCTGTTTTTATTTAAACAAACAAACAAAAAAACAGGTTAAGAGTAACAGTGAAAATATTCTTGAAGTGTTTAGCTTGTCAGATATACCTGTGAAAAACAAGTCATTAAGCCTTTTATGTGGACTGTTGCTTATCAAAAACTGAAGTAAACAGTATTTACGTGGCATTTTATAGTTTACTGATTTGTACTGTTGTTACTTCGTATGGATATAACATCTGGATCTTTTCTACTGGTATATCAGTTTCTGAAGGCTTTTAGATGGAATAGCTAATTTGTAGGCTTCAGGGTCAATGAAAGTAGAAGTACAGAGAACAGAATGTTCTTTAATTATTTGTAGCCGTATAATGTGACATTGATGTTGTATTCCAAGAATGTTATTTAAAGTGAACAATTTGACCGTATAGTACTCTTGTTCAACAAGTGTATTTTCCTTGCTTTGTGGTTGTGCCGTAGTGTCAATTTAAGTCTTTGTGTTCCCTGCATTTATAGTCTTTGCTGTTTAAAAAAAAAAAAGTTTCAAAATTATTTAAAATTCTTAAATCACCCACAGCATTTTTATCCAAGTCAGTATTGGTCATTTTCTGTAGAAGGCAGTGAAGTGAAATTAAAGAAATAGAGTAGTTCCTAATTTCTTCAGTGTTTTTATAGATGTGTTTTTTAGAAGTGTTGCAACCTGAGAACATAGAACTGATCATAGTGTACAACTTTCAAAATTCAATCACGAGACTTGAAATCAATGTCTTTTTACTTCACAGTACACATACGTATGTTGGGGGCTGCATTGCTGGCAATAGAACTTTGTGAGGTGTTCATTTCGTTGTCTGCATTTAAAAAGTATTTAAGAATCCAACATAGGGGGAGGTGAACTGAATCACTCAATGTCCGCTCCCTGATAGGGATCAGGTGAGAATGCATATTGCATTGATGTAAGAGCAAGGGGGGGAATAAAAGCCCCACAGAATAGTATGCTAACAGTTCATAGTTCAACAGCATCCTGAAAGAAGGTTACTGCCTTTGTAAACAATAGCCTTTGTCAGACTTTTCTATATATTTAGTGGTTTGCATTTTGAGCTCATGCATGCCCTCAGTGTTCGTAGAATTTTTGCATCAGGATCTGTACCTATGTAAGAGCCAGCTTCTCATGCTTGGTTTGTATCAGCCACTGACCTTCTTTGGTTTCTTTTTCTTACACTGGGAAGAACAGCGAAGCATTGCTTTCTGTCAGTCTTTATGCTATTTGTGGTTGTATAGGTGTCTGTCATATCCTCCACAGTGGAACTCCTGGATCTGGATAAGAGACCGATGTGGTTGTCCATTATATGGAAGTTGCTGTGTACATTTGGTTGTCCTTGTCCTCCCTCTCTTATTTTTGTGAGTTTCCCCACATTTCTTCTGAACACGTATCTGTTCCCTTCCTAATAATTGCTATCAGTGTTTATCATTTTGAGTACTATTGAGCTCTGAACTATCCTTGTTATATTTATCTATTATTACTACCAAATCTTTCATTCCTCATCGATTGTCCATTGTTAGGTCCTGCTGCTGTTAATTTTACTATGCTAAGATAAGGCCGTCAGCAGTCACCTCATTTTATCCTCTCTTGCAGATAAGTTTTAGATGTGTTTGAAGCATACAATCCTGAATTACAGATGTCTCCACTGTGAAAATCGAGCATTTATTTTGACCCACTGTTTACAGTCTTTTAACAATTCTATTTCCTTCAATGGTACTCCATTCTACCCTTCAGCATATTAGTTTCTTAGAGTCCTCGGTGAAGGATCTTATCAACTGTTTTTGGATGGCTGAATTAGACTGTATCAGTCAGATGCTTTTTGTCTACATGCTTGTTGTTAGCTTGCGAGCCATGACTGTTACTTAGAAAAGTGGTATCAGGTCCTTCTGCAGTGTCTTGTTTTTCCATCTGCCAATGAACTAAATTTTCTGGAAAAGCTTCTATGGACTGGTAATACAGATACCTGTACTAGGCAAATTAGTAGGTCCCAGTCACTGAAAGCTCCTCGCTACCTGAAGATTAAAGAATCCTCTCTATAGTGGTGGGGTAGTTCAATGCCGATTAATCAGCTGTTTCATCTTTTGCCTTTCTTGTTGTTCATATGAATCCTTATCTTTCATTTGTCTATTTGTTCATTATCTCTTTCAGACACTTTTTGCTTAAGACAGGTTTTCTGAAAAATGAACAAGGGCCTGGTTTTGCACTATTGTGGAAACCTCCACTACTGCGGTGAACGTAGATTTGAAAAAAAAAAAAAAAAAAAAAAAAAGCGCGCTGCATGTTTTCCACTATTGTGTTATCATCTCTGCATAGGCTTTCTATATCTTCCTTGACTCTTCAACAAGATTTCTGCTTTTGATGTTCTGAAAGAAAATCTATTAATATTTATAACTTCTGCAAGCTGCTACAGAACTTATTTTCTAGGCTGTTCTGTGCATTTACATAGGCCCTACTAGATCTTTCTCTTTTGTGCTCATTTAGCTGTATCTTTAGATATTCAGCATTGCCTATTTGCTGTTTATAACTTTTCTTACCCTGCTGTTTAGTTATTACACTTTTCTTTTTGTTGTTGTCTTCAAGTCTCTGTTAGTAAGTGCTATGGATTTGCACTCAGTCTCTAGGGAGTATCTTTAAAGCGTCTCTCTGCTGTCAAAGGTTAGCTTTTTAGATTTTCCTGTCACACCTTTTTAATAAGTTTCTTCATTTGTATGTAGTTTGCTTACTAGAAACTAGGCAGAGCACTAGTGGATTTTGAGTGTTTGCCCTTCATATAAGAATGCCTAAGTATATCTTGACCAGAGCTACAAAACTTCTCTGGACGCTTCTCCCTGCTCAGGAGCAACTAGTCAGAAGCTTCTTGTTTTGTGGCCTCCACAAGGAACTGTTCCGTGAAGCAGTCAGGGAGCGTGTCTCACCAATTAGTCTTAGCATCAGATAACGTGAGTTACCAAGTTTGCAGGGGGAGCAACTGTCACTGTTTAATTTCGTGCCATTGTAGCCTCTGTCGTGTTCCCCAGCATGATGATTTTTCTGGCCTTTCTTTTTGGCAGTTGAAGAAATATTCAGAATAAGAATCCTGTAGTGAATTCGTGGGGTTTTTCAGAAGTGTTGAGTTCCATCTTTCCTATCCAATTTTTCACTGCAGTATGAATAACAGCAAGCATGTGTTTCTTTTGTATGTTACATTGTATTCTTCAGGTGCTACGTTTGTTTTTTGAATGTTGGTTTTATTTCTGGTATATTGTTCAATATTCAAAAACACATGAGGGAAAATACTGGCAAAACATCAAGTAAGGTCACATATTTCTTTACAAGTATTTTTATTTTTCAGTGTGCCACATCGTTTTCCTCAAACATTTTCTTTACAGGTTTTTACAGTTGCAACACAGAAATTATGCCTGGTATAAATAACTGGACACCAGAAATTCAAGTAAGGTTATTAAAAGAAAATTAAAACTTTTTTCCCAATTTCTGTTGAAATATGCTGTAGTAATTTAAATATATATGAGATGACTAATTTGGAAAGATAAATTGAAAGGGTACTGTTGTGTTAGAAACAAAAGTAGTATTTTGGTAAGAAAAATAGGATACAAGAACCTGCTTCTTTGTGGTGTTTTTCAGTGCTGTTATGTAACAGAGAACCTGGTGCAAAAATGTAAAAATTAGAAAATAATTGCAGTAAATATGAACTTCAAGGTTTTGGGCATTTTTAGGAGCTTGGCTCGATTTTGAAGCCTCTTAAATAAGTTGTTGACTGTGTTACTTAGTGTGAAATACTGAATATGATAACATTAAGAGGTTAAGATAAATAAGAATTAGATAAAAGCAATACAGTGAGTAAACTCCATTTATAAATAAGTTTAAACATTTTGGTCATGTTTGTACAACACAATTCAGTCTCACATATAAGAGTTAAACCAGATCTATCTAAGTGAGCTTTTACACTAAATTGGCACAATGCAAGACTCTGCTTTGGGAGGCACAGCTCAAACCTGAAAACAATATGATTGCATCAGCAGCGTGCTCTGAGGTTGAGGGGATTGCCTGTGTATCTGTATGTGACGCTCCATTATTGTCTACGTTGCTGTACGTGGTTAATACATAATTTTCAACAGCAGTTGACAAAATACATAGCAGGTAGAATGACTCCTTTATGAAGGAAGTAAAAAGAACACGGAGTATTTAATATCTTGCTTAATCACTTGTTCAATATATTCATATACATTAGTTTACAGAAAACTTGCTCATGACATTTTACAAAAGGCAATAAGCACTTTGACTTACTGTTGCTACAGTTCCCCCACCCCCCCAATGTTATGCATTATTTGTCACCTTTATGAATTTGTTTTGTTATTAAATATAACATACAGACATGTATTGGAAAAAAAATAAGTGTGTTTGTTTCTAATTCAGATGTTCACGGCAGTAAGAGTATCCAGATTAAGCAACATTAACCTAACAAATCAAACACTTAATAAGAACTTCAATGATCTCTGTGAGAATCTGTTGAAGGTAAGAATCTTATTTCAAGCATTTTTTTGACTTGTTCAAATGGAAGCAAAGTAAAAATAGGCTGTACTGAAAATAACATTTTCTTCATAATTACTTTCTGGAATTAGACTACAAAGTGTCTGTAGTTAGTTTGTAAGCTGCTCTAAAGATAGATTAATTCTTCTTAATATATTAAGGAGTTCCAAGCTTTTTGAATCAGAATGAGTCCTTTGATTGGTAGTGTATGTAGAAACAGAAATGCAAAGACTGATACACAGCAGATTGCATTCTATCCTGACTTCTCACACCTGTAATTCTTCTTAAAGAAGAAATTAACATGATTAGATGATTTCTACTCTGAAAAGAGTTTTGATCTTTAATTTCTCTGATATAAACCATACATTTTTTAGAGTAACACAAATAATGTCTTGTCTTCAACAGAGCTTGTATTTTAAGCTACGATCTATGGTTCCCTGCTGCCTTTGTCATGTAAATTTTACAGTTGCTCTACCAGAGGATGAATTAGTTCAGGTAAGTAAACTGCTTCTTTTGACTTTCAGCGTATAGGCATGCCAGCTTTGGCCTTTAAATAACATTTGCTGCTCAGAGTAAACTAGGCTAGGATTTAATTTACTAGTATGTCTGGTGAACTCTGAAGTAAAACTTAAGGCCATAATCTTCAGTGAAGAAAAAGGATGACCTATGGAGTTCACCACTTTTGAGAATCATGGGACTACCTGGCCTTTCATGAGTACAGTGCATCTTGATAGTGTGTATCTTTTCAGTTAGATAGGAAACAAAAAGTCCTGGCTAGATAATCCATTAAAAGGTGTTGCCATATACACTACAAGAATATGGCACACTAGTTTTTGAAGTATGCTGTCATTATAATGGTCTCATTTATTTTTCTTCCAGTTTCAAGATGATGCAATATACTTCATTAATTTTAAATAAAATGTTTTCTTTAGAAGTATAGCATCATTCTTGTGATCAATTAAACATCTCTTTCTCTCTCTTACAAATACAATGATAATGAGTTTATGATTCTTCTTTATGTTGGATCACCAAGAAAGAAGGAAAGAACTGATGGACAAAATCATAAGTGTGGGACAAACACTGTCAGGTGTATGTTCTGACAATGGAGCTTAGTATTGCCTTTTACACTCTGCTGTGAAGAGTTTTAAATATGTCTACTTAATTTTTTTTTTGTCCCCTATTATTTTTCTGTGGAAAAGGCTGGTTTTTTTGAAATATTATTTTTGCAGATTGCACAAGAGATGAAGTTACCTAATATGCCATATATTTCTGATTTGCAGATTGCAGTCACAGCTGTTGCAATTACGTTTGACAAAAACCAAGCATTACAAACCAACAAAGCCCCTACAGAAAAATCACAGCAAAGAGGTAAATGTCATGAGGCATATAAAGATGAGATAATCTTTTCCTTTCCCCTTTTCCCCCCAAGTATCTAATGAATCTACATATTTCAGTTTCATATACACATTTTTACAGGGAAGTTCTGTAAAAACGTGAAGTCATAACATAGAGGTTTTTAGAGTTCATATATGTGACCTCCAGCAGGATCACTTACTTAGCAAGTATTAGGTATTTGCTTGTACATAACCAACAAACTTACAGTAACATGAAAAAAATATTTGGTATGTCCTTATTCCATGACCATCTTTCTTTGACTATTTTTCTCTAAAGAATTAGTGTAACAGAAGATGACATTTTTTCCATTGTATTTTGAAACGTGACGTAAGTCCTTAGAGAATACTTGTTCTTATAAGTAGCAAATTTTGTCCTTACGTCAAGAAGGCAGAAAATAAATTATTCATAGTATTTCAGAAAAACCTACAAAAAACCCCTTAAGTAGGTCAGTAATACTTTTGGAGGTCAATGAAGCATATAGCATTATGGGAGGGAATAGAAGAGACTACTGCAGTCTGTGTATGTCATCTTGCTAATGAAGCACCCTCTTATGCTAGAAATGTATGTATGCAATCTGGGTATGGGAATTTAGACAGAACTTTGAAGATACCCCATTCTGAAGAATGGAATTAGGTAGTAGAACAGAGCCATATGTTTCTAAAACATTAGTTACACCTCACTTCTTAAACAGTAACGGTAAAATGTTTGTTTTATGTGAAATAATTCACTTTTTACTGTAATGTATAGCTAACTCAGATCCAGCTGCAGAATCAAATCTAAAGTACATGAACTGACTTAATACTTCTTCCTGAAAATACTAAATTCAATCCTGTTCAATGGAACGCAGGTTCTGTTCAATTTTGCAGCTGGATTTCTTGTCAGACGTCTTAACTGTTCATACAAAATTGCACCACTATATGCATATGCTGAAAAAAAAATCTGTTCCAGTCAGATCTGACTAAATTGAATCTGTAGTGCTTATTATTACTGGTGAATCTTCTTTTGGAGGTTAATTATCAGTTGGGTATGCTTTCTTTGAAGCATCTACAGACAATGAAGAACAGCTACAATTTCCATTGGAACTTTGCTCTGATCCCCTTGCTTCTCAACCATTCTCACCAGCGAAAGGTCAGTTAATTTTCAGTTCTCTTTCATTGTTGCAGTAGCTTTAAAATATCTGTACTTTTCACATACTTTAAAAATCTTTTGCTACCTGAGCATAATGGTTATGTTCACTCCCGAAGTCACATTTTTTGAGAGTCACCTAAGATGGGTTGGCTAACCGTTCTGCATATATTCTTTCATCCTGTCTACACAGATTTCTTCATTTAGAGTATTGAAAATGCTGCAAACCACTGGGTGATGGGTGTCATTTGACTTAAAGAATTACAGATTACTTAATAATTAGGCTTGCCTCATACTGATTTACTTCTGTAAATGGTCCATATAAAACAACTTCAAGTATTGTCAGCCTCAAATAATTAACCTCATAGTTTTCATGGTGGGAAATACTTTAGTTAGCAAATACTGGTTGTTCAGCTGAGCAAAACTGCATGCAGTTTTTTAAGTGGAAGGAGCCTAAACTTGCATAGTAAACAATTTGTACAGTGGAGCACATTTTAGCTGTTAAACAGCTGCTTTATCTTACCTGAGAGCAAGCTGCATTTCAAGAATGGTTGTCACAATTCTCCTATGACTGTATTAAGAATTAGGCTGTCGTTCATTGAAATCAGCTGTCTTTAATTCCTTCTCCATTGTTGGATTACCTGCCCACCAAAATGGCTAGTGATAAGAAATCTAGTATCTGTGAACTATTGTAAATGTCCTTTCCCTAAAATGATAGAGAGCTCCCTTTTTTGCCTGTTACATAAGTTGTATAAAGGAGGATGCCTACCACATTTACTTGTCTTTTCAGAGGTCAGTTTAATTTCAGAAATAATATTATTGCTTTGTATTTTTTTATTGTTATGCATTTGTGTGTGCTTAACTTCTAATTGGTCATGTTATGCTACTGTTAACCTTTCATTATCAACAAGAGGAGCTATCCAGAAATCTTTGACTGGTGTCCTTTTCACTGTTAGTAGGCAGTGCTACTTGTATAATGGGCACTGACCAGTAGAGGGTAGCCTGTTCACGTATATCACTTTTCCTGATGTTCTTCACATTCCATATTGTAGTGTACATCATTTTAGAGGCTTTCAACTATATAATTATTTCATCTGCCATTTCTTCAGAATTAGACTCGAGGTTTCATCGTAGTCACATTTATCTAGCAGCTTATTTAATATATTGATACCTTTTTAACATACTTTTCTGTAAGACTGTAATTTAAAAAATATTTGTATGCAACCTTATACAGTAATGACCTTTAGTAAACGATCATATTATAATTTGCAAGACAGATTTAGTGAACTTAATTATTTATACCAATTTTTAATGCACTATCAAAGTACATGGTATAGATAGAAGATTTTTTTCCTCATATTTTACTCTAAGAGTTTTTTATGAGAAGAAAGCTGTTGTCCTGTACTACGTGACTCTGCTCAAATATTATCTGAATGAAATTAATTTTGTCTTAGTAGAAGTCCTGGAGGGTGCAAGTTCCCACACAGGTATTCCTGCTGCTCAGAGAGGTGAGTTTACTTAACTTAGCCATATGCCAGAACAGAATGAGCATTCTTAGGATATTGGTATACTCTTTTTGGATGTGTCTTAATCCAGGAAGTGTTTACTAGTCAACTGAGAATGCATGCTCTGGTGTGGCTTAATGTTATCATATTTTGATGTGGTTTTTAATTAAAAAAAGTAAGATTTATTATTAATAACAGTGTCTCTCTGTCAGATATATTGATATCACTTTATCTGACAGAAAACTAGTTCCCTGAGAGAGCGCTTTTTTTGCTTGTCTTAATTTGAAGTTAGCATGTGTTCCTTCCGTTTCTTCAGGATAATGAAGAAACGGTGTTTGCAAAACTTTTTTTTTTTTTAAAGGTACGCAAACACCCCTGCAACTAATACCAAAAGTCATAGCAGAAACAACTCTACTTCTCAGTGTAGTGATAATGGGGGGAGGGTATTGGAGGGGGGATGCGGGGGGAAGGAAGACAGCATTTGTAAGGAAAATCAATTTGTGTTTAAAACGGAGTTGTTGTTTCAGCTTGTGACTCTTATCCTCATCACCAAAGCTTTTTTTTCAGTCAGTAGGTTAGATGTTTGTAAAGATAGGACATTTAAATCATGATCAGCAGCTCTTCATGAGGAAAAGGACAGCAATGAAAACTGAAATTAAACAAGGCTTAAATAAACTTAAAGAAGCCAGAACTTAATACCTAAAATGAGATTTTTAAAAAAAAAAATCTAGCACAGGTCGTTAATGACTGTATTTGCATGTTTTTTCAGTGATGGAGTCCCAGTCAGGCAGTTGGTTCACAGCTGGGACACAGCAGAAATTGGTACACTGGTTTGGGCAAGTCCAAACCTATACTGTAACTTTTCCTTTAAACAGATCTGGAAAGGGATGTTTGTTCTCTCTCAGACACAGATAATTGCTTCCTCAAAAGGAGCATTGAGATGAGCAAGAGACATCATCCATATTTTTTTTCTTTGTTTTTTTTCTTTTGTTTTTCTGTCTGTGTTTTCAGCAACGTCAGTTGATTACAGTTCCTTTGCAGACAGATGCAACAGCTGGATAGAGCTCATTAAACTGAAAGCTCAGACCATAAGGCGCGGATCAATTAAGACAAGTAGGCGGCTGTTTCTACCACGTTATGATAATCTGAGACATATCTCTGATTTCCCAGTGGTGAATAGTGGAGTTTCCTGCCCAGCAGTAGTACTGCAGATCACATGTAGAATGAATACCTGAGTGTGAAAACTGCCGACATTGTTAATGTCTTTGTAAGCTAATACAGGGTTTATGAACCAGTATCATAAAAAGCAAAATATAGTATTTCTGTTTGCTTAGTAAAAATTAGTTATCAATAAATGTGTATGCCTACTAATTATATAACATACACTGCATGGATGTAGGTGTATGTATGATCTTGGAAAATTTTTGGTGAGGAACAGGAAGCAATCACCAAGGTGACAGTCAAGGCAATGGTCACTAAATTAGCAAGTGGTGAGTTATTTTTCAGTAGTTCTTTGGCCACAGGTCTGACTATCTTGCTTAAATTAGCAGAGATTAATATCTGTTTTAATGGAAAATGCTGCACTGGGGAAACACAACAACTTTCACACTTCCTATAATTTGTTCCTCCAGCAGAATATGTATTTCGAAATGTTGGCACTTTTTTCTTTACCTTCACTTTATAACTGATTGTTGTATGTGCAGCTACTCGCCTCAATGTTTTCCTTTGCAGGAATGCCACTCTTCCAAATAAATTCCATTTCAGCTTTTTTGTCTCCTTTTGCATGCATTGCATGATAATTTCCTTTCTCACGTGATATGGCTGAGCATCACAGGCAGCTGAATGTTGTCACCAAGCTATTTGGAAACCATAAAGAAGAGGTGTTTTGTGTTTTGAGAAACAGTAATTGATCCTACTTGATAGTTACTTTCTATTCTTTTTTCCCATCTTTTAGCTGCTTCACTTGATAAAGCAAGTCCGTTGGCTGAGGGATACTTACGGCACCGTTCTGTTCCATCGTGCACCAATTCTACCGTCTCAGTTGTTAAGATGACACCTCTTTCTTTTCTACCTGGGGCAAAAATAACCAAATATCTTGGGATAATCAACATGTTTTTTATACGAGAAACCACTTCTTTGCGTGAGGTGAGCTGTATATCAGGGATTAGCTGCTCTTGTTAATCGTAACAATCAAAGGTAAATACCTGAAAAGGTTTGAGTTGAGGTACGGCACAGCAAGGGAATCGAAGGTAGGTGCTGAATGGGGAGTAAGTTGCATTACACTGCTCTCGTCATAGAGCATATAGAGCTGCTTTGTGTTTGGCAGTGTTAGGAAGGGGTCACTTAACAACAATTGACGTTGTTCAATTTGAATGTAACACTAAACCAATGAGTTCTTCAACAGAACTATTTGGAAAAAATAGGTCTTTGACCAAAAATGGTAGTTGGGATCATTTGAACCCAAAACTGAGATTAATTTAAAGCTTTCCCCCCTTTCCGCACAATCCATTTCCTCTCATTTAGCAAGCTCAGTGATAAACTTTCACAGTGTATTTGGATTTTAGAATTCTTTGCTTAATACAGGGTTTCCCATATAATTTAAAAATGTTATGCTGATTTTTAATATTACATTCTGTGCATTCTCAGTAACATAGCTCTGTGTGATGAACATCTAAAAAGCATGCCGTAGAGTATATAACCACACAAGCAGCTTAGAGGGTGTAGCTAGTGATACTCAGTGATCTCCAGTCTGGATCTGGACAACAGATACTCCTCTGAGCATGCAAAAGTCCAAGACATGTGCCTATCTTTTTCATGTCCTTTTGGGAAGTAGCTGCATCCTTCTGCTGCCATTTCTGGCCACAGAAATAGAATGTACCTCTTGCCTCGTTTGTCAGTGCTGAAGGTATGCTGTTTCTTGCTAATCACACATTGATAAAATGACATAGCAAGATGTTCGTAAAAATGATCAGCCTTCATAAAAATGAGTTGCGAGCTCTCTAGAGAAACTTTGATTAGACAAATATCTTGTTTGGATCTTGCAAGTTATGGCCCCTTTTAGCTTGAGAAATCTATGTGAAAAGGACAGCCTTTTCAAAAGGATGTATGTGGTATGACCAGGGAAATGCTTACATGACATTTCTGTACTGCAGGGACTATAGCTTCTGTTTCAGAATCGTAGATTCTGTAGATAAAAATTAAATAGCCAGTAAGCAAGCTTTGGTAACTGTGATAGCAGATCTCAGCAGAGGTACGTTGCTCAGGTATTCGATTCAACTCCTCGAAGTTGGGACAGGTGTACAGTTTCTGTGATACTGTTAGTGTGCTATTTCCAGCACCCAGGGCAGCTAATTTCAATCTATTTCAGCTGCCTAGGTGGAGTGACAAACCAGTTTTAATGCTAGTTGCACAGTATTGCCCTGAGGCTGTAAAAGAGTCAAACCACAGCGGTCACTATATCCAGCTGAAGCAATGTGTTTCAGATTCTACAGAAAAATAGTTGGTACCGTTTGTGTTTGTATTGCTTTATATTTTGCTTATGGTAGTTCACAGAATATTGAATCCCTGTGCATGCTTTCATAAGCTGAAGTATGTACCCGACACTGTGCTTCAAAAATTAATGATAATTTTAAGTCCAGTTTATCCATTGCTCTTAGGTTTTCCTGTTTACAGGTGGATATTTATAATCTTTAGTTATCTGTTGTCATCAAACTTTGTATTAGGCCTATAATATTACAGAATATTTTTTTGCCTATCAGTTGCTGTAACTCTTAAAACACTTGGGCAAAATCAAAATTTTATGAGGAATGACAGACTTGTATTGAAATTTTGATTTCTGGCTGCAGCTGACGTCAGTCGTGCTTTGTCCTTGGATTGGTGAAATAATATTTGCCTTTTGTTTGTTAATTTTCATCCACAGGGTAACATGCCCTTTTATTTTTATGAGTCTGTTCAGGGTAGGTCATGCTTTTTCCAGTAGATATGAGGGCAGTCCGTGTTTGCTGAAGTTCAGCTTAGTATGCCCCTCTTTCTGGCTACCTGTTTCATTTTCTCCAATGGCACACACACGTGGGAAGTCTAGTGCATCTTGCCTTTCATTTTGAAATTTTATGGATATTTTGAACCAATATTGAGCTCTGTTTCATCAGTTTCTTTTTTTTGTTTGTTTGTTTGTTTGCCTGTTTTTTGTGTGTTGGGTCTTGTGTCTCCCCCAACGTAGTTGCTCACATACTTTCACACGGTTTGGCTAGGAAAAAAACCATACTTCATTGTTTTCCTCCTTCTTTCACAGCAATTTAAGTTATTCAGCTTGGCACCAAAGAAGTAAAAATCCCCCACAAGCACCATCAAGTCAAAAAACTTCATTAAATGGGATGGCCAGAAGTTCTTTTGGGCTTCAAGGGGAAAAAAAAAAGCTTGAATAGCTTGCTTGTCAAGTCTCTGCTCTGTCACTTGCTTACTTTGTATTTTGAGGGATCATTTCTTTAGTGATTATTGAAAAATAATGACAGTTATTAGCATATATGAAGTTGCAGTGACCAAAGGTAATGGCCACTTCTTCCTGGTAATTTCCGAGAAGTGTAAATCTTTTAGTCCTCAGTAGAAATTATTCTTCATCTGCTTCCCAGTTATGAAAAAGAAAAAAAAAAAAGGGGTGGGGGGTGGAGAGTACCCTTCCTGATGGAAGAAAAAAGTCATTATTCAGCTGTCATTGGAATATTGAATGTTCCTGCAAAGGTGTAGCAATGTGTGTAAAGAAAGTACGAGTATATGTAATATACTGACTACAAAGAATACGAGTCACAAATGAATAACCTACTTGTGATTCCTTTCCTCAAACAGTAAGTTCCATTGGTCTGATTTTTAACTGTGACCCCTTAAACAGTGAACAGCTTTTAAGTTCTGTACAATATACTATTTAGGATTCACTGAAATATTCAGCTGATAAAAATGTAAGAAAAGCATTCAGCATCTTGTAGCTATACCTAACATAAAAATGTAAATTTTTTTTCCATTTTAGGAGGGTGGTGTCAGCGGTTTTCTCCATGCTTTTATTGCTGAAGTGTTTGCAATGGTGAGAGCACACGTTGCAGCTTTAGGGGGAAATGCAGTTGTCTCATACATAATGAAGCAGTGTGTTTTCATGGAGAATCCAAACAAAAATCAGGTAAATTATGATATGAAATAACATAACTATTGCGATTAGCGTGACACAAATACACATTTTATATATTTAAAAAACAGCATCCCTGTAGAGCCATGGCTGCGTAACACTTCTGGATCTCTCATCATAATGTTTGTTTAAAGAAGCGAAGAGCATTCTTGAACACCTGAGTTAACACAAAATTAAGAATGTGCTCATTAAAAAACACTCCATTTTGGACATAAAAGGATAAATTTTTACTAGTGAAAATGACAGCGGAATGTGGTTGTTTTGGTCATGAAATATGTTCAAAACAGTAGTGAAAGCAAGTACAGCTACCCAGACACTGCATTTGTGGTGGTCTTTGGAGAATCCATGTATGTGTTTGATAGCACACAAGTGAGTGGATATAAAAAGAGATACGGCAGAGATTGCCTCGCTAATAAATTCTAATAATTTGTTCTTCGGTCTCTGCCAACTTTTCTATTATCTGTCTAGTTATATCTAGCAGATAGAAGTAAACATAAAATATGTTAGTATCTAATGTTTGGTAACTTTTTTTTTTTCAGGCTCAGTGTTTAATAAACGTCAGTGGCGATGCAGTCATCTTTGTACGTGAATCTGAGTTAGAAATGTTACCAGTACAACCGTCTACAGTTGTTTCTCAACCCACAAGTTCTGGAGGAGATGTCACAACGTGAAGACTGAAAAAGTGAAATAGTCTCTGCCAAAACTAAAGAGTATTTAAAATGTGGGAATGTTTAGGTTTGCATCTTCAAAATCAGTATCTCCCCATAACATTAATAGCCGAAATCCAAGACAATCGCTATATTCTGTCCTTCAACTTCATGTAGTAGTCAGGGCAGCATATTGGCAGGTATGCTCTGATTCTTCTGTTATAATTACAGGCCTCTGTGAAACCTAGACAGTAGGCGAAGCACTGATACGAGAGTGTAGATTAAAATAGTAGCCATCCCATGGAACTGTGAAAGTAATCAAAAATTCTGTTGCATTTTTCACCTGTTCAACAGGACCATGGTAAGTTGTAATTCAGAACCGTTTCTGAGTTTGCATATTGTATTAGCTGAATCTCAGCTCAGTTTGAAAAATAAAAGAGAGGTCAGGGTAGGCGGGAGATAACGGGGAAGCCTGTATTAGCAGTCTTTGCCAAAGAGCAAGAGATCTGTGGGTGGGCTAAGAAAATGTGGGCTGAAGTCTGAAGTTCTCTCAGATCATAGAGTGTGAAGAGGAAGAAGCAGCACCAAAAAGTAACAGTTTGAATTTCTGCGCACTAAAAATATTTTTCAACTGTTTGTGAACGGCTGATTTTCTTTTTTTTTGGAATTATTACTATACAGCATATGTTTTGGGTGGGTGGGTGTTTCGGGGGTTTTTAGTTGTTTGGCTTTGTTTTTAAAAAGGTGCCAGACCATGATGCTGTGTTCTCAGTCACCCGTATGGTTAAAAAAAAAATAAATCTTCCAAAGTGCGTTAGGTGCTATTATAAGATATTCACTTCACTATTGACAAAACAGATCTCTTTTTTTATATAAGATTCTGTGAAAGAATCGTCCTGAGGCTCATTTTCTTCAGGCACAATCTCTTGCAAGGATGATGCTAGCAGTCCTCCGACAGTCAGTTGCACAGAGTTACACTCCAGCCTCCTTTCCATTTAACAAGTTGGAAATGCCTGGCTAACTGGAGATGGGTGTGTGCTTGTGATGCCGATTTCTGCAAGTTGGGTGGGTTGGTTGGTTGGTTGTTTTGGTGGCATTTTTTGTTTGGGTTTTTTAGTTTTGGGTTTTCTTTTCCCCCTGTACAGTAGCTGGGAAATAAGGGTACTGCAAAGAAAGGAAATGTGTCATTTCCAGTACATGTCTGAAAGGCAGTGATATTTTAATGTAAAAAACAAACAAAAAAAGGCAAACTTTGAAGATGCATTCATACTTAATTCTGGTAATACCGTACATGGAACTTGAACAAAAATGTAAACTTGAATGTAAATATTCTGCTTAGTGTTGAAATTAAGCAATGGCATGATTATTTGTTGAAACTAATTATTTCATTGTAAATGAGCATGAAAGTCATTCTTGCACAATAAATTTCTGTATAAAATTTATTGCCTTTTTATATGTGTAATCGTTAAATATGTATATGGGACACATGTTAAAAGATGTCCCACCCCTGGTCTCCTCAGAGGAACATTTTTTGTATAGAATGTTACAGCCTGATCATTTAAAAATTGGAGAGTCAGTTATCTTTATGTTTAACGTGTTTGAACAGGGTGCTTACCAAATCACTTTACTCATACAGTTAAGTGTCCTAAATTCTGTAGGTCCTGCAACCAAAGCTGCCATAAATTAAGTCTGTAAATAGTTGCAGCTCTCCTGATTATTTTGCAAGGCAAATCTTGTTCCCTTTGAAGCTGATGGCAGAATATTAATAACTTCAGAAGGTCTTGGATCCGGCACAAGAAGTTGTCTTCAGTATAAGTATTCAGCATGGAAATATTCTCTGAAGTAGCATGTTCAAGTAGCTGTTCTTGACTTTTTTGTTTTATTCTGGAGGGTTTTTATTGGTAGCTCTTAAGGAAGTATTAATGCCACCTTTTCATTCCTAGCTGTTCAAAACGTCACAATTTCTTCTAGTGTGTTTCATTAGATGTAGAGGAGGAGCTTTCTCATCTAGAAATTTTAATTCTTCTCTAATTCCAGAAATGACAAATATGTTTTTTAACTGTTACTAATTGGGATTTTGCTTTTCTTAATTGGTGCAGCTGGATAAATGTAACCTGTAGGAAGTTGTACACTTAAATTGCCTTGTTATTTTTTTCCAGTGTAAAAAAAGGAAAAAAAAAAAAGTGTGTGCAAATCCATTGTTATTTGGAACATCATACCTCATACATTTCTCAGAGGTAAAAAAGGATCATATAAACATAAGACAAACTTCAGGGAATTATGTAAGGAAAGGAAAGCTAAAAAACCCAAGTTAGAAGTTCAAATCATCGTTGCACAAAACACCTTCGAGGCGCTGTGTGCCTACAACTTAAGCCGATTAAGTTGATGTTCCTTGGTGGGTTCAGAATGGCTGAAAATCATACTAAGGTACCTCCTTAGTTAATGACTTTTACCCCTTTAGGCACGGTATAATAACAGACAGTTCGGATTGTGGGAGAATCATTGGAGGGTTTGCTGAAACGGGCGCAGTTGACGCAAGATACCCTACTCTTTACTGGAGTGGGATTTGGAATCTCGTATGAGATTATTTGTGGCTCAAACAAACATTGCTTGGTCAGGAATTTATCTCCACTCTGAGGACAGCTGTCTGGGGGTAGGAGCTAATGCAATTTGTTTGTACTGGTTTTGGGATAATTTTCTTCGTAGCAGTGCGGTGCTGTGTTTTGGATTAGTGACCAAAGCGATGTTTTAGTTATTGCTGAGCAGCACTTGCACAGCGTCAAGGCTTTCTGGTTATTGCACTGCCCCCTCCCTAGTGAGTATGTTGGGGGCGGACAAGAGGCTGGGAGGGAACGCAGCCGGGAGAGCTGACCCAGGTTGACCGCAGGGATATCCCATACCATACAACGCCATGCTCGGCAGTAAACCCAGGGGATTGTTTGCCAGGGGTTGCGGTTGTGTGAGGACTGGCGTTGGTCAGCTGGTGGTGAGCAACTTCTTTTTGCATCACTTATTTTTCTTTGTTTTGTCTTCTCTTATTAAACTGTTTATCTCAACCCATGAGTTTTCTCACTTTTGCCCTTCCAGTTTTCTTCCCCGTCCCACTGGGAGGGAAGGCATGAGCGAGCAGCTGCATGGTGTCTGGCTGCCTACCGGGGTTAACCCACAGCACTGCTGCTTTCTCTTGGCTTGAGGAACCCAAATGGCAGGGGATGGATTGAAAACATCCCTGCTCCTATCTGCTGCCCTCCGAAGAGTTCACTAAGCTTGCGCTGAAACCCTTCACGTTGATATTGTGAACAAATGAGGTGGTATCACCCTTCGTTAGAAAGGAGTGGTAGCATCTGCTGTAAAAGACCACTTCTCCAGGCACTGCTTTACTTGCAGCAGTGAAGCTAGGTCTACATCAGGCCTTCAGGTGGTGGCTGGGCAGTGATCAGGGTCTGAACAGCTGGGCCCTCCTCTGGAGAATAGCAGCAGACTAAGGAAGACTATCTGCAGGTGATGCTGCTGCTTGCCGATTCTTTCCATAGCTTTCTCTATCAGTATTTTAAGAGATGCATAGTCCTAACTAAATCAGCCAACTCAAGCTTGAAGGTAGGCAGGAATTAACTTGGAGGGAGATGTTGGCTTCATGTTGGAGTCCCAGCCAGCTCAGTGCTTTAGGAATGTACCTCCTGGGATTACATCCCACTTTTTAAAAAAAAATTCTTTTTGTTTTCTTTCTTTGTTTTTTTTTTTCCAACTCGGAGCTTACTTTCAGAGCTGGTTGAAAAGTCCCGAGCATTTTATTTCCTTGTTAACCTTCTAGTTTGTGAAGGCGCTCTGAGAAACACATGTGAAAGGTGCTAAGTGAGAGCAAATGTCCTCCGGTGTGAAGAAAATTTTGGCTCTTTTCTCCCCTCTTCTCTCCTCTGTCCCAAAGTGGAATCAAATGTTTTTTCTTGGTGTTTTGTTGAAATTAGAATTTCCTTGGAAATGAAACCTGAGGCACTGGTTCCCTTTTGTCAGACTGAAAGACAGCCCTGCACCTATCTCGCTAGCAACTTACTGAGGGGCGGATACATGAAAATAGCAGCAAGGCAGGTGCAGGGAATTACAAACAGTTGTGATGAGTGAGATGTCAGCGATCGTGAAGTTTTTGGAGAGTTCTCAGCTCCCTTTCGGAGCTCAGATAAGGATAGACAGCTTTGATGTCTGATCAGAGTGACTAATGCAGTTTTCTTGGCAACCACGTTAACGAACAACTGTTCTGCTGCAGCATCTGCGCATCTTCTGTTGAGCCTTGGGCTGTGTGGCAAGAAAAGTTTCCTTGCCATGCAGTATTTGTAGTTTTGGTAAATAGGGGAAAGCTCAGTTTTGACTAGTCTACAAAGCGGGAATGAGGCAAAAAACAGTGAAGTGCCGTGCCGTGTCTGCAGAACTGTGCCAGGGCCTGGGAGCACTGACAGGTTGTGCAGTCCCTGTCTGGCCTCATCCCACCCTGCCCGTGGCCCTGTTTCAGCCCCCGGGGCTGCCAGCCCCCAGCCCAGCAACGCTGCAGTGGGGCTGCTCTCCAGCTCCCCACAGCCCTGCCCTGCCTGGCCATGGGCGCTGCGGAGCTGGGGCTGCCTCCAGTGCCCCCCTGCTCGCTGCCCTGCCTCCCTGGGGAGCCTCCATCGCTCCTGGGGGCCTGGGCAGCAGCGTGATGCAGGGCCCGTGCTGGGTTTCAAGTTGTAGGCTGACTCAGTAGCTTAAATATTGAAACATTCATTTTTTTTAAACTTGCTAACTTAAGTTAGTCATGAGAAGTCTGATGTGCTGAAGGTTTCAGGTGGTGGGAGAGGAGTCTTTTCCTGGGGCTGGCTCTTCAGCACGCAGGCTAGTTTTATGCCTAGGTTTTCGAAAAGTCAGCTGTATAAACCCTGCCCGGTACGAGAGCAAGCTGGGCTGCTGCTCTTCACTGGTACAAACGACCCCGTCAGGTAGCACTTTTCATTGGTATAGCTTGAGCGTTTCGCAAAATCGATTAGTGTCGTTTCTCCACTTTACGATTGAAGTAACTGAGACGGAGAGATGTGAAGCAGCGCGCCGAGGTCGTGCTGGGGGCCAGTGGGAGAAGCATGTCTCATCCCAGGAATCATAACGCGGTGCTTGTGAGTATGGTGCGACAAATGAGAAAGGGCTGAAGACAGATTTGTGCAGTGCTGGGTCTGTCGTCATTGTAGCTACGTGATGAACGCGTTGCCTGAAAAACAGACCTTAGTCTGTACCAATATAGCTGGAGATAACAATCTTAGATAAGAATTTACTGTGTGTATCAGTCAATGGACAAATTGCCGAGCAGAAGCTGGAGCTTGAAATTGTTGATTTCATTTTTGGAAACGGGAGTCACATTTCAGTTAATTTGCAGCTTTTTATGATAAACATTCACATTCACATTAAATGATGCATATTTATTTTTGTCACAAAAGCATTTCCATTAGCGTGTACAGGGCTATCTCCTTAAATTGTAGGGAGGAGAGGAGCTAGGATTATTTCAGTTTTGGTTTTATTTTCTTAAAATCAGATGTCTATAACACTTAAATCAAGGAGAATCTTTGCCTGGAAACACTGTGAGATTTTTGGAAACATCGGGGTAATTACAACCTTGTGAGCAGAATATTCACCTCTGAAGAGCTCTTGAATTTTGAGGGAGCGCAACCGAGCCTGGTAAGCTTTGAAGAGACGCTGTTATCTCTGGCATGCACTCTGGAAGCCAGAGGCATAAGTGAAAGCACTTGCAGATGGCAACCCTTCCTCTTCCTGCCTCCCGTCTCTGCCTAGGCTATCTGTGCCCTCTCTGTAGCCATGTGGCACCTTCCCTTCCAGGGATCCTGCGCTGGGCTGCGCTTCCCTCTTCCTTCTCTCCCTGCCCCATCTCTGGAGGGTTTGGTTAACCACAGGTCGGCAACAGCGCGAGCACTCCTCTCCGCAGAGGAGAGGACGCTGCTGTGTTTAAGTCTGGAAATTGCAAATTCCATTCACACTTCTCACAGGACAGCAGAGCTATCTGTATTGCAGAGCTGTAATTCAGTTTTCAAGCTTTTACTGAAATTGATGATCTATTTATACTTTGGCCTCAGTCTAAGGGTTGGTGCTGTTTGCATGAGTGGAAATAGCTGAGAGAAGGTGAAATGGAAGAGTCACTTGTTATTAAATTGTCATAATCTCCCACCTCTGTCTTCCCCAGTGCTCTAATCCTGCCCTTGCACTGCGTACCACATGCTTTGTTACCGATTTACTCTGTCAGTTGAAGTTCTGCGTGCAGGGTGATCAGAGTGTACTGGTCTGGAGGGATCTCTTGTTCGTGCCAGAAACCTGCAAGCAGGCTTTTAAATTGTCACTTTAATTTTACATATATCAACTGTTAAACTTACCCAGAGGCCATGAGAAAAGAATGAAATTTAGCAATAACGCGTTCACACCGTTGTTTCTGTTGACGGTGTCAGAGCACTATTTGTTGAAGGTGGAATGCTTTTGACTGCCTCCACAACTAGCAGCAGAGCACATCTGCGGGCCAGCTAATGGCCCAGGAAGAATTTGGTGTCTCCAGACTACTTCCCTTTTGCCATTGCAGAAGAAGAGGGGCTGAGATAAAGAAGGGAAAGGCAAGAGGCGGGGTAGATAAAAGAAGGTAATGTAGGCAAAAGAAACAAGGAAAGAGCGCAAAATTAACTTGAGTGTCTACCAACAAAAAATGACGGGAGGGAAAATACCTGACTGGAGAGACAGATGAATAATGATTCCCCAACCAAAATAAACAGGAAATACTGAAAATAAAGTAGGATAATGTGTTGCTTCAGCAATCGCTACAGTAATGTCTTGCTCTCATGTGAAACTTCTCATCTTTAGGGCTTGGATCACTTTACAAAGATCTAGATTGTTGTCTGAATTTATAGTGAGGGGAGCAAGACTGACTCACAGGACTTAACCTCGTGAATCCTACTTTGAGAGTTACTATGTTTTACCACAGTAAAATACATGGCTGATGGTCTGAGGCGTCCCCACTGCACTTCCATGCCTGGGATGATTCACGGTGTTGCTGAGTTAAATGTCACAGAGCAGTGTCTAATTCTTTGCCTTTTTTGTCTTGGAGGAGGTCACCGTCAAATGCAATTGCACTTTTATGCTTCTTACTTGAAGGAAAATAGCCATATTTTTACATCTAGTGGGACAGATGTGTCTGAAGAAAACCCCTGCCCAGTATAAATATAGGCATTGTTTCTTGGCTTTTTTTCTGGAAGTCAATGAACAAATCTTTTGGGTGTGTGTTTGTATATATATATGTATATATTCTGTGTGTGTACACATGCAAATGTTTCCATCTTAAAGGGAGAAGACTGTCTATGCATCTTTTTATGCCTCCGTGTACACTGCTTTTTGGTTTTTCCTGCAATGATGGTTCCAGCCTCTGCCTACAAGGTGTAGTAGTATGGTCATAGAATCACAGAATGGTTTGGGTTGGAAGGGACCTTCGAAGGTCTTTAGTCCAACCTCACTGCAGCGAGCAGGGACATCATTAGGCAACTGTTCTTCATGTTCATGTGTGTGTAAGGTCTAGGTAGGAAAGCTCCTGCTTTCGTCTTGCACCTGCAAAGCACAAGAAGTATTCTGACAGGATGTGACCACAATGTTGTTTCCAGCAAGAAATCTCTACCAGAGGTGTGACACAACTAGAGTTAGGTAGGAAGCATAGCTCTGGAAAATAATCCAGAGATTACAGACAGAACGTGAGTCTATAATGTTATGCTGTTGAGGAGAAGGAAGATGCCACGTGGGAAGGTACATGGAGAAGACACGTGAAATACTGCTGCTGCTTTGCTCACAATTCAGCAGGAGTCCTGTGCCTGTTTTTGATTGCTCCTCTTCAGGAAAGATGTGGGCCCAACAGAGAGGAAAGCTCGTAAGTTCAGAAAATGTGACCTGCAAGGAAAGGTTGACTCAACTGGAGTGAATGAACTAGAGAACTGGCTAACTGTCTTCAAGTGCTGTTTCCTACATCTGCGGCAGATAGCAGAGGAAGTAATGGGCTTGAAGCAGAATGGGAAAGGTTCAGGCTACACTCGCAGGCGTGGGTTTGCAGTCATGAGGAGCAGGAAGCACTGACACATTGCCTCGGGAGGAGGTCAGCATTATCCTCCACTAAATGCCTTAGAGAATTGGTTAGATGAGCATCTTTCAGGACTTGCATATGTGCCTCTGAGCAGGGGATGAATTGGACGGCCTCCTGAGATCCTTCTTACTCCTAGGACTTCATGCTCTGTAGATTTACATGGATTCAGTTTTGAACTGAGAAAAAGATCATTCTTCCCAAGTACCCAGATCTGGCCTGAGCTGCCCCTCCTACTGTGTTCTGGTCACTTTCTGGCAGGAAGTAATAAACTTAATTATATATGGGGAGAAACAGACACCACTTTTTACGGTTGCCTTGCCTACAGATAAACTGACATTATTTTAATAATGTAATTAGGGTGGTATGAAACCCAATGTAGCTGTTGTTCCTTTCCTAGGAAGAAAGGTTTATTATGATTTGTCTGAACTCATTATAGAGTGTAGACGTAAAAAACCCAACTTAGGCCCCTCTGAAATAAAAGGGGTTTGTACTACAGCAATTAAATCAGTGTCCAAATCACTTACATTAAGTTGGAATGTAGAAAGAGCCTGGATGGAAATTTGCTCAGATCTCAGCAATATCGTTATTTCAAATATATGTGCATAAATTTAACCTGATATTCTTCAGTGAAACAATTACATTGTCCCAATTAATTTAATGAACCACAAAGCGGTTACGTTCTGCAGTTAAAAAGGTGTATGGGACAAGGAGCTGATCTCTCAGGTGCCCTGGCTGTACTTAAGAGAGAAATGTCGTTGGCAGGAAACAATGTGAAACTTCTCAGAGCAGCTGCCCAAGCCATTAGGAAGTCTGACATTACAGGCTTTGAGTGATTAATGACTTTGGTGGGTTAACCATAGATTTGTTTGATATCGGACAGCCAGTCTGTGAAAAATACTAAGAGTATGTCATTAATTCCTCTGCAGCTCATTCTATTAAAAACTTGCCCGGCCAATCCTTCTTAAATACCTGCTGTAAAGTGAGTCTAGTGCAGAATGTGTGTTTCTTTTTAAGCGGTAACAATCAGTTGTTATCGTGATCAGTCTGCTTCCTTTGAAGCCCTCAGGTGAGGGGTTTTTGACAGCATTTAACAGCAAAGTTCAAGCCCAGTCAATGAAACATCAGTATAGAAGCTGTAGCACAGTGTAGCCCTTTTAAGGAAATTGGGAGACCTCAATGTTCCCGTGTTCCACCACCATATGAAGGTGTGGGTAAAATGGATACCGCCACTGGGCAAATACAAAAGAAGTTGTATATACTATTTCTAGTGTAGCCATGCCCAAGGAAGTACCAGGTTCCTGCTTTCCTTGGCTCCAGTACAAGACTGCATGTTTCGCTGGGGCATTTCCTTAGCCCTGTGCTAGATGGTGAGGTTTTGCTGCAGGTGTCTTGGCAGTTAAGAGTGGGGTACGTGGGTTTGCTAGCTTGTTTTGTTTCGGATTTTGTTCAAAATGAACGGAGTCACATTTTTCTGTAGGAGCTTCAAGGAAATCCGAGTAAATATTTCGCAAGAAATGACATAGCAAGAAAGTTAGAAGATGGTATTTAAATAGAAGAACTGTTTGGATGTTGCTCTTCCTTTGCAGAGTAATTGTCCATGGAACGTAACCACACAGGAGCAATTTTTCTACTGTCTTGTGATGCTACTTGAGGAGGAAAAAAAACGTACACTCCAATGATAACCAAAGATATTTTTGGCTGGCTAGACACAGATTTAATTCATGTGATTTGCTTGAATAGTATAATTATGATATTAATTTTCATCATGTTGCCTAAATACAAATGCAAGTGCCAGAAACAGAAGACTGAATTGGAAGCCAATGAAATACAGTTAACGCACAGGAAATATCACAGACTAAAGTAATTTACAGATTATGAGAATGAGTGGGAGTGAAGAAGCAAGAGAAAAGGAAAATATAATCTCTGAAGATGACAGGAAATCAAATTAAGTACAAATTTCACTTCTATTGCATTTCACCAGCTATGCTTGCTTTTACCCCAAGAAAACCTCATATTATATTAGTCCTGATTCCATTAATGACAGGGAATTAAAATATTTCTGACCATTCTCTGGCATAATGTCCAAAAAAATTCCTCAGTTACTAAAATGTCTTGTTGTAGGTAAGTGGGGGCTGAAAACACCTGAAGGCTCAGAACGGTCTTAAGACAGATGAATTAGTGAAAAGAACGCAGAGTCATGCAGGGGATGGATAGAAGTGTGTATGGCTGGAATAAAGAGGGGAAATACCCAAGCGCTGATACAGCTTCTAAGAGTAGTGAGATAAATTTTCAAACATCCAAGGACACAAAAGATTGGAGAATTAGCATTTGTGGGATTGAGGAAACTTCTGAAAATGTCAGCCTTAGATAGATGAGGCAGTGAAATATTAATAAAATCTATTTTCTTCCTTAGCTTTCCAGTTTATCTGTGTTGGGTTTGCGGGGCAAGGTTTTGGTAGCAGGGGGGCTACAGTGGTGGCGTCTCTGCGAAGCTGCTCGCAGCTTCCCCCACCTCTGACAGAGCCAGTGCAGCTGGCTCAAAGATGGACCTGCTGCTGGCCAAGGCCGAGCACATCAGCGATGGTGATATCACCTCTGGGACAACAGATTTAAGAAGGGGGGAAAAAAACAGTCAGGGAAAGGAATGAGAATATGTGAGAGGAACAACTCTGTAGACACCAAGGTTGGTGAAGAAGGAGGGGGAGGAGGTCCTCCAGGGGCCAGAGCAGAGATTCCCCTGCTGCCCATGGTGCAGACTAAGGTGAGGCAGGCTGCCCCCCCAGCAGCCCATGGAGGTTAATGGTGGAACAGATATCCATCCACCTGCAGCCCATGGAGGACCCCATGCCGGAGCAGGTGGATGTGTGAAGGAGGCTGTGTTCCCCTGAGAAGCCTGTGCTGGAGCAGGCTCCTGGCTGGACCTGTGGCCCCTTGGAGAGAGGAGCCCAGGCTGGAGCAGGTTTGCTGGCAGGACTTGTGACCCCGTGGGGGACCCACGCTGGAGCAGTCTGTTCCTAAGGACTGCACCCTGTGGGAGCGACCCCCACTGGAGCAGTTAATGAAGAGCTGTAGCCCATGGGAAGGACTCATGTTGGAGAAGTTTGTGGAGTGTCTTGTGTGGGAGGGAGCCCATGCTGGAGCAGGGGAAGAGTGTGAAGGATCCTTCCCCCTGAGGAGGAAGGATCAGCAGAAACAAGACATGATGAATTGACTGCAACCCTCATTCTCTGTCCCTTTGTGCTGCTGGGGGGGAGAAGGTAGAGAAATTGGGAGTGAAGTTATGCCTGGGAAGAAGGGAGGGGTGGGGGGGAAGGTGTTTTAAGATCTAGTTTTTATTTTCTCATTACCTTACTCTGGATTGGTAATAAATTAAACTAATTTCCCCAAGTCAAGTCTGTTTTGCCCATGACAGTAATTGGTGAGTGCTCTCTCCCTGTCCTTATCTCGACCCATGAGCCTTTTGTTATACTTTTGTCTCCCCTGTCCAGCTGAGAAGGGGAGTGATAGACCAGCTTTAGTGGGCACCTGGTGTCCAGCTAGGGTCAACCCACCACATTATCAATGGCTATCAAATCTGTATGTGTTATTTCTGGATGCATATAATCGTAACACGTACAAACATAACTAAGCGTATGCAAACATATTGTTGCTGTGGGAATTCTCACCTGAAGGTGAAAACGCATCCATCTGACTTCATGGGTTTTTAACTGTTAAAAAAAATCTAGCTAACGTCTGAAGATTATGCAGCAATCCTGTCAAGAGGTACAACTGCATGGCTTGCAGAGCAACTGGGACAAAACACACTGCTCATGAAAAGCAGATTACAAAATTTAAGGAAGACACCGCAAATTAAATGCTGGTCTGCTACAGAGATAACGCAGAAGCCAATAAAATAGTGAGTCACGGATATCATGGCAGTTACTTTGTTTTTGAAATGTTTAAACTTATGCTTGGGTTAATTCCTATCGTATTAGAAAATTGAGATAAGTAAATAGGCTAGTATACCATTTTACAGCGCTTGAGTGCTCCTAAAGGAGCAAGAGGAATGTTTTCTAATTGATAGAACTGGCTGAACCTTGTTACTGAGCAGGCTGTAAACATACAAAAAGCTGAATTTCTCACTGTATTCTTCCAAGTTAGCAGTCAGGAGAAAGAAAATATTCAGAGAACCTAACAGACACATTGAAAATCAATTTAAACTCTACAAGCTCCTCAATTTTGTTTTTTTTCATGCTGTGAGATGTTTCTGTTCATATGAAATTAGGTAATAGGCTTGGTAGAATTGGGTCTACCAGATCCTTGCTGCGTTAGAGGGGTTGTTGGGTAGTCCGTTCTGAAATGTCTTGCTGAGGTTTTTGTGGGTTTAATGTATTCTCCCTATGGTTTTACAATGATATTTTAGAGTTACTATGAATCATTTGGGTTGTGAGTAATTAACCCCTCTGGAAATCTGACTCCTAAGGCTGTCTCGTGTTGAATAATCATAAAGTGAGTCACTGAAATTAGACATGTTGGGAATATTTTGAGTTGATCACCGAAAAATTTGGAGTCACCGAGCAGATAATGTCTCAAAACCCAAGTGTATCTGCTTCGCTGATCTGTATCATGCAGGAAAATAAATAATATTTGAATTAATCTAGATGAGTATGGCATCCAAGGCAGAACAGCAAAGGCTAAAGTTAAACCCTAGGACTGAAATTTTGCCAGCCTGTATCCCTTATTGGTGCTCCAAACTTAGCAGCCTTAAAGACTCTAACCTCAATGAATAGAGCATCCTTTGTTAAATCTGTTCTGTGCTGAAATAAAGCGTTACTCGAAGATGTACTTAAATGAATGCCTTATGCATTCATTTCCTCTTCAGCCTCGAACAACTAACTTAACTCCGTAAAACTACCAACATATACAAACAAAACTCCCAACCTTCCATCTGAGGAATTATCTGCTTATTCAGCATTTTTGTATTTTGAAAATCTGCAGAAGAAAAAATGCAGACTTTGCAAGATGTTTGACATTTATAATTATTATAACTGCAAAACACAGCACACTATTTGTTCCAGTAATAGGTCTCAGCAGCAATAAAGTGTATGCCTCTTTTCCAGGTTTCAGCTGTGGGAAGTATTTTGACAGTCAGATCCACAGTATGTAACTACATGTGGGCAGAGTTGTGTTTTCTTTTTGCTGCTGAAGTGAGGTTTTCAAGTTTGCCACAAATCACAGAATCACAGAATGGTAGGGGTTGGAAGGGACCTCTGGAGATCTTCTTGTCCAACCCCACTGCTTGAGCAGGGACACCCAGAGCAGGGGGCACAGGAACACATCCAGGCGGGGTTTGAATGTCTCCAGGGAAGGAGACTCCACAACCTCTCTGGGCAGCCTGTTCCCCTGCTCTGTCACCCTCACAGGAAAGAAATTTTTTCTCATATTGAGGGGGAACTTCCTGTGTTCCAACTTGTGCCCATGGTCCCTTGTCCTGTCACTGGGCACTATTGAAAAGAGCCTAGTCCCATCATCCTGACACCCTCCCTTTAGATATTTATAGGTATTGATGAAATCCCCCCTCAGTCTTCTCTTCTCCAGGCTAAACAAACCCAAGTCTCTCAGCCTTTCCTCATAAGGGAGATGCTCCAGTCCTCTGATCATCTTCGTAGCTCTCCACTGGACTTGCTCGAGCAGTTCCCTGTCCATCTTAAACTGGGGGGCCCAAAACTGGACACAGTACTCCAAATGTGGTCTCACCAGGGCAGAGTAGAGGGGGAGGATAACCTCACTCGATCTGCTGGCCACACTCCTTTTAATACACCCCAGAATATTGTTGGCCTTCTTGGCCACAAGGGCACATTGCTGGCTCATGGTCAGCTTGTTGTCCACCAGCACTCCCAGGTCTTCGCAGCGGAGCCCCTTTCCAGTAGTTCAGCCCCCAGCCTGTACCGCTGCAGGGGGTTGTTCCTCCCCAGGTGCAGGACCTTGCACTTGCTCTTGTTGAATTTCATCAGGTTCCCCTCAGCCCAACTCTCCAGCCTGTCCAGGTCTTGTTGGATGGCAGCACAGCCTTCTGGTGTATCAGCCACTCCTCCCAGCTCGGTATCGTCAACAAACTTGCTGAGGTTACACTCTACCCCACTATCCAGGTCATTGATGAATATGTTGAACAGGACTGGACCCAGCACAGACCCCTGGGGAACACCACTAGTGACACGTCTCCATCCAGACTCTGCTCCATTGATCACGACCCTCTGAGTTCTGTTGCTGAGCCAGTTCTCTGTCCACCTCACTGTCTACTCATCCATCCCACACTTCCTTAACTTGCCTGTGAGGATGCTATGGGAGACAGTGTCGAATGCCTTACTGAAGACAAGACAGACAACATCCACTGCTCTCCCTTCGTCGACCCAGCCAGTCATGCCATCACAGAAGGCTATCAGGTTGGTCAAGCATGATGTTCCCTTGGTGAACCCATGCTGACTACTTCTGATAACCTTCTTTTCCTCTACATGCCTGGAGATGACCTCCAGGATGAAGTGTTCCATCACCTTTGCAGGGATGGAGGTGAGGGTGACTGGCCTATAGTTTCCCAGGTCCTCCTTCTTGCTCTTTTTTGAAGATTGGAGTGACAATCTCGGGCACATGAGCACATCTTCCTACCAAAAATCCTTTCTTGCACTCTCCTTCCCTTCAGAGGGAAGGAGGTAGTTGATATCCAGGTTTATACTCAGTAGTATCACCCTCTGGATACGCTTCCTCTGCTATTAGTGGGACACCACAACGTCAAATAAGACTTACTGTTGCAAAGCTGTGACAGCTGGGACTGTAAGATAAAATTGCCCTCTAAGCCTTGAGCCACCACACGGCCTGCGTGCTCCTTCAATCGTTCTGGCCCCTTTGAAGCTAGCAGCTTAGGCACTGAGCTTGTCTTGGGCCTTTCCAGGGACTAGTTTCATCTATTTCTGGCATTAGCTGCTATAAATCATGACCACTGGAACGGGGAGAGCACCCTAGCAACTGATAAAGTTGTAATAAAGCGCCTCTGACACACCTTTCCTCTCTTGTTTGGGAATAGAAAATATGAGATGATTGCACTGATATCCAGCACAGACACCATCAAAACCATGACCAAACAACTACTATGGGAGTTGGGAGAGCTCCTCTTTATACTCATGACCTAGAAACAGAAGTCAAATCTAACCCAGTTCAAGCCTAGAAGAAGTTGAAGGCAAGTATCCAGAGAATTCAGCATCAGCCTAGAGAAATCTACCACAGGAAGATTCTTTGTTTTGACTCTTGGTTTACTTAGAGTCACAGGCTCCTTCACTTTATACTCTTCAGAGTACAGGCAGCCGCTACTTAAGGGTTCATAGATAATATTTTAATTTCCATTTCCTTCTCTGAAAAGGCATAATTCTAGAAAAAGAGATCCATCTTTTTTAAAATTATTTTCTCAGTTTGTGGTTACAGTAACTATAAATAAAAGCTTTTGCTGCAATTTAGAGCTTCCTGGTGTCCTGACATCAAAAAGCTTGGTGGTTTCATGCAGTTTGGTTAAGTGGCCTACATTTCAAAGCTTTCCTGCTGGGTTGGGAATCTCATGAGCACAGACTTCCCTGTGGTGGTGGAGCAATTGTGTCTGCTCAGCTGCAACTGAGGAACAGGGAGAAGAGGGAAAATGGAAGTTCATTTAACCTTGTCACTCAGCTTTATCTTTCTGTTGTATTTTTCTAAGCTACTTATGATAGGTATTAATATGCAGACCTCATGGGTAGTCACTTCCCTTCCTTTTTGTACCTCAGGCTGAGTATAGCAGTCAGGGGAAAGGATTACTCCGTATTCATTTGTGGAACAGATTTTATGTGGCACTTCACAATGCATTTTTTTCAAACACTTTTCATGGATATCAGGTCTGTTTGAATCTTCAAGTCCACAAAAGACATCATACTAGGCAGGTGAGGACTTTTTTTTATTTTAACAATTGATCTTTGAATGGCGCTCAGTGACGTCTTGGCTGAATTGTTTGACATTCAGAGTGTATTTTTTACATGCCTACCTATATTTTGGCCCTTCCAGTTCAGCGGAGATCCTGTTAATGATGGTACAATTGCACTTGTCATCTTGGTGTAAGGGGACACGTTAGCAGGTGCCTGCTTAATTGCACATCAAAGACTTCGTTCTTTGCTTCATTTCTGGTGTATGGGCAAATGTCTGTTATGCTCCCTGAACCCAAAAAATTATTCTTTGTGCAACGATGTTAAAATATAAGTTAAACTTTTGATGTTGCATTTCCCACAAAGTGAATAGGTAGGTTGAAAAGTCTGTTGTGTCTGTAAAAAAAAAAACAACAACCAACCAACAACTTTGTTGATATTTATGTTCCCCGTCAGCTTCTGTTATCTATTAGACTCTACACCACCATCTGGTTGAATTAATGACTTGTGAAACTTGCCTTCAAGATGACACACATCACAGTGTGACATTTTAAGACAAAGTAATCCATCTCCTGTGTTTCTTCTCAAGAGAGAAAACTCTTATTTCCTTGCTTTTCAAATGTTTTGCAGAACTAACCTTGAAACAGAGTCAAAGATGGCCCTTCAATTGTTTTTAAAGGGAATCACATTTGAAAAAGTAACTTGAGAAAATAAGCAGGACGAAGCTCCAGAACTGAAGATGTCTGTGTGTCCAGAGTCCATGTAACCTGGGTAGTGCTGGTGGGATCGTATTGTTAATTGACAAAAGTGAAGGAGCTGCTGCGGTTTGGGATGCAAAGTGCAGCTGAAGTTCAGCAGAGGAATGCGCAGGCTGCACTACCGACGTTTCCCAAGTTCTTGATCACTTGAGCTTTTAGTGATGATGCTGACGTCCTCTTTGGGCGATACTGCAGACCTCTGTGTGAGGCTGCCTTCCCTCAGAAACCTTATTAAGTCACGGGTTGCTTCTGCCTTCTTTCGCTAGCACTTTGTATTGTCACCCAGCATGAAAAATAATAGTTTATTTCAAATTTCATCTCTGTCCTTTGGTGGACAATCGCTGTGCTGAGCCTTGGTCTTGTCTTCATTATATTTGTGAAGAAGCAATAAATTTTTATTATTGTTTGCCCATTAACCAAACTTTAAATTGTCTGCCTGGGTCCCAATGAAGTGATGCCGCATAACTTTAGAGGCCTAAAAAAAATACCTGTAAAAATTTTGAGGCACTTTGCTACTATTAGCTGTCAGAGCATCCAACAGTTTGAAGCACAGCTGAATTGCCCTGTAATGTGTGTCTTACAGCGCTGCCCTAGGCTTGAAGAAGCCTCTTCACGTTTCAGGTCTCTCATCTCTGTTTCCCCTGTTAAATGGGGACAAGGATAATGAAAACTTTCTTCTAGGAAAAAAAAACCCCAACCTTCTGAGACCTACTTAAAAATGCTAGAGGGGTACTGGTTCTGGTTCCTGTATGCATAAATGTTACTGTATGCATACTGTTACTGTACACAAGTTTGTTTCAATTAATACATTTGGAAAAACACTTCTGAGGCCAGCATGTAAATTTTGCCCTAAATAAATGGGCTAATGGAAGACCCAGCTAATGGAAACCTGTCACACAACCTGAACTCTGCACAGAACTCAGCAATTTCTGCACTGGTTCTGTGCCTGAAGTCTCATCTAGCCAGGCTGTTTCATTTCCCCTCACCGAAGCCTTGACTTTTGCTCTATCTTAAGTCAGGTTTGCATTTCTTCTTGGATGCTGCATCCGTTTTTACCCATGATCCTGCACCCTTCAGAGCAACGGGCCATGCTCATGGTCTAGGTGCTTGCCGGAGGAGGCCACAGACCTCTATGTGTGTGTCTGTGAGGCTTCTTCTTAGATGCCCATCTGTCTAGGCTTTGAGGGTTGCAGCCATCCTTGCTGAAACTTCTCTCTAAACACATTTCTGCATCACCTTTTTTCCCCTTAGAGGTTGACAACTGAACAGATCACACAATCTAGATCTACTGTCAATTCTCAGCTAGTCTCAGAAGCAGAGGGAGATTTCTGATGCCTCACAAATCCACGTTTCTCCCTAACAAGAGCTAAGGATCATTTGTTATAGGAAGAAAAGATACAGCAACAACGTCAACAAGGTTTTTCCTCTCATCTGCTTTTCTTCCATACACTTCGTCCTAGTCCAGAGGGATTACTTCTTGTGAGACCAAATTTATTATGTCCCTCTCTATATCAGACATGACCTTCTCATGAACAGGCATCCTTAAACAATGCTAAATTGTGAATGATGGCTTCCTGACAGCAACTGCTCAGATCGAAATTTCAGCAAATGTCAGACATGAGGTCAGAATCTGTTTGAGCCCCCAAGGAAAAGGAACTCTGCTAACAAGGGGAGTGCCTGTTTGCTTAAAAGATGTGCTTGAAGTCTGTGCGCATGTGTACATGCGTGTTCCATTGTTACTTTTATAAGCATTTTATTTCCTTTTTAAATGGTGCATAATAAAATAGGACCCCTCCAGGCACAATGTTTTTGGTGTGGCAGTTCTAATACATAACAGCTGCTAATCCAGCAAGACGCTTACTCTTCTGAGTAGCCCTTCTCCTTGTGAGTAAACCCCTTAACTTCCGTGCAGATTGCTCCTGTTACTAAGGACAACACATAGAGCTGCACAAGGGTTCAGGTTCACTGCAGCGTGTTCACAGGTGGATTTCCCTACGGGAGAATTCAAAGAGGCTGCTGAACCCATCTATCTCCAGTAACGTATGTTCATGTGTGCATTATAAATTTCTTCCTCTGCAGCTTTATAGCTATTCTTTGTAATTGATTTCTCAGTCAGGAGGAAGTATGCTTTATAATCACAGGTCTTCTAGGCTCTGATGCTTTTTGGTAACAAGTGTTCCACCGGTCTGTGCTGGAAACAGGTTTCTTTCCCTCTGTTACCACAGGCCAGACCTACTGGACCCAATTGTGCCTAAGGCCAAACTCTTTAAGGACTGTAATAAACTTATTGTGATTTATGGCTGCATCTACTTCTGTTGGATAAAACTATGCCAGTTGTGTGAGAATATCTATTATGGGTGCGAGAGGATGATTTGCATGTTCACTATGAATAGATGTGCGTTGATTTTGAAAGGGAGCTTCTTGTAGTGCAGATGGCAGGAATTTCACTGTACTTCCCTATCTTCACCTTACTCATGCTCCTGCCCATCCACATCTTTCATAGGCACTTTTAAATACATTAAAACATGCTAAAGATGTATCCTGAAGGCAGTGCTGCGTAACAGAAGCCTGGTCTTCATGGCTTTCCCAGAGATACTGTAATGAAGTACAGCAGTGATGGCAAATTCATCAAAAATTGCTTGTGCTCCTCCATTTTATGAAAAAAACTTTTTTCTGTGCACAACCAAAAAGCAAAGCGCCTGTGGCTAATGGCTTTATACGGTCCACGTTGCTTACACTTGCATGTTTTCAGTCGTTCTTGTTTCACCTTGTTGCCAGCTAACATCATGGGTCACATAAAAAGATGTTTGGAAAGTCCTTTCAACACTGCTCATAAGAGAGGCTCTCTGTTTTCAAGAATGAACTCTGTCTTTGATCAGTAGGATCCTTCTTTTTCCCATTTTATGTTTCTTCCTTATGCATTCTGACTCCTCTCTGCAGCTGGGAAGATGACTCTAGATGTTGTCACAGTAATGATATTATTACACCATACAGCTGAGGAACAAAGATGTGGCAAACTTTGTAAGGTGAAGTAATTTTTGGTTTTGGTTGGCGAGCTGATACAGCCAGGTAAAAACAGATTAGCTTTAGGACACCGTACCTTTACAGGAATACTAATTCGATATCGTACTTGGTATAGTTAAAATTCTCCCCCTCCAATAGGATTATATAAAACTGTCTGTCATATCAGGGGCTTAAAATGCTTTATCAATGAGAATATGCATTTGTTGGTGGTTTTAACAGAGCTGCGAAGCAAATCCTGATAGGGAGAATCACTACGGGAATTTGCCAACAGGTCTTTGTACGGGCATCTGCGCTCCCATTCATAAAGGCATTCACACTGTTTGTGTTATTCTTACAGAGTGAGATTCGGATGTCAGTTTTTCAAACTGTATCAATATGAGGAGTGCAGAGGAATCAGCCTGTTCAAAGGCGGCACCACACAAAAGCTGACCTATAATAATAATAAGTCAGGCGGGCGACGATTTCCAAACATTTTGCTGTTGTACATTTGGTCAAAACATATACCAGAGGACCACACAGTATTTATAGCAGTGGGGAATGAGGGCTGCCATTCGACACTAAATACCAGTTGGGTTTTTTTTTTAGCTCCCTTTTCCCTTAGAAAACAAATCCACTCTTCATGTAGACTCTGCTAATGGAGCATGAAATACTTGCATAACTGAGGACACAGCATAAAGCAAGGTATTTTAGGCAGGTGGTACCTGAGTGCATTTGGAAGATAACAGATTTACCTTCTAGGTATATGGCACGATAACATTTTAGTCAGTTGAAAAGATGCTGTAGCCTGAAAGCTGATTCCAAGGCAATTCCTCTGCTAAATTCTGTAGAGCAGAAAGTGAGTGGGATGCTGAACTGGAGGGGGAAAGCCCTGTTATTTTTGAAGTGAGAGGGCTTGAAAGGGAGCAAAGACAGAGTACCAAAGGATGCGCGTAGGAGTACAGGATTCTCTAAATGAAAGCAGGCAAAAACTGGATTTTTGGTAGGATGCAGCTCGGGTCTTTGTGTGCATTTCGGGCTGGGGGTAAGGGAAAGAGGAGGTCCTACCTCATAGTGCATGGAAAAGGTCCTTGCTTTCTCAGCCCCAGCAGCAGTGCTGAGTAGCTGAGCAGAGTCTCAGCTGCACCCACAGGGGCCGAGAGGGAAACGCAAAGCTGGTGGAGCAGAAGCAGCGCTGGCTCAAGGGTGTACCTACCCACTGTGAAGGAAAAGGCCTGGTGTTGCTGTATGATTTGTGTGGCTGTGGCGAATAATCAGGCAACAGAAAACGAGATAAGAGTTCTGATGATGCATTTTAGCGTGAAACCAGGAAAACCACAACACTGCTTTCTTTCTGATCAGTGGATAGTCCCACTGTTTCTTCTGAGTGTTTAAAATGTGTGTTATTCCGTGTTCTCACTCACTGCTTTTCTCTTGTTTCTCTGTGCTCTTTTTAAAGGCATCTCTCAATAACAATATTATTTTTGCTGTAGTAGGACTGCATATGAACCATGCCCTGCAGAGCTAGCCTTTCTGGCTGGGGATCTTACTTAGGTCCAAAATAATGAAGATGAGGTTAAATCTCTTCACTTCAGTTCTCACTAAAATGGAGTGCAACAGAGAAGAAGAGTGCCTGAAATTCAATTTTCTGCTTCGATTTAGAGACATGGATTGTTGATCGCTACATCTCTACATCTTCTCAGTGATTGCAAATGGTCACTGAAGTACTTAAGAGTATTTGCTTGTAAGCAAGATTCATGTTTGACAGTTTATTCTTACCTTCCGTTTATTCTCCACCTGAAACTGTTATCCTCAGCGGAAAGCATCGTTGCACTTCTCTTCAGGGCTCGCTGACAGAAAGAAAGGACAGAGACTGATAACACTGCCTAGAAACAGATTTGAATATAGAATAAAAGACCTGGCTTTGAGCTTGTCCTGGTGCATCTGTACCTTCCACCTGCACGAGAAGCAGAACGAGGCCAGGCATTTTGAGTTCTCCATCACATGTCAGAGGCAACATAACAAATTCTGCCTCATGTCTGTCTCGATCCACCTGGCTCCTTGCAGGCGGCAGGGCACGGCACCGTGATGGAGTTACTGCCACGGCACTAGACAGACCATGGACTGTTATAAATTCAGTGAACAGCCTGGGGCCTTCATGCTGAAATAGATGCAGAAAAAGAAGAGGAGGAATAGGAATATCTCACAGGTTCACAAATAAAAGAGATGCCAAAATCTTGTGTCTTATGTGCAAGAGTAAAGCCCTTTATTGAAGAAATAATCCCTCCCTGTGTTACCTGGGGAGGGATTACATTACTGAAGAAATTAACAAATAAATGGATCAGTTTTATTTCAACTTACTTCATTGCAAGCAGTTCGGACAGTGAAAGAATAACAGCCATTCCTACTTCCTCTTGTTCTTTTCCACCTTCTGGTTTCCCAAGCAACACTGAGCCCTGGTTTGTCTCTCTTCTCAGCTAAAGGTGAGCAAAGAGACAGAATTTAATTTGGGATACAGTTTTGTACATTTCAATATTTTTTTTCCCCCATTTTTTATAAGTTTAGCTAACTATGTTTTGAATTAGTCTCCAGAGATTGAATGGGTCTGTCTGTTTTCAATAGAGGTGACTGGATAGGTTTTGGTTTATTTTACTGTTGGTAAACAGCTTCCTCACCAGAGTGAAAACATTTATCCTTCTCAAAATATTATTTTTTGTGTCAGAGGTTGGCTGAAATGCCTTCCTCAATTTTCTTTTCCCATTTTGTCCAGAGGAAACAGCTCTAATGCTCTAGACCGCTCTAGTATATCAGATATTACTGAAAATATTTTTTATGCAATTGCAAGTTTCTGGCTTTTTTTTATTCATTAGCCATCATTAATATTCTTTTTGTCAGTGTATATTTCTACACAGCAACACACTATGAAAGAGAGAATGTTTTCCCTCCTCTCAAGCACATCGAGATTCCCAAGCTTATATTTTACTGAGAACTAAGTAGTAGCTGTTTGGGAACTCAAGCTGAAAATGCTGTATAATCAGCCAGATAGTATTTATGATTATTTTATTCCTACCTTACGGCCAGGACATATTAATCTAAATGTGTCAACTTCCCTCATGCTTTCCTTCCTTCACCCAAAACTTTTTTCAAAGCTTCCTTCAATCACTAGTCCAGGGGAAGTTGTGGACACTTGGAAAAAGAGCCGTGGAATTTGGGGTCGTCTATTTTCAAACTCAAAAGTTGTTTGACTGGATCTCTGATTGCTATGGCAAGAATCTTAAATCACAGATTTTTCTTTTGCCACCCTTTGCCAGGTGACTAACTAATGACTCTTCGGACTATTTTAGCAGATGAGCTCGGTACTACTTCCCTCCCCATCACCCACCGTGGTCAACACCTTGCTGCAAGATGCGCTGTGCTGACATGCCTTGAGTCAGGCAGCGGCTACTCTTTGTCTTGAAAGGCTGTCATATGTCTCCTTGCTACCTTGGCTCTCCCAAGTTCAAAGCCCTCAAAGCTGTCCCTTAGCTGCCACTTAACCCTGAAAGTGCCCAAAGCAGCCAAGACTGCGCGCTCCTGAAAGTCTGGAAAGCAGCTGACTGCTAACTCGTACTGAACTCTTCCTAGCGTTTTGCAGGCATCTGCAGCGCTTCTCAGTGGGTCTGATAGGTGTGTCTGGAAACACTGAACACAAAACGATAGTACCAGCCCAGGCTGAATTTGCCTTTGATGCACTAGCCAGGGACTAGAGACTGGGCTCTGAGATTGGGGGCTGCCTCAAATCCTCTCTAAGAGAAGTTCAGCACATCTCCCCTGTTTCAGCCTACCTGATTACCGCAGAGAGGTGCTTTCTACTGCTGGAATCATTCTGCTGGCATGAGATGTTCGTGCTCTCTCTGCTGATTTAGGAGGGCTGAGGGCCATGCACGTGGCACCCTCATCCTGTGGGGCAGACGGTGGTTTCCCGGTGGGAAGCCCGAGCTGGGCATTGCTGCAGGTGTGCAAGGCTCACACTGCTGCTTCTTGGCTTGTGGGAGGCCTCTCTGCACTCTCTTCTGTGCACCGGGAGCTTCAGCGACAACCCCAGCCGGGCTGTGATGCCCCGTCAACTGCCCACAGCCCACCTGAGGGTATAATCCCCAGTGTATTTTCTTCAAAGGCCCAACCAAGCTGGTGGGTACATGCTGACATGGAGCTGCTGCTTTGGTAACAGAGCTGCTGGCTGGAGGACTGTCCTCTTTTTTTTTTTTTTGCCATACTCCCCAGTTTGCTAAATTACCCCAAAAATGTCTTCATAGAATGTACTTCGCCTGGGTGGGCAGGGTGATCCTGGCTCCCAGGCTCCTGACTTGAACCGGGGTGTGATCGTGGGGACCTGTCAGGTGAGAAGTGCTCCCCCACGCCCCGCAGGGAGACTCGGAGCGGGGCCGGTGCGGGGCAGGAGGCGGGGGGTCGGGAGACGAGGTGAGGCGAGGGCCGGTGCGGGAGGCGGAGGGCCGGTGCGGGAGGCGAGGGGCCGGTGCGGGAGGCGGAGGGCCCGGTGCGGGAGGCGAGGGGCCGGTGCGGGAGGCGGAGGGCCCGGTGCGGGAGGCGAGGGGCCGGTGCGGGAGGCGAGGGGCCGGTGCGGGAGGCGGAGGGCCCGGTGCGGGAGGCGGAGGGCCCGGTGCGGGAGGCGAGGGGCCGGTGCGGGAGGCGAGGGGCCGGTGCGGGAGGCGGAGGGCCCGGTGCGGGAGGCGGAGGGCCCGGTGCGGGAGGCGAGGGGCCGGTGCGGGAGGCGGGGGGCCGGTGCGGGAGGCGGGGGGCCGGTGCGGGAGGCGAGGGGCCGGTGCGGCCGCCGCCGGGGCCCGCGGGCGGGGGGCGATGTCCGCCAGGGCGCGCTGCAGAGCGGCGCGGTGGCCGCCGGGGCCCGCGGCGGCCGGGGGAGAAAGCGGGGCGCCGGCGGCGAGCCCGGGCCGGGACCTGCCCTCCAGTCCCTCCGTCCCTCCCTCCGCCGCGGCTCGGCCGGTTGCCCGCGGGTCCAGCGGCGGAGGTGGGGGGAGGCCGGGGCGCGGGGCCGCACCGGTGGAGCGGAGCCCCGCACCAGCCCGCTCCCCGGCTGCCGTTGCCCCCCCTCCCCTTCCCGCGGCGGCTGGGGGGCGGGTGGCGGGGGCCGGGGTGGAAATTTACCGGTGCCGTCCGCAGCGCGGCGGCGAGCGGGGGAGCGGGAGCGGGCTCGGCGGGAGGCGGAGGGAGGGAGGGAGGGAGGGAGGGAAGGAGGGCGGGGGGCGGCGGAGCATCGCCTGGCGGGGAAAGCGAGGGACCAAATGATTGTGAGGAAGGGCGGCAGCCGCCACCGCCGAGAGAGGAGCCAGCCGCGGCGCAGCGGCAGCCCCGGCAGGAGACCCGACGCCCGCGGGGCCCGGCTGGGCGGCGATGGCGGCGGGCGGCGGGCGGCGGACGGGCCGCCGGGTTTAGGGGGCGGGGGGCGGCGGCGGCGGCGGCGGGGCTGAGGGGAGCCCCCCCCGCCCACGGGCGCCACATGGCGCGGGCCTGATGCCGGAGCGCGGCCCGGCGCCGCGGCGGCGCTGCGGGAGGAGGAGGAGGAGGAGGATGGCGGGGCTGGCGTGGAAGTGGCCGCGCACCCGTCTGCCCGTGGGGGCCAGCGCCCTGGGCGTCTTCGTCCTCTGCTGGCTCTACGTCTTCCCCGTCTACCGGCTGCCCGACGAGAAGGAGATCGTGCAGGGGGTGCTGCTGCAGCAGGGCAAGGCGTGGAGGAGGAACCAGACTGCGGTCGCCCTGTTCAGGTAGCGCCGTGCGCGGCCCAAGGGCAGCCGGGGACGGACGGACGGACGGGCAGCCGCCCGAAGCAGCGGGCAGCCGGAGCCCCGCCGGGCGCCCTCCCCACCCCGCCAAGCCCCAAACTTTATTTTTTCCTTCGCGACCCTTTGTTGGTGGTGTTTTGTTGTTGTTGGTTCCCCCTCCACCCCCCCAGCGGGGCGAGGGGCAGGCAGGGCCCCTCTCGCCCGGCAAAACTTTTTTGGGTGGCTCTGTTTGCTGCGGGGAGGATGAAGGGGTTCGGCGCGGGGGATGGAGGTTTATCTCTCCTCGCGGGAAATAAGCCGATCTGGGATGCCTTTCCTGGGAGGGCTGGGGTTTCTGAGGCTTGCGGCGTTGCCCGCACAATGGGACGCGTCTGGCTTCCTGGGTGACAGGCAGCTGCACCGGCAGCCCCTCCGGCGGCCAACAAAGCGAGGGGGGCTCGGAGCCGCCGGAGAGCCCCCCGCTTGCGGATCTCCCCTGGGGTGCGCGAGGGGCAGGTTTGCGTGGGTGTTCGTTCGTGGCGGCATCCGCGCCCCGAGGAACTCTTCGGAGGCTCCGCGCTGGTCCTTGACTCTCTGCGGTTTATTATGGCAACCACGTGAAGAGGCACCTTTTCCTCTTCCATTCTTTTGCCGTGGCTGGGAAATGGCGATAATCCTCGGAGCCCTTTTCACCTTCCCCAGCTGCACAGGAGAGGAGGGGTGTTGCAGTCAGGGTGCCTCATCTGACAGCGGTGGAGAACCAGGTCCTTGCAGCGGGGAGGATTTTTGAATGACCCTGACTTAAAAGCATGTGCAATGGAGGTTTGCACGCCCTCAAAAATTTCTCGCACGTCTGGATAAAATACAGACAATTGGAAGGGAGGGAGGCTTCCTGGGGGGAAGCTAGGTTTTCACCCAAATATCTAAGCAGCAAATGGAAAAAGATCAGAGTCAGTGGTAATCAAACTGCCTGCAAAAAGGCCCTCTTTCTTTAGTAAATGCTTTAATGAATCAGATCGAAATTCCAAGGGACTTCTTTTTTTTTTTTTTTCTTCCTTTTTTTAAAGTGGTGTACAGCTTTATTTGATGTTTCAATATTTTTTGAATGCAACTCGACTTGGCATTTGTCATGAACTGGAGCTGGTATGTGATCGCTTTGTATCTTGCCTGCTGGGATAACAGAAGCTTTACAGTTGTTCAGAAGCGCATTCTTCCTTTAGCCCCTGAAGCTTGCAGGAAATATAAGCAATGAAAGGTAATAAGTGGGTGTGTGTTAATATCATCTCATCAGGTTGGCCTGGAAGAAATCTTCCCCTTAGAACAGAGCTAGCAATAAGCTACAGATGCAGGATCCTTTTCCTAGAACACTAACTAACACTAGAAACTTGGCTGATTTTTCTCAGATACTAATTCACCTTAATCCTGTTATGCCATGGCTTCCCATTTTTGGGGGTAGGTGAATCCAGGTTTTTAAAAAATTACCCTGATGGGTGATGTAGGAAAGAGTTTGACGTACTATTTTTCACAGTTGTAAACCAAATGTTGTTTGGAGATTGATAACGCCTGCTGCAGCGTCAGTTTAAAAAAGCAGTTTTTAGACAATTTCCACCACATGGTTTAGTAACAAAAACTCTGCGTGGCTCATCAACTGTTCCACTTGCCCATATGTTTTTCCACTCCCTAAACGTAGCGATTATCTTGGAGATGCTGTTGGAGAGAGACTCTTGCAATAAAAGAAGCTATTGTTTCTTGTCTGTCTCTTGATGAGTTGGTGCAGCGCTAAATACAATGAGCTTTAAATCAATCTGCTTCAAAAAATAAAGTTTTTAAGAGGAAATGTTCACTGGAGATATGTAGTAAGTATACCATAATATTCAAGTAATTGTGATATGGAACTCTATTTTTGATAGATATTTACAGATATGTATGTTAGGTGTATAGATGTTAGATTTATGCAGGTAAGCATGAATTTGCTTATATTAATATTGATAGAAGGTTATGAAATTGAAGTCTCTGTCTGTCCTGCTCTTTGCTACGGTCCTGCTGTCTCTCTGCAAGCGCACTGTGAAAGCTCCAAGTTTCAGTTTCTACTGGAAACTGCCTATGAATATGAGTCTCTGTTTTAATTGCGGAGGAGATATAGAGCTTCACAGAAATCCTCCGTGTGGACATTGAAGTAATATGGCTTTCCATAATAGCCTAATATTAAGTGCGTTTTAATATATTATTATTTAAGAATGACATTAATTGCCATTCTCCCTAGCCCTCCTGCCACATTCTGGTTGCCAAACAGTTTTGGTTTTACTCAGTCTTGAAGAATAAATTTGAATTTATCTGTGCTAAAAATATTTATGAGAAAGTGAAAACTTTCACGTTACTGCTTTGTATAATACAGTGGCATTTGTGGTACTGTACAGGTATTTGAATAGCCAGGGTCTTGCTACACAGGGAAAACATCTGATGGTTTTTCTATCTTTCTCCTCCTGTAAACTCACTGGACTCCTATTGTGGAAGTAGATTATTGTCCACGAGTAATTAACTTGATCAAAACATACTTTTCAAGCCTCAGAAGTGCTATTCCCCCTTTGCCTTCTGTACCTGGATCAAAGACAACTCCAGTAAGTAACTTAGCAAGGTCAATGAAAATGTCAGGGGTAATTTGGGTTCAACTGTGGCAGCTGCGTGCCGGTAACTCCTCAATCTCCACTGCTCCTTCCTCCTCTTCTCTGTACAGCCAGAAACCTTGTGCTAAGATCTGACCCATGCAAACTGTTGCTTATGGAAGAACCCAGACTGTCCTGGTGCTCGTGGGATGGTTTACGTGAGGGTTTTGTGTTTGAATGTGGATTTGCAGGACTGGTTTTCAAATATAAATACCTGTGTAAATAGCCACAGATCGCTGCTTTTGAGGTCTGTGTTGCCTTACTGCAGCTGTGAGTAAGGACAGTTTGTGGGAGTAACAAAATGAGCAGGATTAAGCCTTTGACTCCGGTGTGTTTAAAGTGTGCTCGCAGCCTTGACTCCACATACACGGCTTCCGTGAGTAATCCTGGCACGATGAGTGCATTGAGTCCTGCTGCCAGCAGTGCAGTGGGTGTCTATGCAAGAGCTGCTTGGGTTCGTAGATGGAAGGACAGACCCTGAAAAGCCTGAAGATACAGTTCGGGTTATTAAAAGAGCTCTTGGTCCAAATCCTTTCCTCACTTGAAGCTTCATTTAAAGTCCTCAAATTCTGGGCATTTGGAGTTGAGCACAGCCTAGTAGCAAGCTGTTGCTATTGGCATCCTTTAAATTTCAAGACAGTCGTGGCTGAGGGTAGTCAAACTCTCTGCTGTGGAAACATCTCCTTTCTGACAAACGCTGAAATGTAGTCTGTCAGTCAGATGGTAAACTGCTTGATCTTGAACTACAGAGTGGTGAGAATAGGAATGAGACCATCATTAGTCACTAATGGCTAACATGTCTAATTTACCTACAATATAATGGCTAGTCGTCCTCTGAGGTGGTCAATGTTATTGCGCTCTAATTGTGTTTACAGATGACTTAGGGTTTTTTTTAAGGGCCTAGCGTGGCTTAAATTACTCAGGTAAAAATATTGTCAATTGCTATTTGTTATTAGTGAAGTAAATGACATACAATAACATACAATAACACTTTTAGGATGATTTTATTTAAAATGACGGCAGTCAGTTAAAGGCAGAGATGGATCTCTTCCATCTGCCTTACAAGCTCCATGTAACCACAAATCTCAAGCACTGCATGTTTATCTGATACTTCTGCTTCATTTGTGGGGTGGACCTTCTCTGGGGAGTGAGTACGTTTGTGGGTAGCAGTGGGCTTTTGACTGTCAGGACTCCCACCAAAAGGGTTTGATGGCGACTAGTGAATAGGTGAGAGGTTCTTCAGGAAAAGATGGGACAATCTTGTCTGAAAGGCAACAGAAAGGCTACCCTTGAGATTCAGATTGTGTTCCTGCTTCTGCTGCAGCAGTTTTGTGTGATGCTGAGAGGTCACTCAGGTTTTATTCTGGGAGTGGCTTGGTTGAGCTGGCAGCAGATGCCTCCTGTGAACTCACTGTTTGTGACCTGCCTCCAGCCCAAAGCATCTGCTACAAGTTGGTTCTGCTCCCCAGTGCTGGCTCCTCTGTCCCTAGAGCCAAACTGGCCGTGCTTATCTTGGCAGGTGGCTTTTCCACTCCTTTTTCATCAGGTTTGGCCTCTTGTCCATTTTCCAAGGACAGAGAGGAGAAGCTACTGGCCTGAAATCACACAACAGGGTCAGTTGCATGCTTTGCAAAAATAATGCTTTGTCGCTGCTACACGACGTGCCAGAGGGGGGTCTTCCTACTATAACCTCCTCTGCCAGCTGCTCTCTGCCAGCTGTTAATGTCTGTACGTAGAGTGCAGTCACAACAGGCGCCGAAGAACATCCCTTTGCACAAATCATTTTTCTTTCTAGATTGTATTAACACAGAACTAGAATTCCAGGTCACTTCCCCGTCTGGGTAAGACAAATGCTCTTGCCAAGTCAGCGAGAGTTTCTTTAGTTCAGATGGCTTTTTTTTCCTTCTCTTGTTACGTGAGCATTGCAAATTACATCAGTGTTGCAATCCTTGCTGCGATATTTCAAGGCAAATCTGAGATGAAACTTTGTATTCCTCAGGTTGACTAGGTAAGAGTTTTGCCCTGCTTAAACAGCTTTATCAGATACTGTATTCCTGCTTCTTTCACGGAGGCACGTGCAGAGTGGAGTTAGGATTAGAGCTGGGAGATGCTGGATTAGATCAGTTCTGCCTCTGTGGCCCACAAAGCCCTGGCCTGAAACCATCAGATGTGCTCAAATGTTGTGCATTGTCAGTGGCCAAATCCAGCTCATTTTGCTCTCCTGAGCAGGTCTCACTCCTGCCTGGCTGTGTTTTTAATTCAGCTGTTAACATTTTGAATGACTTTGTTGTTGTTGTTGTTTTTGCTGCATTGGTGATAATTGGGTATTCGTAATATGTAGTTTCTTGGTGTCTCCAGCTGAGATGGGAAGTTGTTTTGGTGAAGAGGTACAATTTGAAGAGCAGGTTAAAGGTGAGAGGAAGAAATGTTCACATTCCATTTTATTATTTGGAGGCTGTGATGAAGAAAGGAAGCTGTAGAGAGATCTGGCTTCATACTTTCAAGGTCTTTAGGTGTCCTTGGATACCTAAATTACATGAAAACAATGAGAATTAGTTATCTGAGTTAGCTCATGGCGTCTTTGCAGATGAGGGTTGTGGTGGCAAGATAGGAATTGACTTAAATTCCTGAGTTCCAGCTCATTGTGTCCTTCTTCCTGGCCTGTAAGTAACATTTTCTTACAGACTTTGATTCCGCCTTCCTCACGAAACAGACAGTCGAGATCCCTGTTTCTAGTATCTGGTCTTGCAAAGTTTTGGATTGCTGCTTTGCTTTGAATTTGTAAAAACTCCAGTGCTGCCAGCATTTATGGGAGGGTATAGCCAACTCCCTGAGGCTCTTTTCCTGTTAGCTGGGAGCGTAGGGAGGCCCAGAGCCAGGCTCTGGGGAACAGAAGGAACAGTGACTTTACTGGAATTTAGGTTACCTGACTAGGGCCCCGAAAGTCTGGTATGTGCATACACAGACACTGCTGGATGTATGTATTTTCACATCTGTGCTTTCCCTTTCTCTGCCTTATAGTGGATGGGGAATGGGCACTGAATCATCTGTACAATACAGTAACCAGTGATTTATTCCTCTACTTGTAATTTTCATCTTCAGAGCAGCCAAGAGTGTTGCTCCCATTTGATGATGACATATATAAAAAGACCTATTTCTGAGGCTGGTTCCTACTAGGTAAGTGCATGGAAAATGGATTGGCTTTCCCACTTTAGAATTTGTCCTCCCACAGTGAGGAGGAACCTCACTGAACTGAGGAGGCTGTTTGGACTGCAGGCTTCTGTTGTTTCAGTTTTCTAAGCACCAAAAAAGACTTAATTTTAAATCTTTGGTATATATATTAACCTTTTTCTATATGTTGCATGTGGTTGCCAAAATGCAAGAAAATTGCTCCTGATGTTAAATCATTTTAACGTAGCTGCATGCAGTTAAATTCATACTGAAGCACATTAATCCATATTACATAGTATTTGCAGACCTCAGTGGAGATTCAGGTTTTGTTATGTCACAATTTTTACACATAGAAGACTAGGGTCAATTCTTCTCCCAGCTTTTGGAATCTAAACTGATTAGATAAACAGCGGGTGGGGTGGGACATAGCTCTGGTAAGTTGCTTAACCCTAGCAAAGTCTTTTTCTGTGAAGTAATGATTATGGAAGCTCTGAGCTTCACGAAGAAGCTGTGCCTGTTGCCTTGACCTTAGCGGTATTTGAAATTTTTGACAAGGTGATTTGTGCTGTGGAGAACAACATCCTGGCTTTCACCAGGATTCTGGAGGTCACTCTCCCTCTGCTCTGTTCAGGAAAAAGGTGAAGGCTGTGAAATTAGGTTGTCATAAAACATTTTCTGGCCAGCAGAGTGGTGGGGTGGTTTGTTGTTGTGTAAAATCAACAGATTGACTTACTTCAACTTCTTCTATTCCATCTGCCTGGAAAATGCCCTCCTGAATTTCTCAAGTGGAAATTTTCAAGTGGAGATCTGGCTACAATGAGGCCTTTAAAGCTGCTGGAAACAGCTGAATAGAAAAGTGTAACTTTTTTTGTGTTCCATGTTTGCTGTGAGCATAATTTCATTTCCTGAACAACCATTTTATTTATATTTTTTGTTTTTTTTTTTCTCTCCACCTCTTCTTCAACCCATTCCCATTCTTAAGCTGCTTGATGTTCTCCTCAGCTTTCAGGAGATCCCCAGACTCTTTGGGTGGCTTCTTTTATGATTATCCAATCAGCATCCGTAGCACTGAGGTAAAGAACTTGTGTGAAATTATTTACTCCTTTATCTCCCTCCCTTCCTGAGTTGCCGGTCCCTTTCTTAAGAATCCTACAGCTCCCACTGATGCTCGGGACATCTATCATTTTCCATCCTTGACATGCCGGTTGTTGGCTATCAGGCTTTCCAGGTAAACTGCAGGCTTTGCCTTAATGTAGTAACGAGATAAAGTCTCTATGTATCAGGTCTTCTGTGCCCTGAGGATGCACAGTGAGCTTTCATTTAAAAGCTGCTATATAGCTTGCCTATATTTTAAAGAGCACTAAGAAAACAGATCAGCTATTTTGCTTGCTTTCCTGTGGGAAAACTTGCTTGCCTATTTCTGGAATGCCTGGAGTGGCCATTGCTGTAGTAGAGGAGCAACAGCTTTGTATTTCCTGTCAAAGATGAAAGACAAACAAACCATTTCCCACATCGTCCCCCCAGCGAAGACATGTTAATGTTTTTCCTGTGCACTCTGTCTTGGCCAAATGCCAGCTCTGGCAATGCCATTTCGTCTGCCTCAATGTTTGGTGTGTCTCTTATATACGATGTTTCACTCACACTGTTGGTCCTGCAGTATTGTATGTCCCAGCGCAGGGCGATGAAGTATCTACTGCTATAGGTGGTACTCAGAAGTGCCCCAAGAGTTGAGAACCAGCCCCAAAAGAACTCAAATATGCAGTGGTGGTGTGATGCTGAATCCGAGGCTCATCGGTGCCTGCCTCTCTCAGTGAAAGTTGATAAGACTTAGCCTTAGTGGCAAATGGGATGAAGACTCTCAAGTTATGCAGCCATGTTTGAATCTTTTTACTCTTGACTGTCAAGGGAGACTTGATTCTGGTTCCCCAGGTACTTTTATACAGTGAAGGAAATAGAGTTAGAAGGGATGTTAAGGAAATGGTGTCTCCATGGCACGGCTATCTCTGGTAACTGAACTTCAGGTCGAGGTCACCACTGAAGTCAGTAGGGAGTTCCATGAATAATTACCAGTCTGTACAGAAATCATCATTTATATGGTGCCATAAGCTTGCAGAGAGACATTCCGTGCTCTGCAGGAATTTCAGTCCAAGAATGTGTGTAGCTGGAATAAATCTTACTGTGCAGATTAGAAATTTTGATTCATAGAGTGGGTTTTCCCTCTGTTAGTACAATTTTTAATGTGAAGGAATACCTGGGCTATTTGCTAGTGACATGCTGTCTGAATGTTTGCTGGAAGAATGGTCCAAATACTTGTGAGGGTTTGGTGGGTACTGGTCTTCCTTGCTACTGGTACCTGGAGGTACCAGTTTACTACTTGAAAAGTGCTTAATGCTTCTGTGTAAATTTTTGTCTTTCTGTGGCTTCCATTAATCTATTTAAAAGGGAATAGAAAAGGTCTTTATTCCATATCTAGTATTCATTTGAGAAATTAATCCCTGTTCCTGGATAGTAACTTAGAGTTTTACTTCATTTTCTGTAATGAGTTGCAACGTTAACCATGCTGGCATGGTCTTTTTTTTGTCAATAAACTTTTAATTACCAATGGGTAAATATTTTCATTACATGTCACAGTCTTACATTTGTCACAAGTCCTTACCAGTATTTAAAAGATGGTATATTACCATTTGTAATAGGTTGTATGCTCTGCCTGGCCTGGTATTTAAAAGCATGCATGTGGAGTCAGACACTTGCCTTTGTGAGCAAAAGCGCAGGAAAGGATTAACCAGAGCCTACAGTTAATAAAGAAGCCAAAGAATGAATCTTCAGTTACTGATGAAATTCAGATTCTCTACTTTTGACTGTCGTTTTTATTCTTTGGGCTAAGCGACTGCTTGCTTTAGCCATTGTCCCTCTCCTTTAGCTGTTCTTCTTTGTTCCTTGTTCTTTCCATTTATCTTCTATCAAAGTCCCATATGGGGAGAAAAAACATAGCCACTGTAGAACTTGTGTGCTGTTCGCTGCCATCACCCTGCTCAGCTTCCTGGTACGTGCATTTTCCTCCCACCCCAGATTTGTATTCAGTGTTCGGTCTCTGTCATGTCTCTTACTGAGCAGTGGCACCAGTCAGCAGTGCACCCCTCAGCTTCATGCTGTCCTGTTGCATTTGCTGGCAGCCCCCAGGCAGTGGTGTTCCCTAGTGCCTCGTGTGGTGCCTCACATGGCATTGTGCTTTGGACCCTACAGCATTGCCCTGGTTGTTAGACCCACTTGCCCCACAGCACAGGGGTCTTTCAGTCCATGACACACTGGCCCCATGGCAGCACCTCCATGTCATCCTCGGGTGCTCCTCAAGACTTTTGCTGCAGTCGTAGGAGTTGGAGGGTGAAATGGTGTTTGGCAAGCAGCAACTTGGAGCACAGTGAGAGCTGCTTGTGTGGAACTGGGAGGAAATTAGGACCTGAAGAAAGGCCAGGTGGCAAAGAAGAGAAAGGGTGTACAAGGCTAGTTGGGGAGTTAAGCATATGTATTTTTTACTCTTTCTTCTTGAGCATCTTTTCAGTTCGTCTTCATGTTCTCTCATGGTGAGCGTGACCTGTGGGAGTCATCAACTTGGAGTGTTCAGTCTCTGGGTCATATGAAAGCTTGGTGGGAGCAAGCAAACTGGGAGCCCCAAGAAAGGTGGGAGCTGCGAGACTGGTGGGCTCTGTCACTAGACTGCAGCAGTCAGTGCTGCAGCAGACATCCCTAAGTAGTTAGAATTGTAATGTTTAGGTTGCAATCTTTAGAGTGACCTTGCTTGTTTATGGGTGATTTTACTGTCCATCCACTCAGGCAACATTAGGTTCTTATTTGTCTGAGCAAGGTTCAGACTCTTTGCAGTCTCCTGCATTGTGCCATTTACTACTTAATGACAATGTAAAAGACATGAGAATAAATCCATATAGGGTATGGCCATAATACGGGATAGAAAGGAAATGCAATATTCATGAGGCAATAGTAGAGGAGTGCTGTTGGATCAGATGAGAATGGAAATGATGGTCAGAAGTCTCTTACTACAGTTTGCTTGAAGATAGATTGTAGAAGTGCTTGCACAACCGCGTGCAGGGCTCCTTGCCTTTCCTGGCCTCCCTCAGATTGCTGCTCGAGGAGGGCAGATAGCAATAGAGCAACTTGTGCAATTGTTAACCCTGAAAACAAGTGAGCAGGGAGCAGATGTAAAGGGCTGTGAAGCAGGGAAAGTGTTGTTTCTTCCCACAGACTTTAAGCACAGGAATGGTAAGAACAGTGCAGTGAGATCAGTGAGGTGGTGCAGTTCTGAAGCACAGAGGATGCTTCTGCATTACATTATGCAGGATTCTTTGCGATGCATGGTGCTGCCTGGCACGGGTTAACATTTCCCAATTTTTTTTCCAAATGCTTGTTGCACGTGTGGAGGCTGGGTTAGTATGTGTATGTGTGTTTGATGGGTATGATGAGCGTAGCCATTTCTGGAGTATGTGAGTGAACTGTAAAGATGCCTGGAGTTCATGCTAATGCTTGAATAAGCCTGCGTGGGCAAGTATAGAGCTAAAGAGCTTGCATCAGTGGAAAGCCATATGTTTCTGTGTGATCCAGGTGTTTCTGCAGAGCAACAAGGTTTCCAGAAAACTTGGAACTAAGAAATTTTTAAAAAGCAGGTGAACAAATAGGGAGACTCTTTAGTGAAAGTAAGTTTTGTTGTGGGCAGGAAAAAGAGGGGGAAAATATTTTTCTAGCAAGGAGGGAAAAAAAGCTCTGTGGAAGGACCTGTGAGGTGCACAGAAATATCACAGGCCATGCTTGGAGCAGCTGATTGCAACCGAGGCTGGGTGCAAAATACCTTTGAAAGAAATACATGCTGCATTCAATTTTATTTGCTTTTAACTAGACTTCTGTAATTTTTATGATATTAAGAAATACTGGTGGGATGAGAAACTTAAGTCTGTCTACATATGTCTGTCCTGCACTTCTGAAGAGTTATCGGTAAACCAGATAGCTCACCTGTAAGGTCTCAGAAAGTTTATACCTCAGCCACAAATATTCCTTGGTTACATGGAGAGGAGTTTAAAACCATTCATCACTGTGTGGGTCTTAATTCAGGAGTATTAGGAGACCTTTTGCCAAGGGCCATGACCTCGACTGTTTTCAGGCTCTGGAGCCCTGAGGCTCAGCAGTCCAGGGGATTCCTACCTGTGAAATTTCACCTGGCTTGGTGATGGTTACTCCTCTCCCAGAGCAAAGCAGGAACAGATGCTGAACTATGTATGCTTGTGGTAAGGGGCAGTTAATATGACTTGGGGAATGCTACAAAGTCTGCTGTTGCCCACCCTTGTGATAGTTGTGCCAGCACCTGCAGTCAAGTGAATGTGTGATAGTCTTGATTCCATGGAATAAAAATGAAAAAGGAATTTTTTAGTCCTCATAGCTAAAGTGAAGGGCTTGAAAACATGAATGGTGGCTTGTGCCCCAAAAGGCAAATGAAAATCCATCATGGGTTGTTGTTTTTCTGATGCCTGTTTTCTGTGCCTTAATCATAATTTTGGGAGCCTGACTCATGCTTTTTAAATGCTAGGGATCACTATAGTAAAAGTTACATATCAGCCTATAATTAGATGCATTTTTTTAAACTAAGAAAACCGCAACAGTGAAGGGAACAGGAGAAACAAAACCAATCTGGGCATTCCTTTATAGGTCATATTATTAATTGAACATTTTGTCTTGGCACCCAGCAAGCATCTAGCACAAACACATTTGCTGAGCCTTATGGACAAATGCTGAATATCTCCAGGGTTTAGTATGTCCAGTTGGATGAAACACTAAAAATGCACATGAGATATTTATTCTTTCTATCCCACTCCAGTCATTGCCTTTAAATGTTTAAGCATATCCAGAAGGGAACAGCAGTGTGGAACTTGAGCTAGCTGATCCAAAAATGGTAACAACAACAACAAAGTAAACCTATCATTAGAGAAATCATGTGTTTTGGTAGTTCTGTTTAGACAGCAGAACAAGTGAAAACACTTATCTAGTGTGGTTCAGTAAATGCTAATGGGTCCACCATGTGATAACATGTTTATTTTTGCCTTGGGTCTTTGATGAGTGAACACAGTGCCTTGTCTCATTTTGTTTTAAAAAATCTGTTTTGTGCTTTACTTGTCAAACAGGTCGTTGCTAGTGAAAGTCTCATACTAAGAGGGTTGAGTTTGTTGTTCGTCCCCACCTAACCTGTGGGAAAATGTATTGGCTGGCCTGAGTAGTTATACTGTCAGCTGGTTTTATAAGTTTAGTACAAATTCTGCTTTCTCTTCTGCTGTGGAACAGCAGTTCTACATCATGAAGAAAAGCAAAGCTACCTCTGCTGCCATGGGGGCAAATGGGCTGGTGGGGTTTCCAGTGGGGTGTGGGCTCTTCTCTGTAGCATAAGCAGGAGCATGTCTGTAGTGTGCTTCCACTTGATATCACAGGTCAGCCTAGATGAATATCAGCTTGCTCAGGACTATACTTTAAGAAGTTCTTTCCCAAGTTTGACTTAATCATTTGGTTTCAGATGGTGTCTTGTGTGGCTGAGAGACTCTTACTCCTTTCCATTTAAGATCACAGAATCGCAGAATCATGGAATCTTAGGTTGGAAGGGACCTCAGGGATCATCTAGTCCAACCTTTCTAGGAAGAGCACAGTCTAGGCAAGATGGCCCAGCACCCTGTCCAGATGACTCTTAAAGGTGTCCAACGTGGCCGAGTCAACCACTTCCCTGGGGAGGTTATTCCAATAGTTGACTGTCCTCAATGTGAAAAATTTCCCTCTGGTGTCCAATCGGAATCTCCCCAAGAGCAATTTGTGTCCATTCCCCCTTGTCCTCTCCATGTGACTCTGTGTAAACAGGGAGTCTCCATCTTCTTTGTAACTACTCCCTAAGTACTGGCACATGGTGATGAGATCCCCTCTAAGCCTTCTTTTCTCAAGGCTGAACAAAGCCAGCTCTCCCAGCCTATCCTCATACAGCAGCTTCCCAGTCCTCTGATCATCTTGGTGGCCCTTCTCTGGACCCCTTCCAGCCTGTCCACATCCTTTTTGTACAGCGGGGACCAGAACTGCACACAGTACTCCAGGTGTGGCTTGACAAGCGCTGAGTGGAGCGGGATGATGACTTCTTTACCTCTGCTGGCGATGCCCTTTTTGATGCAACCCAGCATCCTGTTGGCCTCCTTGGACGCAGCAGCAGCCCACTGTTCGCTCATGCTGAGCTTTCTGTCCACCAGGACCCCCAGGTCCCTTTCCACAGAGGTGCTGTCCAGCCAGGTAGATCCCAGTCTGTACTGCACTCCCGGATTATGTTTTCCCAGGTGCATGATCTTATACTTCTCCTTGTTGAACTTCCTAAGGTTCTTGCTGGCCCACTCTTCCAGCCTGTCCAGATCTCCCTGCAGAGCAGCTCTCCCTTCTGGAGTGTCTACTTCCCCATTCAACTTGGTGTCATCAGCAAACTTCATCAGGCTACACCTGATGGCGTTATCCAGATCATTTATAAAGATATTGAATAACATTGGGCCCGATATCAATCCCTGGGGGACTCCACTTGTGAGAGGTTGCCACTTGGAAAAGGAGCTATTTATCAGTACCCTTTGGGTGCGACCTGTCAGCCAGTTCCCCACCCACTGCACAGACCACTTGTCTAGGCCATGATGCATTAATGTCTCCAGGAGGAGACTGTGGGGGACTGTATCAAAGGCCTTGGAGAAGTCCAGGTAGACAATGTCCACTGCCCGCCCCATGTCAACCAGGCAAGTCACTTTGTCATAGAAGGCCACCAGGTTTGTCAAGCATGATCTGCCTTTAGTGAAGCCACGTTGGCTTTTCCCAATCTCGTGCTTCATTTGACTTGTGATGGCCGCCAGGAGGATTTGTTCCATAACTTTCCCAGGGATTGAAGTAAGGCTGATGGGCCTGTAGTTACCTGGATCCTCCCTCGAGCCCTTCTTGTAGATAGGGGTAATATTTGCCTTTTTCCAGTCCTCTGGGACATCCCCCATTCTCCATGACTTCTCGAAGATTATGGAGAGTGGCCTTGCAATGATGTCAGCCATCTCTCTCAACACCCTTGGGTGGATGTCGTCAGGGCCCATTGATTTGCAGGGGTCAAGCTCCTGTAGTAATTCATGTACTAACTCTTCCTTCACTGATGGTGGGTCGGTGTTTGGTTCAATCAATAACTTATTTTGCCTTAGAGAAAATTATAAGAAATCATAAAGTCCTGAGAAGTAAGTTGTTTCCATTCATTAAATGCCCCCAGTCTTCAGGTATTTCTTAAAAAGTCTGTCAACGGCTAAGAACATACTAGCTTTCAACAAGTTTAATGAATAAATAATTAGGCTTTGTCATTTCATTATCACCTTTTTGAGTCTAAAGTAAATGGGTAGAATGTATTGGGAAGGAAAATCTCCAAAAACACACTGGATCTGGACTAGGCATTGAGCACACGAATGTGATTTAAAAGTATTTTTGAGCCAACTTTCAGACAGTATTCCTATCTTAATATGCCTAGTGAAAGGAGGAAGTAGGTCGAATGATTTATTTAATGAATTTTTACTTTTATCCTCATACTTAGCAGATCTTGCATTAATTGCTTAAAGGTTTGTTTGGGATTTTTGCTTGCTTTTTTTAGCAGCAGCTTTTAAATATTGATAATGTAAAAGACAGTAAAACTTAAGAAAGTTGATTCACAATGAAAATACTTTGGGTACTCTGGGCTTGTCCCTCTCCTGAGGAAGCTGGTATACCTCCTCTCAGAAGAGTACTAACTAAGATTTATTTCTTTGTTTATCAAAATTTGTATGACACTGAGTGTCTCAGTAGCAGACCTGCACTGGTCCACTCATCCATTTATTTTAAACTGGAGCAGTTCATGAAGACTCTACTCAAAGTTATTCTCTATGGCCAGCATTGCTGTAATGTCCTCCCTGCTTACCAGAGACTCCTCTGTTGCTGTGCTAGCAGCTCTTTTATGGAGGGATCCATTGCTGTCTTACACCATAATATCCGGACCCTGCCAGTATCAGCAAGTGAAAGAAGTGTTACAAGTGTGCCGGTGGGGAGGTACCCGTAGGGTTTCTTACTTCCTTTCCCTTGTCAGGCCCTTGCATCCCTCCCTTTCTGGAGGCCAGGTAGTCACTGTGGATGCTGTCCCTTGAGAACTTGCTCACAGGAGACATTGCAGGCATGCCGGCTCAGGAATAACCTGTCCCCCACTGTTTTTGAAGCGGATTACTGTAATGCTTTGGATCAACTCCAAAACTACCTCAGTTGTCACTAGCATCTCTTCCCACTTTAAAGAGTAAGTTGTGCTATAAATAGCAGTGCTAATTAGGCTCCATTTGTGTCCCAGTTCTCTCAACTCCTTTTGTCCCCTGTGACATGACAGTGGAGCGAGTGGCCGCAGGTGCTGACTGAGCAGCTGGCTGCGCTCGGGCAGGGTGCACAGCTCTGCTGGCATGGGGCTCCTAAATTTGGGTCTCCCTTCTACCCAAGTTTTCACCAAACTTGTAGGATCTTAATCATATTTGATACTTTCCCTCTTCCTTGTTCAAGTGTTGCTGAAGTTAACCAGCAAATTCAGACATCTGTGAGGTGGACAGGACGGGTAGGTCAGCCAGTGCCCTCACTTAAACTTTGTTTGCCATGCCTATCTAAAATCTATCCTTTTTTCCTAGGTGCCCTCAGAATTGCTTGCTGGCTGCCAGAACCCTGCCTCTCTGCCTTTTCCAGCCTTTCTGGGCCAGGCGGGCCCAGCCCCTGCTGAGCAGGGAATGGCCTTTTCTTTGTGACTAAGGGCAAGCAGCTTCCCGACCTCTGTCCTCCTCCCAGTAGTCCTTCCCTGCTGGGAGCCCAGCTCGGACCAAACCATAAACAATAATGAGCCATCAAGCCAGGAGCAGACAGTTCACGTAATTTCAAGGACAAGAGTGTGCTCTCTCCTGCCTGCAACAAACCACGTACAATATTCCTTCTTCCCTCCCTGTGTTAGTCTTGTCCTGGTTGCTGGCTGCTCTCAGGGACAGGATGTCTTCCTTCATATATTTGTATTCTTAGTTAAAAACTGAGTTTTCTATTGGGAAACGTGTCAGAACCCTCTTGTCGGATGAGAGGAAGGGATTGTGGAGTGGAGTACTCTAGAAGGAAAGGCTACATGTGCTTGGAGGGCAGGATGGGAGTGGATGATGGTAAGGTGGTGAGGTGGGGGGGCCTTGGTAGGTTGGAAGTGGGGTGGAAGATCAGGAGGGTTTAACACAATAGCCGCAAGTAGTTTGTAATAGCAGGGGCACTGAAAAAGGATAAATATTAAAAGCAGAGAATAAAGAAAAGTTTATGTGACGCATTAGAGCAGAGAAAGACTGTAGTTAGGAAATTTGAGAACAAATATGTGGATAAATCAGAAGGGCAATCAATTAAGAATGAAACATTTAGTGAAGTGGACAATTTAAGAACAGCTCAGTTAGTTAGGCAAGATAACCCAAGGAGGTAACAATTAATTAAACCAGCATGGGTTAAATTATAATCTCAGTTAAGAAGATCAAGTATCAGATGGAAGCAGATCACTTCAGTAAATTGAGGGTCCAGTTTCCATGGCCTATGTGAGGTATAAGAGAGGCTATGAAACTGTAAAAGGATAGGGCATTTTCATGCTACAAGATAAGAGGAATGGGAATAGTTTTGCTCTAGAGATGACTGTTAAAGTGGTGAGATTTGTTAGTAGAGTGATGAAGTATGTGGAGTACAGCCCACACGCTGCAGCTATCTCTGGTACCTGTCCTACTTAAGAGCTGTGGTAGGGAAAATGTCCATATGGTTAGCAATAAGACAGGAAAACAACATTTGTTGCTCTGTTTTTTTTTTCCTTCTGTGATTGCATGTTGCCAACTAGACAATCCACAGACTTGGCACCTAGTGAACTTTGTTTGCTGAGGTTTAGACTGTCCTTTGGGACAGCAGCAGCTCATGCTTAGGGATGATGAATTACAACGGGCAATTCTTCGACTTCTCGTGTCTAACACTGGGATTGGTTACTAAGGTTTTGAGGTGAGATTTTAAAACAAAGGCACTCTTTGTTTTCTCTGGATGCAACCCATGGCACTTATGCTGAGATGACTTTTCACTTGGTGTTCTAGTAGGGTTGTACACATTGTTGGTATTAAAATGCTGCATAGATTATATGTATTTAGAAACGGGCTCAAAACTGCCCTGTGCTGAGGATATTCAGCTACTCCAGAATACCTTTGCCACACTGCACTTGGCTAGTTTAGTTCCAAACTGTGGAACAGCTCTGGGAAGGTGAGGGATTTATGGGGGCAGTCAGGGAGCTTCGACCCTTCTGGTTGTGAACTGCCAGCACCTTCTGCAGACTAATCTCACTGGGTAGGAGGTGGAGTGGAAAGCGGTGAAATTATGTGTTCTCTTAGGTGTTCTCTCTGTCTGTCTCTCTCTCTCTAAATGTTGGGTTAACTTTTGTGCAACATACATCCTGCGGGTGAGAACATGAGTGTCTCACACTGATTGCAGAGACTACCATTTATCTGCCTGACAGGATCTGTTTCTCATGTTTACTCAGTAGCAGGAAGAAAAAACACAAACCCAGCATCTGTATTGCCCATTCATCATGAAATCAGTCCAGTGCTGTCCTGGCAAGCTGGGGAGGAAGGGTTCAGAAAGAGAGCGTGTCCTGGGTGACCATCTGTTTGGGCCAGGGACTGCCTCTGCTCCGTGTCTCTGCTATGGGACCTTTGTTTTTGACATGTAATTTCCACAATGCTCATAAATGATTACAAGCTACTTCCAGTCCAAACTGATGAGTTCAAGATCTAGCAATAAATTATAGAATCTGCTACTCTCCTTCCTCACTCCCCTCAGGATCTTGAATACCACTGTATCATGGGCCAAGGTGTCTATTGATTATCAAACCAGTGCTTCCTTGTTACTGAATAGTATATCCAGCTTTAAGTTGACCCAGCAATACCTGTATCAAAAATTATCCCTGACACACCCCAGAAATCTCCCAGGTTGCTTGCATCACTCTGTGTTGCCCTTCCTATATGTGCCTGGGAGATGTAAGTCTCCTAGCGGACCCAGAGTTTGTGATCCAGAGACTTCCTTGAGTTGTTTAAAGGAGTTTTCTGTTACTAGCACTGTGCCTCACTTTTCTGGAACTGACAACGTGGACGTCTGGGACAGGTTACTCATCTGTTTGTAGGAGAGATGGGGAGTTGCTCAAGACAACCTTCAGCTGGTGGTGAAGCAACAGAGCATCAGAGGCAGAAGGTGGATGGGAAACAAGAAGGTCGTTCCTCCCTTGGGCAGAAGAGTGCTACTTGACAGTGGTTGAAGGATGTCTCTTCTGTCTTGAAATAGTTTGTTCCCCATGATGATTACCTAGTGTGAGATGAAGGTGGAAGGTCTGAGCAGATGCACTACGCTCCAGCTTGCTGCTCGTTCACTATGGAGAAAGGCCCTGGTTGATGGAGCTCCAGCTGTGCAGAGTTTGCGTAATTCTTCAGGAGTAGTACAGCTCCTCTTCCCCTTTCCTGTTTAGTGGGATCGTTTGGACACGCTAGCCTGATAGACTTTGCATGGCTGTGAGTTTTATGTCTTGTTCACAAATGCTGGTTTAAAAATTCCCCTTTCAGTTCTTTTCAGAACCTAGTTCGTGTATTTTTTATTATTTAGATTTCTTTGGATTATGGGTAGTCTGTGAAAACTAGAGCGTGGCATCTAATTAAATGTAGGATTTCAACAGTCCTTCAAGCAAAAATAGTTTTCTGTGATATGTGGCCGTGTATGTCAAACACTTCAGGTTTTGCTTTTATTTAGAATTTCATAATGTTGCAGTATATATAGTTATTGCAGGCATTACAAGGTAGCATGTTTTGCATTGCTGTGGTATGCCGTGCAGCTATCTAAACAGCAACAGTTCATCTATTTACTACCTTAACTCTAATGAATTATGTAACTGGGTTTTTGAGAATAAAGAAGTCTAAGAAGGATGGAAAACTCTCAACCAGTGGAGCAGAAAGAGGAGGGAAAGTAAAACCCCAGACTTGAATTCCAACAGGAACATTTCCCATAGCTGTAGAGAAGCTGTTTTGCAGCGCTGGAACCCTAGGGTTTCCCAAAACCGCCTGCTCGGCGTGCATGCCTGTGCAGAGGAGGTGTGATTGTATAGCTGGGGGCAGGTCCGGCAGATGGCAGAGGCAAGAGAGGTAGATGGAAAATAAACATCTTGGCAAAGTTAGGTAGGAGTCATAGCATGTAGTAATCTCTGCAGTTTTGTGTTTGACAGGCTTTTAGGAATTCCTCTCTTGCATTTAGTGTTAACTTGTTAAAGGCCACCAGATTAGACAGAGGGCTGAATTGGATACATTGCTTTTTTTTTGCCAGGACTTAAGGCCTAGAAGAGCTTAGTACATAAGTCATGTTTATCCCCAGGGAAGCAGTTTGATTGCTCCAGGTAATGGGGTTTGTGCATTCCTGACTTATTCCCAGCAGCACAGAGCATAGTGAAGCAAACTAGTTAGATTAGGATAGACTGGAACATGGTTCCTGTCTCCTCCTCATGCCTTCTTTCTCACTGCTAAGCAACTGCCTGGTTTCTGTTTCTGCTGCTTCTTCTATGCCTCTTTGGGCAACCTTCCCATCCCCAAGCCCCCAGAACCAAACCTAAACCAGTAAACATTGTGGTGTGTTGTGAAACTCTGTTTTTGCCAGTGAGTGCTGCCAAATATCAGTTGTTTAATGGTAATGGCAAAATAGCATGCAATGAGTTGGAAGCTGGAGTTGTAAATGTGATGACCTTGATGGCTGAAGCTGTTTGGATTATGCTAAGGACTGTTTCAGAGCCCTGACAAGATGTAGTGATGGGCTGGTGAAATTCTGGGAGTTTTGGAGATGGGAGTTTTAGAAACTGTGCTTTCAGTGCCATGTGAATATTTGTCCTGAAAGGCCACATTTATGTTCCCTGATTACACTGGCAAGTTCTTTCTAGCTGTTTCGGGGAAGTGTTCAGGGGAATCCTGCCTGCTCTTCTTACAGTTTGGAATAGGTCAGATGATAAGCCTCTGCATGTCCTTCGAAAGCAGCAGTTGACTAATAGAAATGCAGAATACATGTTTAGAGGAAACACAGAGTGCTTAGGTCCTGGCTACTTAAGTCTGACACCAGGATATTCCCAATGTTTTATACACCCTGAAATCAAAGTGTATAGCTGTGGTGGTAAACAGTGAATTGGTGCTGTGACTGTAGCCAAAGGGACTTGGCCCAGGGTAGGTTACCAGAAAAGGAGTGGCGTGACTTAGAAATAAGTTGATGTGGGTGGAAAGTGGGAGAATGTCTACTGGACTCTTCCATACCTCCTGTTAGATACTAGCTAGGTTACTATGCAGTAGTGAGCATTGGTGAGAGTGGAGGTCTGAGTACATTTTAAGTAATCATAAGAGACATTATACATAGAGTTGTCAATAAGTTGGCAGCACTGTTGAGAGCAAATGGCAAAAGTTTACTTCTGCGTCAGCATTTTATCCTTTCTAATGAGGTGCTAGAGGGAGTAAGGCATATGGCTGTTACTGAGATATGTTCAGAAAGGAAAAAAAATATCACTTTCCTGTGATTGTGTTCCTATTGTCTAGGCCAGGGGAAAAGCAACAGATTTTAATCACCTATGGATATAGCAGACTGAGGTTCATCGCACTTACTTTAACTATCTAAAAGTTAAATTTGTCTGTTAGTACTCTTACTATAGTTTCCTCCTGCTATAAGTAATGAACAGGCAGAGGTACTTGCAGATACTGGCAGTTCTCTTCTGCCTTAGATACCTGTGTTACGGTGGAGGAAGTGCCCTTCTGTTGACTGTGGAAAGTCTAGATGACCAACATAAAATAGATGCCTAACTGTGTGGTGGCTGGGCTTTGGTGGCATGAGCATCTTAGGAAGAACACTGAGACTTGAAGCATGCCAGTAGACTGTTACATGAGTGCAAAATGGAGCATCAACCACTAAGTGCTCCTGCATTGTGAATCAAGTACTACAACACATACCTGTCACTCAGCCACCGAGAACAGAAGTAGGAGAGTTGAAAAAAGAAATCCTGTGGTCCACAAACAGGCTTAGCATTGGCTTATGTTTTTGCTTTATCATACCAGAGTCCCAGTTCTGCAGTATACCCTGCTGATCATCAAGAAACTTGATTTTTTTTTTTTTTTCCTGGGCCTTGAGAAGAGCAAGCTGTGAAGACAGAGAGGGTATGTTGTCCTTTGTTCCTGGGGCAGGTGTTTGGAGATGACTAGTGAAAGGATCTCAGGAGACCTTCCTTGTAAGAACAGACTCATTTCAACTTGGAGCTGGTGGGATCCTTTCTGATTTCAGTAAGCCTGTAGAACAGGCAATAGCCAGAATTCAAATATGATGGAGTTAAAGATGAGTGCAAGATGATTGCCATTTAACTTTTTTTCTCTGGCTTCACCAGAGGAAAAGAGCCTTAAAGAGACTTGGAATTGGAGCTTCTAATGAAAAGATGTTCCAAATCAGATGTGCCTTTCCTTTGTTTTAATCCACTTACTGCATTTAGCAAAGTCTTTGCATCAATGAAATTGGTTTTATAGCACGTAGTATGCAGGCAAGATTTAAAACACATTAGCAAAACTGCTTCAGAAATGAAGCCTGTAACGACAAACAGCGGAAATGCAAGTTCAAGGTATGTTTCAGGTAAATGGCTCCGTTTTAATCTGTGCTAATTTTACCATTCATTTTCAGCTCTTAGAAGCCATCTGTCAGCATACAGAAGGATCACTGAACTCAGTTCAGATGTATCTCTGGCTACTTGGCCAACTGATCAGCTGTTTTCAAAAGTGATGTTGATGGTTGCAGCAGTTCGGGCTGTAAGTGAAATCCAGTGTCAGTGCTTGATGGTGCATTAAATCATGGCTTTCACCCAAAATTGGACTATTACAGCTTAACTAGTGCAACGGGGGCAACAAAGAACACAGTTTTGTTGATGCCCTTTTCAAGAAAGCTAAAGCAAGGCATTAGTTGGCATTTATTGGGTTTTTTTACCCCTTCCCAGCCAGTGGAAATGTGATATATATGCCTGGAATCTCCATCATAATCCACGCCCTTTGTCTGTGAGAAATTTGTCTCACTCACTGTTTTCATCCAAATTAGACAGAATAATAGAAGTCTTAAATGTAGTCAGTTCTGACAAGTTTCATGAAAAACAGCAGCTGGATAGGTGAGGGAGATCAAACCCAAAGTTTCCTGTTTTGTTTGGCCTACTGTTTGGCTGATCAGCTCATCCTGTTAGCTGGCAGGTCATCTAATGGATGCTTCCCAACCAGGCAAAACTCACTCTGTCTCCTAAACAACTGATAGTTATGAAGTGTGGGAAGCAGTTTCTGAAAAGTGGGAGGAACAAGTTTGTCTTCAAAACAGAGCTTCCTTCAGTTGTAGATCTATTCATGTGTCTTTGATGGGTTAAAACTTCCACCAAAATGTGTAGCTTCATATGCCTATAAAAATACATTGTTCTTTCACGCCTGTTCATATGATACTTTTACATATTCCTGTCTCTATCACATGTATAGGCTATGGCTGCCTGGTTACCTACAGTTTTTGCATCAAAAAGCCCTCAGACTGACCAGTAGAGAATTATTCCTTTCCATTTCTGTGGTCTCAGTTTTTAGGCATTTCAAGATGTTTAAAGCTGTGAGGATTTTTTTTTTTTTTTGTCTGGCCAGTTCACCTTCTATGGAGGGGCATGACTTTAACTGATCCAATTAGTAAAAAGCACCCTATGGACTTTCTTGGAGCATGGGGGCACTTTTGAAAGAGGTATTATATAATACTTACGGGGCTTTTATCTGGGTTGCAAAAGCGGTTGGAGAAGTCACTGTAGTGTGATAATTGACTCCTTAGATCTAGGTGGTATGTATCATCACTCGAGATATTACAAGCTCAAATGTAAGATTAGAACTGCTCGATTTATTTTTAGTGAATCTCCTTCTTCTAGAAGAACACAGCCATCCTGTGCCCTTGTTGAAGCCAAATATTTCTTTGTGCTTGTAGTGGTGCAAAGCAAGCAGCAATTTTGCTGAAAGGAACACAGGAAGGTGGTAAGAACAACTCATTTTCCCCCTGCAGCAGCACCTCCATGTATTGTAACTTATGTCTGAGTTGATGGTTCTGCTATTTTGCAAGACAGCAATACATTAATTTCACCTCATCTCTGTGAAGGCTGCTCTCCTCCTGCCAGGTATATAAGATAAAAAAAAGAATAGTGTATGAAGCAATTATCTGTTCCCCCTGCCCCACTCCCCTTTGCCTCTGAATTCTCTCTGACAAAACTTATCAGTTTATGCAGTTGTGCCATTTCATCTTTCTGACAGCCCACTGTGAGGGCTGTATGAGAAGAGCTGGAAGACCATCAGATGAGGCTGCTGGCAAATAGCATCCTTCTGTGAGATGCTGTAGATGGGCAGAAGACCTACAGTCCCTCCCTCACAGCTTGCGTTAACTGCAGGAGCCTTGATAGGCTTTCTCAGGCCTGGAGCAGCAGGTCTGGCTTTGTGGACTGAAATTAAACTACCAAACTTAGATGTCTCTGTCTAAGGCAGTAGGTCTCTTTATGGTCATTGGACAGGAAATAGGTGTCTGTTTAGTTTGAGATGAATCACACCCTGAAGGAAACTATCTCCACTATGAAGAACCCTCAGAGTAACTTGGTTTACATTTCAAATACTGTAAATGAGGTGAGATGAACCCTGTGCCTTCTCTGGGACGGGCCCTCAAGCACAGTTGTCATATTTAGGGGCTGGTGGTGGGGGCATTAGCAAAGCACAGGAGCAGTCTGGTGCAGTGCCAGTGAATTCCAGCATCATGTGAGGTCACTTCTCTTGAGCTGCTGGCTGCTGCCCAGAAACCATCAACTCGTGCTCAAGTTTATCTCTTCTCGAGGGAATGTGGCTGTTCGTCGCAGTTCCTAGGTGAGATGACACATCACTGCTGCTCTCTCTCCTGGATGTGTTTGGGGTTTCATTGGGAACAACACAGACAACTCAGAGGCATCCTGCATTCCAGTATATTTACAGCACGATTAATAAAGCAGCGCTACAGGGCTGTTTTTGTTATTGCAAGTCACAACTTGTGGTGGTTTTGATATATATAGTTCTTCATACATCTGCTATGAGAGTCTTAGAAAAACTTAATCTGACCAAATACTAGAATTCATACTCTATAGTTCATACATTATAATTTGTGTTTCAAAGCTTATAAGCAGGCTTTGTGCATAGCAGTTTGAAGCAAGTTTGCATGAATCAAAATGTATTTTCTCTGAAAAGAGTCTAACAACTCTGTGTTTCAATAGCTTTCCAGATCAAATCTGCTCAGTTTGTAAGTAAAAGAATTGGCAGAAGGAAAGGTAAACTTACGTCTTGTCAGATGTTCAGGTAGACTTCTGTTCACTGAGAAATATCCAGAACTATTAATTTGGCAGTTCATAACAAATTATCCAATGCTTTGCAGTTAAAATTCCTTTAAAAAGTCACATACAGCTCTACTGCTAAGCTAATGAAGGTGGTTTTCATGAACTGTCCTTATTCTGAGAAGTATCTGTGGTCTCTGCAACATCTTTCCTTTTGTGCAGGCTGCAGCGCCAGGCAGTTCAGTACATGATTTGCTTTTGCCTGTGACCTTTTTATTATCCTGATATCTTTCTTTTCTTGAGGAAGATGGGGGAAGTATGACATGATCCCTGTAAAGTTCAGGCACCAGGAATTGCTGCAGGGGTCATTGAAATAGGTTGAAAGTTTCATAATGAGAAACAATATATTAATAAATGTGAGGAGAGAAACTGTCATGACATCAGTCTTCATAAAATCTTATCATATTGCTGAAAGCTTGGCTGGGAAGTAGACCAGATTATCTCTCTGTTCTGCTCTGTGATGTCCACTCTTTTTCATATTTCTTTTTCATTGCATTTAGACCTGTTCTTCCAGGTTAGGTTACTGGGGGATTTTCAGAAACGAACCTGTGCAGAGCAATATATTCTTGATTTGGGTGTTGTTTTTGGCAAAGGTCGTAATTTTAGTTAGAGCTTAAACTAGTACTGCTTTCCCAAAAAACCCAATCTGGTATGCTTTTGTGAATATCAAGAGCATTTGCATTGGCTGTTCTCTTATTCTTTTGGTACTTGTCCATGATGTTCCCAGGAAGGCAATTTTAAGATCATATTCCTGAATAGTTGTGCTGAGGGTAGTTTTAAATTTCATCTGAGGTGGGGTGGAGTCTGCTATAGAGAGGAGTGGTGCCAAAATACTTGACAAGGCTGAAGCCAGTTCCATTCTTGATGTGAAGGAGAAGGACCACATGGCCCTGTGTTTTGTGACTTGGAGTACATTCAGTGAGTCCCTTAGCGTCTGGTGCTAGCAGAAAGGTGACAGCCTCTTCCCTCCCTCTCCCTAGTAAATTCATAGCGGTTGCTTGTGTTCTACCCACAGCTTTGGTACAGGGGCAGTTAGGCATTTGAAGCAAGAGTTTGATGTGTGTGATATCTGCCCTGATAAGAGCATTACGTTCCACTTGCAGTTTCCTTACGTTTGCTGTCTTCTGCCCTGCCGAAAGTGCAGGCTAGCATGCCTTGAACAGTAAGGTACTTTAAACACCATGAAAACTACAAAGCCTCAGTGTCATCTTCAGGCTAACTCCCCATTACAAGTATTGTATTGAACTCTTTGGGAAAGAGAAATTCAATGTGTGTGACCAAACCCAACTAATGATGCTTTCACAGAATATTCAGAAGCCAAATGCCAACTTCAGCTACAAGCTCATGTGACTGCACTGGCTGTAATTCTGTCAGTGATTTTACTGTTACTGAATGGCTTCTGTAGAGCCATAAAATTCTCAGGCTGTCAGCTTGGAGCAAAAAATGGCCACAAGTATAGCCATTATGTGGCTATGTGAAAGGGCTCTCTTACAGCTGTAAGCATTAGCTACTTCCTACTGTTCCTACTGTTGGAGACTGCATATGGGGCTAGATTTTTTTTTTTAACCTTCTTAGATGGTGATGGTGATTGGATGGATGAACTCAGGATGTGTCCAGGTGTGAACTTGCTCAGATTAATTCTCGATCCTCTGCATTTCTTTTAATCACTGATCTGCAAGGCAACATTAAAATATTGTTGATAAATTTTTCAGATGAGAAAAGGAGCAGGGCAGCAACTGATCCAGGGGACAGGCCAAGGAGACACAGCAGCCTGGGTTTCCTGCTAAGCTTCCTAATTTTCAGTAGAGCTGTATGTGAAATCTCCCATTTAGCAAACCAGAGTGCAGGTTGCAGTTACAGATGGATGTCTCCATCCTAGGAAGCATTGGCAGTGAAAAGACTGCTAAACAGTTAGTCAGTTAAATGTGCTTTGGCCTTGGACATGGGACTGATGGGTAATAACAGAGAGGTCATTTTGTCCCTATAGTTGGCAGGGGGTGACTACCCTAGAAATGTTATTTCCAAGCTGGGAATATTTAGAGGTGGATTTTGAAAAGGAGATAATAGCCAGAGGAATGATGGAAGGAATAAAAAACTTTGTTCAAAGTGAGAAATTCAGGAAACTTCACCTTTTCCACTCATCAGAAGGGAGGGTGAAATCTGAGAAGCCAGGGATCTCTTAAGGGAGGGGGAAAAAGTAATTTAAAAAATCAGGCAAAACTTGAAGTGCCAAAAATTCAAACTCTAAACTGGGTGCAAATTTGTTAAAGGCAAGATTTTAACAATTAAGCAACAATTGTGGTTTCTCCCTAGCCACCAAAACTTCTTGCAAGAACATGGGGATGTATTTTTCTTACAAAAACATTATGCTGAAGACCTAATTTAGAAAACTTTAGGATTAGATTTTGAGACTCATACTGTTGAAGGTGGTCAGACCAGTTGTGTTTCAGAGCCTCTGTTGACATTAATCCCAAAAGTATTTCTGATAGGGTTGTTAGCCCAGGGTCCCTTAAGCATGCATGTGCTGGGAAGTAGGTATTGATTTAGTTGAGGAGTCCACAAGGCTACCGGGAGGTCCACCTGCCTCTACTGCTTCTTCAGCAGCACCTTAAATCCCTGGTTGTGAGCAAAGGCCCAATGGTTTTGGCTTGACACTGGCTGATGCTCCAAAGGCAGATTAATTTTTTTCTCTAATGAGAAATTCATTTGATCCTAAAGCAAAACATGGGAAGTTGAGGTAAACGTGAATTGCAATGTAAAGAAAAGGAGGTTTAGGTCAGACCAAATCCTGCAGTCTTGTGCTGTCAGCTCCTGGCTCCATTTTGTAGTCACCAGATGTAGGCAATCGTGATACCAGCTAAACCCAGGCAGCTGAGCAGTCTGACTAAAGCATTTGGTTTGACCAATTATTTTTATCTCAAACTTGAACCTGAACCTCTGTCGTTATTTTTCTGCTGCCATTGAAGCCAAACTAATGGAACAGTAATAATAAGTTTTGTGTTACCATTTTTGAGCAATGGTAATCAATGCCCTTGTTCAGCATGGGGACTGCTGGTACTTGCTCGGACCTGCGGAGCAGCACCAAGCTGTTGCTTCTCCTGTTCTCTCCCCTTCCCGTGTGTGCAGGATCATCCTTCACAGGGCACTGCTCTACAGACCTGGATGGGGTCCTGTTCAGTGCAAAGTTCAGCAAGTGTGTATGTGTGATTTGCTGTAAAACTGCTATCCCCTTGGGACAGAAAAAGGGGTGTTGGTAGTGTTACCAGTGTCGGGGCACCAGCCTTAACAGCCCTCACCAGCCTCACCTGGGACCCTTACCCTTGCACCCTGGATGCCATGCTATGCCATACATCCTCTGCCCATTGCTCCATTTATGATCAAGCATAAGCTTTCAGTCCTTCTTCATGAAGCTGCCCCCTTCTTGCTGCTGCCTGACAAGTGGTTCCCCATCAACCTGGTATTTTCCTCATTGATATACTACATCCCCCTTGCATGGATTTAAAAGGAAAAATCTGAGAGGAAGAATTTTGCTATCCCTCCCTTACACAGTGATGGCAGCGCTTACGTGCTTCATGTAGTGCATCATCACAAGGCAGGCATGGCAAAGAGAGCTGGAGAAGTGGTGGTGTGCTGGCGAGGCAGGACCTGCTCCATCTGTGGAGAAGAGATAGCTAAAGGGCTGTAACCTCCTGGCCGACAACCCATGCTGTGGAATTACCCATTTCTGCTTTTAGATGTTCTGTTTGGCCGGTTTTAAGCCATTTGGTATGTTTGAACTAGCTATTGAGTCATTATTGGCTGGGACCGGAGTCAAACCAGGGTGAGATTAAGTGTTAACTGGCTGCAAACTGAAATGAGGCTGAAAAGTTCATTAATTCAAGATGAAGAATAAGTAGTTTAGGATTTTTATGCAAGCTCTTTCCCTGACTTTATGTTATAATTTATGTTTAGACTTTGTAAGGAGGTGTGGCTTCCTCTCTGCTTTTAGGTGGAGGAGGGTGCGCCTTTATTAGCCTTTGGTCAGAAGTGGGCTTTTGAGGCAAATCTCCCGATTGTCGCCAGTTATTGCACTTCAGTAATGCCCTCAGTGTGCTACAGCCACTCACAGGCTCTTTATGGAATCAGTCCAGAGTTAGTCTGCAGTAAATCCCATTAAAATAAGGTAACGTGGATGTAGGATCCTTGGCACCAACTGTTTTGCTCTGCTTCTTTCAATGTGGAATGTCTGCTGGTATAACCTCAGCAAAGTGTGTTGCGGGGATATGGCTAAGGTCTCAAAACAGCTGCTCAGCTCCCACCTTGTGCACAGGTTGCTGCTTGAGACAATATGCAGGGCCACTTCAGAGCTAATGCTGCCTTGTAGTTAATGACCTACTTGGTGCCCAATTCCGGCTCAAATCTTAGAGGCCTGAAGTGAGATTCTCAAGTAACTTTTCTCCTGCTTCTCTCACAAGTAGGGATTTGTCCCTTAAGTGCTCTCAGAGATGAGGGCTCCCAGTGCCTTTTCAATACCAATATTCAAGTTGTTTAATTCCTTTCATACACAGGTCTCCTCTGAATTGGAGATAACTTTGAGTCAAAGGTATATTATTTATGTCCTGTGAGTGAAGGAATGCTTGCAGTGAATAGAGATCTCTGGCTAAAAGCTGCTACATTTTTGCAAATTCTATCATAACGTGTTAGCTGTATGTTTTGATCAAGCTCAGCAAGTCAGCTCAGACTCCCTGATCCTGCAAAGTACCCTGCTTTAGGTTCGCCTTTGAATCCATTCTGCTTTTTAATGCACGTTTTCCTATGGAGCTTTCCTCACTTTGTGATTTGGATCAGAAAGAGAGACTGAATAATGTGATACTTTTAATAATTATTCTTTTCTGACAGAAAGCACATGTGACTGCACAAGGCTTTTGTGCTAATACATACAGATGCATACTTGAACTAGTGACCTGCCTTTCTGTGGACCTTTCAGGAGGCACCTACCGCTTTTCATAATAGGTTTATTAATGAAGGATTCAGTGGTAACTGGAAGAATTAATTTTTGGGGAGGGGAAAGTGTAGATACATATATCTAGTCTAAGAGGTGGGGGGAAGGGAGGAATCATACAAAGAGCTGTTCCATAGCTCATCTGTTTACCCTGGCTAAGGAAAGATTCATTAATATAAATCATTCCCTAGATACTTTTCCACTGAGTTATCAGTTATTTTTGTGCTTCTTGCTCAGACCAGAGTTCCAGAGAAGGTATGAATTGCAGGATTTCACTTGGAAGTTTTGAGTTTGTTTTACAGTTGTATAACAAACAACAATATGTAGAGTTGAGGTTCCAGCTGATCTTGGATTACCTTATGCTTTCTTGAAGAAATTGCTGTGGGGATCGATAATACAAAGAAAAAGAGGGGAAAGATAGGCAAAAATTATTTTCTTTCCACTTGGCAGAGAAATAATTTTCCAAAGGCTGCAACAGAAAAATCTCCACTCTCAAATCTTGTACTTGGAACAATGTTCCATGCCTGTCTTAAACTGTTTTGCAAAGGTTATTTGGCAAGAGATTTCAAATTTCCTCTAGCCTGAGTTTCACAGTTCTGTGATGAAGGCTTTATTTGGGCACCAGCAGGAGGATGATGTGAAGCCTTTCTGTGGGGGGGTATAGGTAGACCCATTGGTGTTTCTAGGAATGGAATTTGCCAATATGGCTAACATGTTGCTCTGTTCTGCTCAAAGGGAGGTTAGCCAGCTCTGTAATGGGCAATCTAAAGGGGAACAGTTCCAGAATCACAGAACTGCTGAGGTGGTAAGGGACCTCAAACAATCACCTGGTCCAACATTTTGCGGGAAATGGATTCTAGATGTGATTATTTCCTCTTGTGTCCAATCGGAATCTCCCCAAGAGCAATTTGTGTCCATTCTCCCTTTTGTCCTCTCCATGTGACTCTGTGTAAACAGGGAGCCTCCATCTTCTTTGTAACTACTCCCTAAGTACTGGCACATGGTGATGAGATCCCCTCTAAGCCTTCTTTTCTCAAGGCTGAACAAAGCCAGCTCTCCCAGCCTATCCTCATACAGCAGCTTCCCAGTCCTTTGATCATCTTGGTGGCCCTTCTCTGGACCCCTTCCAGCCTGTCCACATCCTTTTTGTACAGCGGGGACCAGAACTGTACACAGTACTCCAGGTGTGGCTTGACAAGCGCTGAGTGGAGCGGGATGATGACTTCTTTACCTCTGCTGGCGATGCCCTTTTTGATGCAACCCAGCATCCTGTTGGCATTCTTGGACACAGCAGCAGCCCACTGTTCGCTCATGCTGAGCTTTCTGTCCACCAGGACCCCCAGGTCCCTTTCCACAGAGGTGCTGTCCAGCCAGGTAGATCCCAGTCTGTACTGCACTCCCGGATTATGTTTTCCCAGGTGCATGATCTTATACTTCTCCTTGTTGAACTTCCTAAGGTTCTTGCTGGCCCACTCTTCCAGCCTGTCCAGATCTCCCTGCAGAGCAGCTCTCCCTTCTGGAGTGTCTACTTCCCCACTCAACTTGGTGTCATCAGCAAACTTCATCAGGCTACACCTGATGGCGTTATCCAGATCATTTATAAAGATATTGAATAACATTGGGCCCGATATCAATCCCTGGGGGACTCCACTTGTGAGAGGTTGCCACTTGGAAAAGGAGCTATTTATCAGTACCCTTTGGGTGCGACCTGTCAGCCAGTTCCCCACCCACTGCACAGACCACTTGTCTAGGCCATGACGCATTAATGTCTCCAGGAGGAGACTGTGGGGGACTGTATCAAAGGCCTTGGAGAAGTCCAGGTAGACAATGTCCACTGCCCGCCCCATGTCAACCAGGCAAGTCACTTTGTCATAGAAGGCCACCAGGTTTGTCAAGCATGATCTGCCTTTAGTGAAGCCACGTTGGCTTTTCCCAATCTCGTGCTTCATTTGACTTGTGATGGCCGCCAGGAGGATTTGTTCCATAACTTTCCCAGGGATTGAAGTAAGGCTGATGGGCCTGTAGTTACCTGGATCCTCCCTCGAGCCCTTCTTGTAGATAGGGGTAATATTTGCCTTTCTCCAGTCCTCTGGGACATCCCCCATTCTCCATGACTTCTCGAAGATTATGGAGAGTGGCCTTGCAATGATGTCAGCCATCTCTCTCAACACCCTTGGGTGGATGTCGTCAGGGCCCATTGATTTGCAGGGGTCAAGCTCCTGTAGTAATTCATGTACTAACTCTTCCTTCACTGATGGTGGGTCGGAGTTTGGATCAACCAGCAATTATCTAGCACCTTGTCTAATTGCACCTTGAAAACCTCCAGCAATGGGGACTCTGCTACGTACCTGGGGAAGTTGTTCCAGGGAATGATTGTTCTCACTGTAAAAAATGTCTTTCTGATATCAGAATGAAACCTCTCTCAGTGCAATTTGTACCCCATTGCCCCTTATCTTGTCCGTGTGGCTCCTTGTGAAGAAAGAGCATCCATCCTCTTTGTAACTGCCCTTCAAGTACTGGAACACTGTGATGAGGTCCCCCCTGAGTCTTTTCTTCTCCAAAGAGAAAAGACCTAACTTCTTAAGTGCTTCCTCACAGGGCAGGTTTTCCAGCCCTTTGATCATCATCATGTCTCTCTTTTGGACCCTCTCCAGACTGTCTGTGTCTTTCTTGAATTGTGAGGTCTAGAACTGGACACAGTTTTGTCCTAGACTTCATTAATTTGGGGTTCACTTACGCACCCAGCCACAGTGCTTTACATCTTTTCTGAAATACCTATTTATGCAGGTGGAGTAGTTCAGGTGTGTATGGAGAAAACACACAGAAGTGTAGCACTTCAGTCTGAGCAGCAGCACGCTCTGTGGTTGAGAGTCCCGTACCCTCACAGTATAAGGTCTGGATATGTGGTGGAGCCTCATGCTCTGCAGTGCAGTGCTGTGGGGTCAAATTGACAAAATATTGAGATTTTGAGCCGTGAAGCACTCTGTCATAAGCTTCTGATTGAGTCTTTATAAAAATCACTCACCTCTTTGGCTGCCTGTGGAGACAGAGGGCTGCTCAGCTTATTACAGCGGGAGGGCTTTCCTAGCAGCTCTTCATAGAAGCTGACTCTTGACTTACAACAAAATGCGATATGCAGTTACCTTGTGTAATTTACTTCCTTTTAACAGTTGAATCTGCCTGCATGTCAGGTACAAAGGCTACTCTCAGGTACCTGTTTTAGGACAGGAATGGACCTCCTGCCCTCAATCCAGCTTCCCTGTGCTTGCATCCTTGCTGTCTGTTGAGAGCCTTCCTCCATGTGAGGAGGTGTCCCAGGTGCCGGGGGGGTATCAGTGGGGGCAGCACGGCCCTGGAGCCAAACCAGAGCAAATCACTTAACTTCCCCAGTGAGGAAAGCTAACAAATAGCACTAACACCCTTAGGTTTTCTGTTTGCCTTGCAACATTTTCAAGCTGTTTGCTAAGATTACAACAAATTTACTCTATTATTTTCATCAAATATTCAGTTGATCTATATTTTGGAAAATAGTATTCACACAGTTGCAAAAAAGTATTAACTTGTGGCAAAATAAATTTTTGATAGGGGAAAATATTGATTTTTTTAAAAAATATAAATTTTTAGAGAAGAAAAAACAGCTGTAAAACTTCAAAAATCCTACAAAATTTGAATATTTCTGTAAATGACTTAACGGTTTTGAATAAAATCTCCTCTTTCACAGAGGACAACAGCTATATCAAGCATTTTAGTATTCACTAATAACTGATGTTTTCCTGCCTGCCACCTGCAACTCTTATGCAGCCACTGGAAATGGTATCTGTCTCTTTAGGATTCCCTTTAAAATAAATAAGAAATATAGGTAATAATATCTTAATATACTGTAATGGCATAATTCTGCAATGTATATTTTACATACATCTATTACATATAAAAACTAATATGAGCATCACCCTTCCTATAGACAGCTACTCCATGCGGGCTTCAGAAAGATAGGATATTCCTGTCCTGCAGATGTCTAGAGCTTTTCATTGTTCTGTATTTTAGGCTATTAATTGCTGAGTTTGCTGTGATACAGGATTTTTGTTCACTACAACCTTCAACCACCTTGCCAGCTCTCAAATTTCTACTGAAGCTGAGTAATAAGTATTTTGGGGAAATGAATGTGTAAGAGGATATGCAGTTTCATCGAGGAAACAAGAAGTGTAATATCCACTATATATATGTGTGTGTATATATATCTCTCTCAGACTGGGATGACTCAAGTTGGACCTCAGTTAGGAGTCAGGCTCTAATACTGCTGTGAATGTAGCACAAGGTTATTTAGTAACTGGAGAGAGATGCCAAATTTTTCCATACTTAACTTACGTAACTGTGCAGTTTTAGGAGGCCTGCTCTTCATGATCCAAGGTTTGGTATTGAATTTTCATATACCTTGGATTTTATTTTCAGAGGAGCTTCTCTGGTTTCTATATGCGTTGGAGACCAGTTTTTTATTCATTGGAATAGGTTGTAAAGGATGATGTTTCTTTTGCTGAGCCTTGGTTCTATTTCTATGCCACTCAAAAGTGAAGGGGGGGTTTAAATTTATTACTATTTCTGAGATTTTCTGAAATAAATCGGGTTTTCTGGCCCTTTGGTAAGTAAAAAAAGAGTCACCAATGGTTCATCTGCTGGCTGGGAAGATGAATGGCTTGCTTTGGAGCATCTGAGAGCAGCAGGATCTCAGGTGTGAGGGGTGGTCATTGGAGAAGGTGTGATAAGGCTCTAGTTAACATGGCTCTTTCTCTTGGTTGCCTTCACTAGGAAACTGCTGGAAGAATGCTGTGACCCTGGGCAGCTCTTTGCTATGACAAAGCTGAACTCCCCGATGGGAAAGAACCTCTGGTTTGATGGGGAATTTTTATATTCTTTCACTATTGACAATGCAACTTACTCCCTCTTCCCACAGGTTAGTAAGCTTCTTTTTCCTTTTCACTTTAAGTGTTTATATACTAAATGGTAACATGGTACGAATGAGAATAAATAGGCTAAATGCTCATCAAGAAATGTAATCTTTGTTTCTCAATACAAAACTGTCTCCTCTGCTTTTTTACTTCCATGTTATGAAAATTATAAAACATTTGTATGCATGTTAATATTTCCCTGGCCACTTTTCAGGTGTGTGGGTGCACACAAGGGATGAGGTTGAGCCACTCGTCTTGATTTTTTAAAATGCTAAGTACTGGCTATTTTAAGAAGGTGATTTCTGCATTGCAGTCAGTGATCAAGCTCACTGGGAGCACCTCATCTAGGATTGCTTCAGTTCAGGTCTGTTTAGCTAAGATGTGACAGTGCTTTGTGTGAAGGTGTCCAAGTTACTTCCAAGTTAATGAAGTTTATTGATGGCAAGAAACGTGAGCCCAATAACAGAAGCCAACAACTTGACTTTGTCGATTCTTACTGTGTTTTGAATATTAGAAGTGGTTTGTTGTTCAGCAAAGGTGTCTTGGGTTAAGTGCAGGGGTTTTGAGCACTGGGAGTTTGTAATACTGATCTAGGCTTCCTGCATTTTTAGTTAATAGATGAGCTGATGTTAAATAATGAGTTTATTACATTGAATTTTGTATGTGGAAGGAGAGATGTTTTATGTGGCTACACATTTAAAGAAAGCCAAACATCTGGATGTATTAGTTGATTTACCTGTTACTTTAATTTCTCAAAGTTAAGGCATAGGTATTTATTAAGCCTCCCAGTGAGCGTTGAGTCATTCGCACCGGGCTTTTCATTTGTTGCGGTTTCAGTTAAACATGTAGCAGACTTCTTACTTGTTAAACTCATCCTGCAAATAAAACATAAAAAAAGTTGGGTTTTTCTGGAAAAAAAAGTAGATTCCAGATGTCAACCACAGAGCTATGACTCTGAGTGAGTTTCTTTTAGTGGAGAAAGAGTGAGGGGAAGCTGCAGTGTAGGCAAGAGGAGATGGGAACAGCCACTTTCTGTGTTAAGACATCATCCGGAGGAGCAGCGTTACAGCTGAGTCTTGTTTAGGCTGCCAGTCCGCTGTCTTCTCACTCGGCTGTGCCTGTTGCAATGAACCGGTTAATGGACCTCAGTCTCCCTCAGGCTGCTCCCCAGCTGCTGCGTCCTGGCAAGCTTAACCAACAAGTAGATGCTGAAATGTGTGTGGCGAGTGTTTTTTCCTGCGGTACAGCTGGAAAGGGGCTCCCTGGCTGGAGTGAATTTCTCTCCCTGCCTTTGAGACTGGTAGAAAGTTTATGATGTGTCACAAAGTAGCAGCTGTAAATCTTTTTTATGGTGATTAGTATGATTTGTTGCTACAATATTGCACCATTTATTGGAGAAAACTGAAATCCTTGGCAAGCTGTGAACTTTGTACGGCATGAAGATATTGGCAGCAGCTGCTCAAAATGTGTACATCCCTTCCAACTTTTCAGAAAAGCCCTACCTGGATGGCACAGGGAGGCTGCTATTTTGTGGTGGATTTGGGATTATAGATTTGGTTTTCTTTGGATTAAAACCTAATGCTCTGCCTGGCCACAGTGGTGTCCTACATCCTCTCAGAAAGGAGCAGAGTACTGGATTGGCTCCTTCAGAGAGGTAGATGCTGGTTAGAGAGGAAAGACAGTCTTGGGAACTCCAGTGGTTCCCAGGCTCCCAAGCTCGGTCCTCAAAGTTTATCAGTTGTCTGGATCGAGAGTGAGGATCTGGGAAGTGCTGGAGAGACAAACTGCTGAGGGACAACATGAGCTAAGGAGTTGGGACTTCAGTGTCCCTTAGGCTTGCCAAACAGGCTGCCAAGAGGATGGCTAGATGCTATTGTAGGGGTGGTGGTGGAAAAGGTGAATTTTTATGATGTTCCAACCCTAGAACAATGCTAGAAAGCAGCTCTAGCACCAGTGCCAGAAATGCTATTCCTTCAATGAATTGATGGGCAGTTCACTTCTGACAAGTGCTACTCACTAGTGTTCCCTCTTTTCTTGCAAGTACCACTGCTTCTAACTTGATGTGTTATTCCTATGTATTTTGCACAGAGGAATTTTGTAAACGTTTATCCGATGAAATCCTGCTAGGCTTAAAAGCTTAGGAAGATTTATTTGCAGTAAATTCTTAAACGAAGTATTTTTCTGCCTCTCTCTCTGTTTCAAGAAAAATACTCGCCTAATTTTTCAGGCTTCTGCTTTGAAGAACAGTGTCTATTAGCTTGCTAGCAACTAGAAAGTGATTTTTGTGAAGATGAATATTCCTTTCAAAAGTATCCAGAAGCTTAAAACCACTCATAAAATATGGATAATACCCTGAAATACTCAGGGGATGTAATAGGAATGTAAAGGGCTGCAACTATGTTGATATAATCGGAAAAAAATTTCCTCCGGAATAAATAAAAAAGGCTTGATCCACATCGATGTGCTGGGCTTAAGCCATTTTGTGCTTGCAGAAGATTTCTCAGTCCTGAACCAGTTATATGAAACTTGCTATATTTTATGGCATAGAATAAGCTGGCTATGCATCAATGGAGACTTATACAGAAATAATGTAAGTATGCCAGAACTTAGTATGTAAAATGTCACTTATTTTTGAATGTGGACAATACAAAACAGAATATTTTTTCTTCTGAGTAATCTGTAAGGTTCTTACAGCTGTTTCAACATTTTCTGATGGAGTGTTTTTCCAATAAAAATGCTATTTCATCAAAATATAAATTTCGTATCAGTTCATTGGTTTTTCAATTTTTCTTTGAAGTGAAAAGGTTAAAAGGTTTTGGTGGTGTTATGACGTTTCATTTTACCGTTTTTTGAATGTAATATTTCAACTGTTTCTTTTTATCAGCTCCGTTGGTAGCTTTTTTGGTTCTCAGACTTTGCTTGATTATATTCTTCTTCCTTTTATTTTTTTTAACTTTTTGATTGGCCAAGGGAGAAATTTGCAAAAGAAAAAAGCTTTTATGTGGAAATAATCACTCAGTGTTTCATTTCAGTTTATGAAAACAAAATCTGAAGTTGCAGAGTTTTGCATGAACCAACAGTTCCGGCTGCTGGAAGTGGCTTCTCTTACTCTCCCCCTCTCTGTGTCATTTTTCCCCTGATTTCTAGAATTGCATATTTTTGACATAGAAATTAAATACTACACAGACGGCACCATCTTTCCCATCCTGGAGAGAAACTGCTAGTGGCTCATTGTCAATACCCAACAGTCAGGAGAAGATGCAGGGCAGACATGGCTCATCACAGAAGATGGCCTAGCGTGCAGTGACGGCGGCCATCCCACCTACACCTCACCTCCCAATATGTACTACGGTAGCGTTGCCTGGAGCTGTTGGATAATGGAGTGTCATTTCAATTAAAATCAGACATTTCTTGACAGCAGCTTTGTTGTATCACTTGCTGTGATGTACCGCATTATCTCCCGCTCTCTTACAAGACAAAAAGTGTAGAGTCTGCATATAACTGTAGGTGTAGTTTAATATTAACAATGAGAGGTTATTCCTACTGCGTACCTGCCACTTTTCTAAAGCTTTTCACGTAGACTCGAAGTTTCAATATTAACCAGTAGTTTTGACATGTATCTGGGGTACTGAGAGTTCAGAGGTGCAGGTGACCCTACTACAGTTGAGATCAGTGACATGGTTGGATAAACCTCTGGATAGCCAGGCTGCCACGTCTCAGGTTGGCCACTAAAGTCCATAGGCAACTTGTAAATGTATTTCCTCTCCATTGTGGTCCAACTAATATACAGAAAAAAGAACCGTGTGTTGGTGAGTCCTCAGGAGTCCTGTCCTGGACAGGACAGAGACATATAACCTCCTTGCTCTTCAGCCTGGAAGTTTAGCCATGCAACTCTGGTCCTGTTGTGTTGTATTGAGACACAACTGAAGGCATGACTAGCATTTTCCACCCTTTACTGTCTGGCTAGAATGGAAGTAACCAGGCTTCCATATATTCCTGCAGTAATTTTTAGATGCTATGAGTAAACATGATGTAACCGCAGGAGTAGCTGGAACGTAACTCAGAGCCATGTGATAGATGAGTGTTAGTTCACATTTCTGCTTTTGAGTTAGAGAATAAAACAATCCACAGGTTCAAATGCTTTTTCTGAAATAATTTTGCATTCCTTCCTGTCTTTTCCTCAGAACTTCAAATGCAAATTTCAGACAATCTTTACCATTAGAGGGAAAAAAACCCTCACCCCAGTATTCAGCTGTTTATGCAAATAATTGATTTTTGTTGCTTGTTGGCAAAAGCTTATAGCAAGGAAGGCCCGAGGTGAATTTCTGAGGTCTCCTTTGCCCTTCCCCCAAAAGGTTAAAGAAACGGTTAAATCAAATGGAACTTTTCACTCTGCCATGTAAAGTATTATTTTGGAGGGTAGAGGAGTGATACATTTCAGAAGAAATTTCAGATTTAAGCTTTGACTTTTTAATTTGACAAAATAAAATAACTAATTGAAAAGTTTTCTGGTTTTATTGTATTTCACCTGAAGCAGTTAGACAGATTTGGTACCAGTAAATTGTTTCAAATTACTAAAATATGATTCCCCAGCTGTTCAAATCCCTTCTAAAGTTTCACCTGCAAAATGCTGTCAGCTAGAAGAGTGGCTGCTTGCAATGAGCTTCTCATGAATAGTCATCACAAATGGTGTTTGAGAAATCCAAAGGAAATAACTTCAAGTCACAAACAAATTTGGGAAAGTTGGCAGCTGTTTCTGGATAGCTTGTGATCAGGAGAAAGGCAATATTTTTCAAATTATTAGAGTTTAAATTCTTTTCCTTGATATAAAGGCACAGGGAAAAAGTTAATCTCTCTACCTGTGAGTGTGAGATAGAGACATTCTCTGACACTTTCTGGATTATCGGGATGAATGCTGTATTGGGTAACAATGAATGATTTTACGATTGTGCTATGTGATTTGTGATTTTTATTCAGGGCTCCTGTTAGATTCTGGGAGCTTGTTTAATTTTTCGTGGTTGCTCACAACATTCCTCATTTGGCCAGAGATTTTATCGTGTCCCTCTCTGATGCTGGTACTTGTGCTGTGTCAAAGCAAATTCCCTGGTCTTACAGTTATAGCCCGCAGCTAGAAGAATAATTTGTAGTTATTTCAGGGAAACAATTCAGATTTGGAAAGGGAGTTTTCCCTTTTTTTGCATGACAAGGATTACAGGAAGAATATACTCATCCTGAGGAAGAAAACGGCAGTTTGATTCAAGTAAAAGGTGAGGTCTAGGAGCAGCAAGTACTGGGAAGGGTTAGGTGGGAGCATGGCTTCTGTACAGACGCAGGGTGGAATGTGAAGCTATAGCTGTATAAAGAATATGAACCCCATTAAGAGGACAATGTTAACTTGCTTAGGGCAAACCCTATCTGGTGTTTGGACCGATTTTAGACCGAAGTGATCAAAAAATTCTTTATAAAATGGGAAACTGCCTGAAGTGAAGTGGGCTAGGATTTGATAGACTGCAGCGTTGCCAGGAGGCATGAAATTATTGCCTTTGGTGTTGACTTTGGAAGCACTCTGTTAATTTTTGCTACCAATCTAACATACCAAAGTACTGTGTTCTCCGTAAAGCTCTGTAATTAATAGCTGCTTGGAGAAATACATTGAAATATTGGCTGTTGTGCGTGTCCTGATTTTTTTTTTTTTTTTTTTCTTGATGTCTTGGGTAGGGGCATGAAGTGCCCGCAGACATAACATTTATTGAGCAACTCTTATATTTGCTTCCATTAATTCTACTGTCTAAATAGTACCTCCCTGACTTCTTTTGAGTTGTATTTGATTAGGATTTGGGGGAATTTCTTGGTGTTGTCCCTTTTCTTTTTCTCCTTTTTTCCTTTCTTTTTTTTTTCCTTCTTTTTTTTTGTTCCTCCCCAAGCATACTGTAATGCAGACTATGTTGTTGATTGTGGCTACATATATCTATTCAAAATGAAAATGTAATGAACATTAATTATTGCAAACATGGAAAACATTGTAAAGTGACATCTGCATGTTAGGAATGCAGTTAAAGAAAAGATCATCTGAATTATTCAATAAATTGTATCATGTAGTGCCTTTCGTAAACTGGGGTATGAAATACTCTCTGTAGAGACCTGACAAATTGTACTCTCTTGAAGCATGAATCTTCCCTTCCGTCCTGGATAATCTCTGGCCATTGGCATCAGGGTGATCAAAAATCTGGCTTAATATTTAGTTAAGTGAAACCCCTACCCTCACTCTGATTACATACTGACTAATTAAGAACTGTGTAATTGGACCATTTTGTGCAGCCTGTTAGCAATGCTGGAGTTCTATCATCTGTTCTATCTGGTCAGTTAAGCAAAAGCCATAGTCTATCTGAAACTACTTCATATAGGCAAGAGGCAAACATGCCTGATGGTGAAAATCAAATTTATGCTAAAAAGACTGAGATGCAATGTGTATAGTTTGAAGTAATTAACTAGAGGATGGGCCACAGGCTATTGTTGAAGTGAGTAAAACAGACCGAAGAGTGGCTTTCTGTCCCTGTTCGTCATCGGTTGTGTGCTTTGGTCTCTCTGGGCTTGCTAAAATGTCTTCAGCCAAGCTGTTTAGCCAGGCTGTCTTTTGGTGAGCCTGATTTTCTGGAGTTTATCTGCAATAATGCACATGCCAAATGGGCTTTACCTCAGTCAGTGCAAATATATCGCTAAATGCTGACCTTTCTAAATGTAACAGAGAGGAAGGGAAGGATTCGATCTGGCTGTGAAGTGTCAGTTTGGCTCGCAGGCAGAGAAAGAGGAATGGCTGCCCTAACTCAATCTTTCTATTCAAAATCTAAAGTGACTGAGTGTCCATCACTCTCTCTCCTAGGTAACACAAGTGCTGATCTGAGCACACACTAGTACCTTTGCCAGATGGACCCTCATGCCCTTGAGCTTTAAAAAAATCCCACAGATTGATCCCACCTCTGTTTGGGATTTTGGGGATATGAAGATGTGTAAGAGCTAATGTGGTCCAGCTTCTGCATTGATATGGATACTAAGCAGTACTAAAAAAAAGTATAAAACCCTATGGGATTGTTGTGGAGCCACCTAAGACAGAAGGGACATGGGTATTTTAAAGAGGATAACTCGGCCATGATGGTGTTGCAACTTGGAGTGTGTTTATATTTGGAAAACTCTTCAAGGAGCACATGTATTCATTTCCATTGGTACCCAGGGCTGTACAGTTACCAACTAGTGAAATGCAAGCCTGTGCATGGAGCGGCTGCTGAGCATGAAGAGGCCATGGCAGGGCTGGAAACACAGTCAAGGCTGAGCGATGGGGCAGTGGTGTGGTGTCTCAGGGAGGGAGGGGGCACTGTGGGAGGACTTCTGCTAGCAGAGGCAGGGAGGATCTTGCAGCACTGCACACTAGTGCATGCTTCTACTTACTAGCTGCGTAACTGATATTTTCTATCTCAAGTAAGGCTTCTGATGGTACCTAGAAGCCACAGTTACAGACAAAGAGATATTATGCTGTGGGGTAGTAAAGCACAGAGCAAAAAAAGCTGTTCTGAACAAAAAGAGGAAGTGGGCACAGATAAAGACGGCCAGAGAGGCTGTACTACTGCCCTGGGAATTTTATGGGCTTCTTAGTCAATGCTTATCTGCTTTACGAGGAGATAAAGTTGCTGCTTTATACGCAAGGAATGTTGTAAACAGAAGAATAATTAAAGGAAGTGGTCACAGATGAGAAGCTGTAGGAAGAGTGAACTTCTGATGGCTATGAGTATCTGCAGGGCATATGAGCTTCCTGGCTGATGGTATAAAAATACAAGTAAGAGTTGGTTCTGATCTGCCCAAATGCAACGCAGTTAGATTTGTTGGTTTTATTGTAGCTTTATATAACTGGTAAGATGATAAAAGGAGGTTCTTTCTCCATGCAGGGGTTTTTCTGGCAGTGGATTCATTTATATACCAAGACTTCCACCTACAGGTGCAATGAGACCTTTCCTTCTTTGGGAGTCAGTTTCTAAATCTGGAGTAAGCTTTATCCTTTATATCCTTGCCACCTGTTAGCCTTTCTCATTATTTATGAATTTTGTTTTTAAGAATCATCTTGTTCAGTTTATAGACTTTTTTACTGTATGTGTAAAATATATATATTACTATATATTTGAATTATTCAGTGATCAGATTGCATTACACTAATTTGCGGCATTTAGTAGTTAGCTTTTTTGGTAAAATACCTATAACATAAGCTTAGTACCGGTACTGGCTTATTTGAGGCTTAGGTTTGGTTGTCATGCCTGGCATTTAGCACCTGGCAGAATAATGAGTAGAAACTGCTGAAATATTACATATTTCTATTTTTCATACAGTTGTTGGGTTTCTTGATACGGCTGATGTAAATTGTACTGGAGTGTGGCAGGATATCAGATTATGTTCAGAAAGCATTCTACCTGCAGCAAAGACATAGCCCCCGTTTTCTTCCAGGTATTCCTAAATATGGGTGGAAGTGTGGCTTAACGGAGTCTGCAGGCTTCAAGAAAGTCAGGGAAGGTTACACCACTGCAGAGGCTATTAAGAAGGGGTAGCATGATTACAGATCTTGTAGGAGGATTATAGAGTGACTTTCAAAAGATCCTTTATGTCTTCTTGCTTAGGGAGGAGTATAAACCCAGCTTTACATTTAATGAGAAATCCGCTGCATTACGGTTCAGGAATTGACTTATGTAGCAATGCATGGTTGATTTAGAGGCCTTATAACTTGAAATGGCATGGAGGGGAAGGGCTGTGGTTTTCTTCTGAAACAACTTTTATCATTTGAGTGGTTCCCATGAAGCAGGCATTGGCTTCCAAATGACATTTTGGACATTGGAAAAGTAACAAAGTAGTGGTTTTCTTACATCAGGATGCACTGGATAAATCCTGTGGTGCTGGACGTGCAGGTGAAGTACTGTTTAACTTGATGTTGCTCAGATCAAGAATTCAGCCTGTTTTTTCCGTCTTGATCAGCAGAGCTTGATGCTTTTTCAGAGTTTTTAGGGAGAAATTTGATAATTTAATCTGTGCTGCTGATTGTCTACTGGCCAGTAACTACCAGTGTGAGGTGACTGTTTTGTGAGCGGCGGCTAGAGGGGTAATCTATAGTGGGAGGCAAAGGCAAGATAACTGAAAGCACTGGTGTCTTTCCAGCTGAAATGAGTCAGGATATGACATTTAACTGCCTTGTGAACTTGGACTTGTATAATATAACTGTGAATCCCAAATGCAGAAAGAAATAGTTTTTTCCAGTGTGGAGATGGTGTCTTGTTTTTCTTTTATTATTTAGTTTTTAAAGACTACCTTAGGGACTTCTGCGAATTGTGGGCATGTGGGACTGGTGAAAGCTGGCAGTGCTAGTCTGGGTATGTTTTGGAGAAGAGCAACTTGCATATATTTCGCAGGTGATTTGTAGGTGAAATACTTAAACCCAAGACCATGGCTTATGCTCACTGACTTGAGTCCTGTCCATCAATCCCAGGAACGCTGCCACAGGCATTCACAGGATATTTTCATGTGAGATACATTATTGCCAGCACAATTCTGCGTGCTGTCCTAAGTGAACCCTTGACCTATAAGCTTAAAATCTTATAAAATCCTGTGAGCAGGGTTAGGGTGCAGGCTCAAGGTTCCTGGCAGGCCAGCACAGTGGCTTCAGTAGAGCTACCTGAATCTTGCCTCATGGAAGCTCAGTCTCCAATGGCTGTATTTTTTCTCAGTGTAAAATGTGTTGGACTAATGGTCTCCAATTTCAGAAGGTTCAGATGAAAGGCACTGAGTTCCAGATGATCATTCGATCAGGACGAAATTACCTGAATTATATCCCAAATATTAGCGCTGTAAGACCTGGCATATTTTCTAGGAACTCCCAAGTCATGCAGGTGCATTTGGGTACCTTCATTCTCTGGCATGGGAGTTGCATGATAGGTGAAGAAATAAAATTATATATGATGGGGGGGGAAGGGCTGGCTTTTCCTTTTGCCCTGAGAATATGCATTTATCTGGAAGGGGGCAGAGAAGTTTTGTTTAGGAGTAAATTATCTGTAGTGTGGAGGAGTAAAGTTGTGATCTGAATAAGCTGGACATGAAACAGCTCTTGGAATGATAGTGTAGCACCCTAGTCCAGCTACTGCTGCCCTAACTAGTCTTCCTAGCACAAGAGCTATATGGCTGGGTGTAAATGGATCAAATGCATAAATCCTCTACTTCTGTGCTTAGAAGTGTGGACTTAAGGTTTTATTTTAATACAAGGTTTATATTCATAGAACAATTTAAGCACAGGTGTATTACACTGAAATGCAAGTGTGTTGCTCTCTCTTGCTGATGCTAGTTAGCCATTCAGTCAAATAGAGATAAATACACTATGTAATGCTGATAGACCAATTTCTCACGTGTATAATACCTCCTTACTTATGGTTTTATGGGGTGTGACTGAAGTCTCTGCAACCTATTAGGTCCCATGGTAATGCGGCTTTCCTACAGCGACCAAAGGAAAGAAGTCAGTACGTTGAAGGTGATAGTGGTAACACTAACATTACTGCAACCATTGGTGGTGTGCATGGGGAGGTGGCTCCCTCAGACATCCTTCCTCACTCACCTTTATTGTATCATCTCACTGATTTTGTTGTAGCTAGTTAAGTATATGCCATAGCTAGCTGCAGATGTGTGCTGGGAAATGCCTAGCAGCCATGCGCGGTGATTGGGAGTATGCTGGTTAGCTCCATCCTCTACCTGCTGTACTTGGGCAAGAAGCACCAGGTATAAAAGAACAAGGGCTTTTGTTGTTTCCCCTCAACTGAATGACACCAAACCAAAATCAACAAGATCAAGCCTATTTTCACACTGTTCCCGTCACACTCAGAAGACTGCACAAAGGAAAACATTCAATCACAGCACATAATCCAGGCGTATGGCGCTATTTATAATTTTACTTTTATAAAGCCAGGCTTTTAGAGGAAAAAGGCTTGTATCATCACACAGGGATTCAGTAGGCAGTGCTACACCAAAATACAGGGGCACTGTCAGTTCATTCTGATGGCATTGTAGTGAAACTTGCACAACGTCATTGTCTGGAGGGGATACTCAGTGGTCACTGTCCTCTTGCCTCTGTCCCATGGCAGACAGCTCTATCTGGGCTGTACCTGACAAATGTTTATCTAGTAAATTTTTAAAATGTCCAGTAATGGAAATTCCACAGCTCACTAGGCAGTCTATTCCAGTACTTTGCTGTCCTTATGTGTAGGATGGGTTTCCTGACGTCTGACTTAAAATTCCCCTTTGGCTATAATTTAAGAACATTTTTTTCTTATCTTTTCCACATATGACTGCTATTAAGTCTCTCCACAGTCATTTTCTCTAGGCTAAACAACCACAACTCTTTCAGTTGGATAACTTTTTCTAAACCTCTGAACGTTTTTGTTTTTCTGATAGCCTGTAAGGAAGATACGTGACAATTAACCATGTGTTGCCTTCAGAATGTATCCTCAGACTTTCCCTTTGGAGATGGTACAAATCTCAATGCCATATCCTCTGAACTGCACAGCTTCACGGCACCTTTCTGCTTGAACAAGGTTATATTTAGTGTTGCTGATTATTCCTCTAGCTGGAAGATTATTGCATGTTGCTACTAGTGAGGCAAACCTAGTGTCCCAACATACATGCTCACCTTTTCTCCTTGATTTCTCAGTGTATACAGCCAAGCTGAATTACACCTGCCTGCAGGGCATGAAATAATACCAAGCAACACTTTCTCTCGGTTGATGATTTTTAATGAGGTTGTGAATATGACAAGAATGTAGAACAGGAATGTGTAGTGTATTCAGGTTTTTAGGCTGGATAACCTATTTGTAGGCTAATTCATTAATAGACATTTCTTCATCCAGACCGTCTCCAGCCTTTTTCTCAATCTAAAACCACTGGGTTTTCTCACTTCCCTTCCCTTGCAGCAGGGCGTGACATATGCACAGTGTAGCTTGTTATTCATGAACAACACTGCAAATTTAAGTGATGGGATGAGGCTCGAGAGGAGACAGTTTAGGTGAAAGGAGACAATAAATGCAAAGGCTACACACATCTATTCTGTGATCCACTATTGTGCCAGAAGAACTGAAAAAGCCAAAGATAAATAATCCTTGGTATGAGTATGATGCTCTTTATAGCAAGTCCCTCAAGCTCTTTACAGTCATTCAAATTCAATGTATGGTGTTACTGCACAGTTAAATCTATGCCTAGAAATCTCTAGAGACAATTAAAATGAGTATTTCTGCATGGGGAGTATGTGAAGAAATACTGCAAACCCCTTTTTCCCATACAATAAACAGGTATACATGATGAACCGCTATTCTTTTTGCTTCGTGACAAAAAATTGGAAGAGAGCTATAGAGCCCCTGTGGTATTCTGGGCAGTATATGAAGATAGCGGACAGGAGCTCTTCTCCACCCTATGGCATTAAGCAAGGCCTTTGAGAAGTGGGACTACTTCAGTTTAACCTCACCAGGACTGCTTTCCTGGCTCTGGTCTTGGCAGACTTCTTGCAGTTCCTATTTCCCAGTTTAGGGTCTGTCCTCCGAGTGGTACCTAGGGCCACCACTCCCTCACTCTAGCACGTCTGTGGCTGTGGTCGGCACAGCGGTTGCATTAATCTTTTCAGTATGGTTACTGAGCAGGGAAGTACAGGTGTTGAACTATTAAGCAACAAAAGAAGGATGGTGGGGAAATGAATAACAAGCTATGTTGCAGAATAGGTCAAGTGAAGCCTGGTTATACCAAAGTCCATAGCAAAGTTCCAGTTGACTTCAGCATGGCTAGGGTTTAGCCAACAGTGCCCTCTTGCTGAGTACAGTTCTGCTAGGGACATGTACATTTGGTTTTGTGGCTTCTTCCCGGTTAACAAAGAATGACTTCCTCTCCCCTCCCCCATTTCTTAGCCTTTACGAGCCATTGTTTTCATGTAGTGAAAGAAGATAAATCACTCATCGTCTAGTCTGACTAAAATAAATACTTGTTTATGCCCCTTAGACAGACCCTGAGTGAAAAGGCAAGGTAAATTTGAAACAGCTACTCAGATGAGATAAAATGGAGCTTTTTGTTGCAGCTCTTTCTTGCCCCCATCCCAACTGACAACATCCTTTCTGTTGCTCATGCCAGTTCTTTTGCAGGGTAAGGGCAGCCTTTTTTATATGCTTATGCACTGCCAGGAACCATGGAGTCTGCGTCTGTGTACGAGGATGCTGCATACAATGGTATGCCACAATGGTCGACAGCACCATATTAAAAGTGAGGTCATCCATAGTTTTGTTGGCTTTTATTTTTCATTTTTGTTTTTAGGGAGTACAGTGATCCTTGGCATGTGACCCAATGAAAGAAGGGAAATCACTGGCATCCTGGTTTTCTGAGTAGTGGGTATGTTATTTTCTGCAGCTTTTTCTTGAGAGAGGTTCAGATACTATCCTCTTCAGGTATGAATTTACCCCAGATTGTCATCAGGATGCCTGGATAGTCCCTGTGTTTGGGGATTTTGAAATTGAATATCTGGTTACTTGAGAACAGACTGTCTGAGAGATGAGGAAGTTGTAGAGAAAACCTATGTAGTGATAATTAGCAATGGTGGTTTCTCTTTAAAGTTTGATATCTGGTCCCACTGGGCACTTGTAAGGCTGAATACTTTTCTGAAACCTGCTGTTGTGTGAAGCCTACAAAATAAATAACTTTTCCAATGAAGATCAGATACTTGGTTTTTGTGATTTCAAAGGATCTTCTTTCATCAGAGCTGAAAAACGTGGAGGCAAAGATAGAAAATGTTCAGGGTGGTTCTACTACAACATAAATTACATTTACCCTGCTAGCTTCATCGCTAACATTTTGATCCTGCAGGGAGCATAGCTGTAGAACTCCTCATTCACCCTAATTATGTATGCAAGTGACAATCTCTGTTTTTATTCTTTTAAACATAAGAACATAAGGCTTTCAGCCCTTCTTTCCATTTTTCCAAACACTACAAAGTATGTTACGCCGGTTACCTGCATTCAATATTACTCTTGCTAACAATGTAAACTTGATTTTCACACTGATTTGGTTTGTACAGTACATGTTAATATCTATGTCCTTGTTATCCTTCCTCTTTTCTTTCCCCTGCTTGTGAGTACTGCTGGGTCTGCACTTCATATAACTTTGCACTTTATTCTCTTTGCCAGCTTTAGCTGAGGGTAATACTTGTCTAGGGTAAGGTAACCTAAAAGGCTGGCTTGACCTGGCAGGGGCCTTAATGTAGTGGCTGTTACCGACTCCAGTTTGGTGGTTCCAGCAAAGTGCTGACTAGAACTGGAGTGAAGAGGATTTAGCGTAACATGCTGTCCATGAGCGTAGCTCTGTCAAGTCATTTAACTTGCATATATTTACAGAAATGTGAGCTTGTAAAAATGACACCTTGTTACTCAAAACAGAGCCCCTTCTTTCATATCCCCAACATTTATCTTCCCACTGACGAAAGCAAGTTTTCATTCCTGTCATTCCTCCAGAGCACGTTCAGCTACAGAAAAGCAAGTCGGATTGTATGTTGCCTTGCTCCTAACTAGCATTGCCAGCTTAATAGGGTTTTTTAATCATGTATTTGTCAAATGCTAAAATTTTGCATGACTCTGTTACCCTTGTTTCTCTGCGGACCTGACAATGTACAAGGCAGATCAAAATCAAACCTGATTTACTAAGAGACCTAACAGAGGTCTTGATTTCAGAAATTACATGTTCTCATCATAGGCACTTTCTCTTTAAGTCTGTAAGAGCAAAACTCTGGCTTGTCAGCTGAGACAGCATCTCTCCATGCCTCAGCTGAAATTCGAGCTGGTGTCTGACTGAGAGGGGGGAAAATGTAAAACCACAGTAAATACACCTTTTGTCTGATAGCAGCAGAAATACTGAAAATATGGAAGTAAGGTGAACTAGTATGTATACTATACTATAGATGTATTTTGGTTAAACCTGTTAAAGGAAGAGGGTGAGAGTAAATCAGTATTTTTCAGAAATCATTCATTCCAGTGTAGTTTTGTGTTGCCTCTTGTCAAAAACATCTGCAATCTACAGCATCACTTTGGGTCAGTGCCCCCTTCTCTGATAGAGAAGACCTTTGTTGCCTGCTACATGGCACAAAGAAAGTTAGTCTCAGACATGAGAAGCTGAGCCTTAAGTTTGACAGTGTTCAGAGGGAGCCTAGTTCATGACTTCTTAATGTCTGAGTAACTCAGCCTGTCTTTCTCCTGGGCTCCAGCCCAAGAGCTCTGTATCGAGCCATTGCTGACAGCTCCCCAGTCTGCTGCTTCGTTTTTTTTAATCCTGCTTTCCTCACCACCTTTTTGTCTGTCTCTGACATCTCTCCTAGGTAATCTCCAGCCCTCTCCACCTGCTGCTGCTATTCTTCAGTCTTCACTGGTCTCTCTTTCTAGTTAGCCTTTTAATCACAGTTAGGGGGTCAATTGGCTCCCCCATTAACGCTTTCTGGGCTGCTGTCATCTTGTGTGGAGTTCATGCAGCTTATCGTAGACCTTAGAGACAGAGTCATTGCAGCGATAAAGATGAGGAGTATGAATCTCATTTTACACCTGTTTCACAGCAGTGTAACTCTTCTGGCCTCTCTGCTTTATCCTGGTGTGGGGATTTGAATCTTGCATAAAGATGAGACAACTCCCTTCCACATAAGTGCTACTCCATTAGTCCGATACTGGGATAATTTGCACACCTGGAGTGAAATTCAAAGTGTTCTAGAAATGAATTACACGTTCTTATGGTCATTTTTTTCAACCATAAAATAATTCGCTCGTGATTGGTGTCAGAAGGGGTTGCAGTTGCTTTGCTGTTGCCTATTCCTTTGTTGTCTAGAAGTCTTTTTTCCCTGCAGTAATACTGTGTAATAATGTTCTCCTGTTATTCTGATAGCCTTGTTGTGGCTTTGAAGGCATAAGAACACAAATAAAACAAACTTTGTAAGGAGAGGTAATATGTTTTTACTGAAGCAAGGTAAGCTTAGCGCTCGGTAAGGATGCTCTTTCTCTGCAGACCCCACAGTACAGATTTTATTGTTGTCCTCTGTTTTATGGATGGGGAAACAAGCAGTTACCTAAGGTGATTAGAGGATTAGCAGAACCTAGAGCAGAACTCCAGTTTAATGAGCATATACCATCTAGGCTATATGTTTGGTTTGCCACGTCCAAAGGAAACAGTGCACAATTCTTAGAGGTTTTTAATCCTCATATGAGGTTTTGGTACATTCTGTATTTGCTTGATCTAAGCTACTGAGCTTCCAGTCTTGTCCACTGGTAACTCAATGGTAAAAGAGGACTTCAGAAGGTTCACTGGCCTGAAAAAGTTTTCTTTGGTTTTGTTCTTCCCCCCCCCCCCCCCCCCTTTCAGATTAGTGGAATTTAAGCTCATCTCCTACGCTGGATGCCCTAACTTCTGAAGTTTAACTGGCTAGTTGCTAAATTTCATCAAGCAACATAAAGTCAAAACAGGCAAGGTACTTATTAATCACAGGCGATATAAGGCAAAATGATGATTGTGCAGGACTACACATGCAGTCAGGAGTTTTGATTAGTTGGGGCTTACCTCACTTCAGCAAAATTATTTTTTTCTTTTCTTTAATCCTTCAGAATTAGAATCTTCTTGCTGATACTTATTTTCTGAATTTTCCTCCAGTGGGAAGTTCTCCATTATGGCACTGCGCTATTTTTGTAATGATGTTTTTCTTGCATGTCTGAACATGCAGTATCCCCTCTTGTTAGGCCTCTCCCCGACCCATTATTTAAGAGTATGGGTTTCTTTCTTTTGCTCTCTCCATTTGTTTCTGTGTGGGTTTTTTTTTTTTTTTTATCTTTTTAGATCACAAAATGCCGCTGATTCCATTCTCAATTAACATATTGCGATGACATGTTTCCTTGAAGAAGGTGACACAGATGACAGCCCAGCTGAAGTGCCTCTACACAAATGCATGCAGCATGGGCAATAAACAGGAGGACCCGGAAACCATGGTACAGCAGGAAAACTATGATATAGTTGCCATCATGGAAACATGGTGGGATGACTCGCACAACTTGAGTGCTGCAATGGGTGGCTATAAACTCTTCAGAAGGGATGGGCAAGGCAGGAGAGGCTGTGGGGTAGCTCTGTATGTTAGGGAGCATTTGGATTGTCTAGAGCTTAATGATGGTGACGATATGGTTGAGTGTTTATGGGTAACAAGACAGATATCATGGTGGAGTCTGTTACAGACCACCCAACCAGGATGAAGAGGCAGATGAATTATTCTACAAGCAGCTGGGAGAAGCCTCACAATCACTAGCCCTTGTCCTCATGGGGGACTTCAATCTAGCAGATGTCTGCTGGAAATACAATACAGTGGAGAGGAAACAGTCTAGGAGGTTTCTGGAGTGTGCAGACAATGACTTCCTGACACAGCTGGTGAGTGAGCCAAGTAGGGAAGGCGCCCTGCTGGTCCTGTTGTTTATGAACAGAGAAAGACTTGTGGGTGGTGTGATGGTTGGAGGCCATCTTGAACACAGTGATCATGAAATGATAGTTTTTGATTCTTGGAGAAGTAAGGAGAGGGGTTAGCAGAACTGCTACCTTGGACTTCCGGAGGGCAGACTTTGGCCTGTTTAGGAGACTGACCAACAGAGTCCCCTGGGAGGCAGCCCTGAAGGGCAAAAGAGTACAGGAAGGCTGGACATTCTTCAAGGAGGGAGTCTTAAAGGTGCAGGTGCAGGCTGTCTCCATGGGCCTAAAGACAAGCTGGCAGGGAAGATGACCGGCTTGGCTGAACAGAGCACTTTGGCTGGAACTCAGGAAAAAAAAGGAGAGTTTATGACCTTTGCAAGGAGGGGCAGGCATCTCAGGAGGACTACAAAGGTGCAGTGAGGTTATGCAGGGAGAAAAATAGAAGGGCCAAAGCCCAAACAGAACTTAATCTGGCTACTGCAGTAAAAGACAATTAAAAATGTTTCTATAAACACATTAGTAACAAAAGGAGGGCTAAGGAGAATTTCCATCCTTTATTGGATGCCGGGGGAAACATAGTGACAAAGGATGAGGAAAAGGCTGAGGTACTTAACTCCTTCTTTGCCTCAGTCTTTAATACTAAGACCAGTAGTTCTCCCAGTACCCAGCCCCCTGAGCTGGAAGACAGGGACGGGGAGCAGAATGGAGCCCCCATAATCCAAGGGGAAATGGTTAGTGACCTGCTATACCACCTAGACAAACACAGGTATGTGGGGCCACATGAGATCCACCCAAGGGTACTGAAGGAACTGGCAGAAGTGCTCACTAAGCCGCTTTCTGTCACTTAGCAGCAGTCCTGGCCAACCAGGGACATCCCAGTTGACTGGAAGTTAGCAAATGTGATGCCCATCTACAAGAAGGACCAGAAGCAGGAGCCAGGGAACTACAGGTCTGTCAGTCTGACCTCAGTGCTTGGGAAGGCTATGGAGCAGATCATCTTGAGTGCCATGATGTGGCACATACAGGACAACCAGGTGATCAGACCCAGTCAGCATGGGTTTATGAAAGGCTTAACTAACCTGATCTCTTCCTACGACAGGGTGACCCACTTAGTGGATGAGGGGAAGGCTGTGGACATTGTCTACCTAGACTTCAGTAAAGCCTTTGACACTGTTTCCCACAGCATTGTCCTGGAGAAACTGGCTGCTCACGGCTTGGGTGGGTGTTCTCTTCGCTGGGTAAAAATCTGGCTGGATGGCCGGGCCCAAAGACTTGTGGTGAATGGAGTTAAATCCAGTTGGTGGGCAGTCACAAGTGGTGTTCCCCAGGTCTCAGTTCTGGGGCTGGTTCTGTTTAATATCTTTATTAATGATTTGGATGAGAGGACCGAGTGCACCCTCAGTAAGTTTGCAGACAACACCAGGTTTGGCAGGTATGTTGATCTGCTCGAGGGTAGGAAGGCTCTGCAGAGGGATCTGGACAGGCTGGATCGATGGGCTGAGGCCAGCTGTGTGAGACTCAACAAGGTGAAGAGCCGGGTTCTGCACTTGGGTCATAACAACCCCATGAAACGCTACAGGCTTGGGGAGGAGTGGCTGGAAAGCTGCCTGGTGCAAAAGGATGTGGAGGTGTTAATGGACAGCTGGCAGTGTGCCCAGGTGGCCAAGGCAGCCAACAGCATCCTGGTTTATATCAGGAGTAGTGTGGCCAGCAGGGGTGGGGGAAGTGATCATACCCCTGTACTCGGCACTGGTGAGGCCACGCCTCAAATACTGTGTTCAGTTTTGGGCCCCTCAGTACATGAAGGACATTGAGTTGCTGGAGCATGTGCAAAGAGCAGCAAGGCTGGTGAAGGGTCTGGAGAACAAGTCTTGTAAGGAGTGGCTGAGGGAGCTGGGTTTGTTTAGCCTGGAGAAGAGGAGGCTGAGGGGAGACCTTATTGCTCTCTAGAACTACGCGAAAGGAGGTTGTAGCGAGGTGGGTGTCAGTCTCTTCTCCCAAGTAACACACAATAGGAGGAGAGGAAATGGCCTCAAGCTGTGCTAGGGAAGGTTTAGATTGGATATTAGGAAAAATTTCTTTACCAAAAGGGTTGTCAAGCATTGAAACAGGCTGTCCAAGGAAGTGGTTGAGTCACCATCCCTGGAGATATTTAAAAGACGTTTAGATATAGTGCTTAGGGGTATGGTTTAGTGGTGAACTGCCAGTGATATAGGTTAACGATTGGACTTGATGATCTTTTCCAACCTATACAATTCTGTGTATCTGTGTGTGATGACATTTGTCTGTGGCATTTTAAAGTAAATTTGATTTTGTTTTAATGCTCTACAGATCAGATTTTTGGAAACCATATAAAATTATTTTGTTAAATATCATTAATAGGGCAGGTATGGATCATTTTTGAAATCTCCTTAAAAATTGAGTAAATACAGAAAATCCAAGATGTACAGCATTCCTAATTTGACAGCACTCAGTCATTTAATAGCCCTTTTACCTGTAAATTTAAGAGGTTTCTTCCATCTTCTGGCAAATAGGTTAACAACCCATTTACTATTGTACTTTCAAGGAAGCTAAATACAGTATAACTTGCAAAAATGTGTCAGGTATGTGTGTGGCTTTGATGAGTAGCCTTTCTGCTGGAATTCATGGAAGTTCTCTTTCAACAAGCATTTTTCTCTGAAATTATGCTTTCAGGGTCTTTGTCATTTCACTAACATATGCCTAACTACCATTTACTGGCACTGCACTCCAAATTTCTGTCAGAAGGAGTAAATGTAAAAAACACGGTTTTGTACTTTAAAATTCATCTTTTGATTGCTATATCTTTATGTTTTGCCTTCAACAGATGTCTAGCTACTTAATTGAGGGAGAAAAAAGCTGTCTCTGCAAAAATGATGAGCTGAGTAAAAATGATTTTTTACTTTGGCGGTGTGTTAAGAGCAATTTGCACTGTGCGTTGATATTCTTCCCACTCCTTTGGGACTTCTCGGGAATCATTTGTGATAGCCTCATTTGAATGGGGAATAGGAACCTTAATTTGAGGGAAGGATCAGAAAATAAATCAATTACGATGGAGGCTATATTGCAGCCTATAGGTTCTCTGGGGTTTGGAATCGCCATTGCCTGTGCTTGGAGTGCCATGGAAAGGCTGCTTGCAGATCAGATCCCAAGCATACGTGTGATAATAATTATTATTCTACTGGCCACACTTCTTAACATCTTTCTTCAGATAATTTGACACCTGCAGGTGCAAAGTGCTCTGTTGTCATTATCTCCAGTGCAGCAGGTTTAAAGGCAGCAGGAGCCCTTATGACCCAGCCTGACCTCCCGAGTAACTCAAGCTGTAGGGTTGCATCTGGTGATTTCTCAGTCTAGTACAGCAGTGGTGCTTCAGCTGTAGCATGTTAGTTCTATAAGGCTGCAGTTACTGTGCTACAGCACAATTGCTGCGTCTGGATGGAACGTTTACCATACCTCAGTAACGAGTTCCAGTAACTCGTTATTGCAAAAGGTATCTTATTTCAGAACTGCTGACTTTGCCTGTCAAACTATGCAATGCCAAAATACATCATGATAAGCTTAAAACATTGATTTTTAGAAAGTTTACTACCTAGGTCTAACATGCAGACAAGATGTATAAAATATTACCTTACCAAATCATTGAAATGCGTGAACAATCAAAAAAAACAAATGAAATATAACACACATCCTGATTGCAATCAGAAAACTGAGAACTGCTAGCCATTTTCCTAAATTTAAAATTCAGTTTAGAAAAATATAGATTTTATGGAGAAAATATTTTCATTTCTATTTTTATCCCCATGGTGGCTTGGGCTGTTAATTGAATGATTGGGTTTCTTTACTTTTATGCTTTAGGTTCTTTAAAGCATTGCTCTGGCTATACACATGGATATAAATTACATCAATGTTTAGAGAAAATGAAAGTTGGGATCTCTTGGACATCTGATCAACTGTGTAGGATATTAGCTCATCTACTGGGTCAGCAATGACAACTAGCTCTTCTGTTATGTTTATTGCAAAACTATTGCAATATTTTTTTCATTTATGAAGCTTGTTTTAGCTTGATTCATCATAATTTTCCCTATTTAATGCTTATTCCCAGCCATTACAGTCTATAACTGCATTTTTGTCATTATACTCTTGCTTCATAGGTATATCTGTGTGACGGCTTGGTATTTCTCCATATGTACATGGGCTTCTGGGTAGGAATTACAGATTTTTTTTTTTTGTTAATCCAGGGTTTGTGCTTTTGTATTAGAGGTCTGTCCTTCTTATCAACCAGATCTACAGGCCTCAGCTAAAACCTTTCTTTCTGTCTTGTCTGCCTATGTGTCTTCATTTTAGAATACTTTCTTGTGCATGACAGCAGAGAGAAAGGGAGAAGCGCTGAGTGCTGGCTGCCTGAAATCTTGCATCTCTCTGTGTGATGCTCTTGGAAAGGGCATCTCTTCACCTTTCACTGACCCAATATATGAAACTTCGTGGAGCTATTCCCTGGGCCACTCAGTGGGAAGAGGCAGAGGTGCTTGTGGAGAAGTTAACTGTACCATGAGATAGTGGATGTGACCGTGTGCAATATTCGTGAGAGGTTTCTGGGAGGCAAGGCTGCAGCCCTGTGTGGAATGGCACTTCATGGGGTTTCTCTGGGCAGGAGACTGTGGCGGCAGTCACGCTGCAGCTTCTCTCTCTCCTGTGTTCTTATCAGGCAAGTGCATTTGGGATAAAAAGTCCTAAAGCAGGAGAGAATGACTAACTTGTATATTGATGGCACAGTAGTGGGGGAATGTGATGCTGGGGATGACTCTCATTCATAATATCTGAGGCTTGAGAGGTCTTAGGAGGTGTTTCGTCTCAGCCCCTGGAGGACCTGAGAGAGTATGGCTCCTACCCTGAAGTGCATAGGTTTTGTTCTTGTTCTGTTGTGGTATGAGATCTCTCGGTATGCGGTGAGCTCGTAGCTCTGTGTAGAGTCCCGTTACGTATCAATTACTGCAAGTTCAGTGGAGCTGTAGCATTTCTTTGATGTAGTGAATTTGGATGTCTGAATTTTAAGTAGGAGAGGGAGAAGTGATTTAAACAAAATACTATAGCCTGTGACCCATAGCTTTGCCAAACTCGATGTGAAAGACTTGCCCATTTTGAATTCTACTGTAGAATCATTGCTAATTTATCTTTAGCATCGTGTTGTAAAACAACCTTCTCTTCACTTTACTGCAATATTTGGAGTGCAGTTTCTGCCAGTCAGCTGTGTCTGCAAGTATGATCTTCAGGCTTAATGAAACCTTGGTGAAAATCTTTACTGCTTAAACTGAAGCTTTGCAACTAGACTTTGTTGTGAATAAAAAATGCAGGCCATTGATTCATTAGTATCTATAAGCTTTTCAGTTGAATCCTGACTTAATTTGTGAAAGATTATTAATTTCACAGGCTTCCAAGATTTCCCTGTAAAAACTCAATGAAACTCAGTAGTTCTGGTAAGGTTTCACTTTGGGATTTAACTCTGAAATGAACCAGTGTGATTTTGAAAGGAAAGAAAATAAGGTATTACATGTGTGAACTTCTATACAGTAAAACTGATCCCTATTATCAGACTCTTTAGGCAGTTTTGTGTGGTGCTGTTGCTCTGCTAGATATCCAAGGGGCTTAGGGACTTCTAATCTTGTACTGGACCGTTATCTTTATTTCTGGGTTGCCTTTTCGGTCATCAAAGCCTACAGGTCTTTCACTCCAGATCAAGAAGGACCATTAGCTGTCCTAGGTTTTTACCATCCTCGCCACAAGAGGCCTCTGATTTAGTAAACTTATTACGGGCATCCAGGTTCTCTCTACTCTAGCCTTTAGCAAAGATGACAGCCCAACTGATCTTCTTTCATACCAAACCAAGTGTTGTTAATCCGGGGGGCAAGCACAGTTGATAATAGAGGTAAAGTTTCGTGATATCAGCAATGTTACTACAGGAGTTGGCACAAGACCCCTTCTCTTCACCTCCTCTTTTGCTTGCGCTTAGCCTCCTGCCCTCAAAACAAGTGCAATTTTTCTTTGGTAAAGCTACTTCTCAGAAAGTACTCTTCTCAGTGCGACAGCATGAGGTGGGTCAGAAATGTGGCTTCCAGCTCTGGCCCATGGGCTGCATTACAACCATTGCCAGAATGTGGTAGCAGTATGCTAGTGCCACGGCCTCTGTGCCCAGGTGCAGTTCTGCATTGGCCTGTTATGTTTTGGCAAATAGCTTCCTTCTGCAAGTGGGTACGCAGAGAACTCTTGGTACAGTTAAACCAACCACAGCTTTTGACTAAATACCTTGGAGATGTACCAGACAGATAAGCTTTATTATGGATGTTGTACATATACAAGACCAACTTGTCTGTGTTGGTGGTAGAAACAATGAAGGTAAATACCCAAAACATGCCATGGCTTGCTAAAGCATGAGAAAATGTAGTCTATGGCCATTCAAGACAAGCAGAGTCACGTTTGTTCCCAGAGAAAAAGAGTGCAGATTTATGTTGAGAGGCATGAAAATGTAATTAGGAGTAGAAGAGGGATGCTGTAAAAAAGAATCTATTTAATCTACTTGTTCTCTGCATATTCTGAAGTCATTACACCCTTATTTACTGTTCTTAACTTGATTGTTACAGTGGAATGGTCTGATAGTCTTTTGTTTCCAGGTTTCATGAATGGCACTGTCAGGAGACCAGCTCAAAAATGGAAGATCTAAGTGATCCACTTGTGCTCTTACTCTGTGTAAAACCTTTACTAGTGATGGTAAAAATACAAAAAGAGAAAGGAACCTAATCTGACTTTCTAATCACAGGTCATGTTTTGAGCGATTATATCCCTAGAGGAAAAAGCATCTCTTTTTTAAGTGTGACATTTTTTAGCTGAATACAATTGGGAAGGAATATAATGTACCACATTCACAATGTCATTTTACAGTCTTTTTTTTTTCTGTCTGCCCTTTAAAGGCTATCCAGACATGAGTGGATAGCAACACCACTTGAATATCTCTCTTTAATTGACTGTCTGAGAGAGCTCTAAAAATAAACTTGCAGATACTGTGGGAAGACAAAACTAGAGGACAGTTGACATGTCTTATCAAAAGCCAGCAACCAGGCTGTGCTATCTTTTTCAATGAGATTCCTCATGTGAGTAAAGAAAACGAAAAGAAAAATTAGAAGATTAAGTTTGGGGAGTATCAAAACCAGACAAGTCAGTTTTCAAAGGGTGGGAGATCATGGCTTCTGTCTTTGTAAAAGGATGAAAACTAAAGAAGTACAATGAGTATGAGGAGTGGAGTGGAGTGGTTTTCTTATCCAGAGAAACAAGCCTTGCAAGGATATGTGTATAAAAATGTATAGAAGCCACAGTCATCTGTCATGTTTGAATGTCAGTGTCATATGCTAGCAAGTACTGAGAGTGGGTTCAGCATGAGGCTAGTTAATGAACTGTCACCCGTGTTGGGGACCCAGGTGTTCTTCACTGATAAACTCCAGGTCCTTTGTCACTGACTTCTTCCAAGTCACAAGGGTCAAATATTTACTGTTAGGAAACCTCTCTCCCCTGGCTAGCGTTTGAGAGAGGCTGAAGTAAGTCCCAAAAACTAAGTGGAGGAAAAGCCCTCCAGACCTTGAGAAGCTTGCTGCTCTGTAGAGTTGTGCACTTAGCGAGTAATGAATCCAGTGTATTCTTGTTATGTTAATAGCTTCCTGCTGAGTGAGTCATTTCAGTGTTCATTAGTTTATCCCGGACCTGCTTTTTTTTTTTTTTTTAAAGAATAGCTTTTAGTGAAAAATAAAGTTAGTTTTAGTCTAATAGGAAGCTGAAAAACTATTAATCGGGTCTGACAATACATTAGGGAAAAAAATAAAAAGAAAAAAAAAGAAAAAGATGTGCCAGTGGCTGCTCTGATTTCCGTGGTCTTTTATCCAGCGGCCCGGGGCAGCCGCGGCGGCGGCCCGGAGCTGGCCAGGGTCCTGACCGGCAGCGCGGCCGGAGGGCTAGGCCGGCCCCGCCCCAGGCCGGCCCCGCCCCAGGCCGGCCCCGCCCCAGGCCGGCCCCGCCCCAGGCCGGCCCCGCCCCAGGCCGGCCCCGCCCCAGGCCGGCCCCGCCCCAGGCCGGCCCCGCCCCAGGCCGGCCCCGCCCCAGGCCCGCAATCCGGCAAGTTACGGACAAAGAGTGCCTGAGTGGCACAGAGACACTGAAAGCACGTAAGGGACAGTGTATATTGACCAGGTTTGGCGGGTGGAGCCTGCCTGGAGCAGGAAGTTGGACTAGATTACCTGAATTATGTGATGGGAAAACCAATGGAAGCACCGAGTCAGGGAAAAAAGGCACCCCTCTTATGTGATATTAATTTTGTTCTTGCCTTTCAGTAGGCTTGCAGTTGCCTCAGTCTGCACAATTTGACTGGACTTCTAGTTTTCAGATTCTGATGTGTGCTACTGAGACTTCAGTCTGAGGCTGGATTTTGTCCCTGAAGTGTAGCCTCCCTGTTTTGCTGTGCGAACTTTTGTATAGGCTTGCAACAAATGACACCTTCTGTTTGCTTTTTGAGGAACCTACACCCTTATAGAATGAAATGACACTTTTCCCCATTTTAATCCTACATTACTCTTTTATTATTGATATAGAAAGGATTGTTGTTTATTCAAATCAGTTCATGATCAGTTATTCAAACAAGTTCATTAATTACTTTCATGCGTCTATGTGAAATACTATTAATTTTAAGGACTTTTGTTTTCATTATGGGAAAAAATAAATAGATTATAGAAACTTCATTCATTCTGAAATTGTAACAGCTTTTCCCCTCTGCCTCCCTGGACATCTAAACTTCTGTTTTCATAACCTTTTGAGATGACATTACATCGCACTGCACTTTCCTCTAATTGCTTCCTTGTTTGGTAAACATCCATTAATGAGTAGTCACTCATTATATGTAAATCCAGTTATGCAGCTAACCACCTTTACTTTTCAGCAAGGCCTTTTAATCTTGGCTCTACATTTCTGCAGAAAGACTGCCTTAAAGAAAGATAGTACTCTAAATGAAGACCTATACCCTTGCTTTACGTGCAGTCCTTAAAATTCTTTGCATTGTTTTCTTTGCAGGCTATTATTTGCTTTCCAACTCTTATGGGTCAACATTTCTTGTGGTATTAGTACGTGAATGAACTCACATGCTGTCTAGGATTGTGGATGAAGGACAGGCTAAAGGTGTAAGATACAAATTGATGCAGGCTTCTGACCTGGTCCAGATATAATGGCTCTTTGGAGCTGGGTACATTTAGTGATTCCTCAAACTGTTTCTGATTTCCCAGTGTATTTTATGTATTTGGTTTGACTGTGTGCTATTGGAGGGGGAAAAAAAGAGATTGGTCACTTCTCTGGATTCATGCCATTGTTTTGTTCAGTTCAATAGTGCATTGAAAAGAACCCACTGTATCTGTAAGATGATATTACGTGTTGGATTTTTTTCTTAACACTTCTAGGCAGCCCAATATCGTAAGGCTTTTTCATCCAATCACTACCCATAAACTCTTCTAAACACCTTGAAAAACCAGAGCCTGTAGAATGCTAACCGTTCTCTGTTGTAGTTCACTTTGCTGTTTATCTGTATTTACCTAATCGGTAACAGGTGGAATTGTTTGCTTGTTAGCAAAAGAAAGATCGGTAAATGTAACTGCATATGTTCTGTAAAATTTTGAATTTTCAAAGTCTAAAATTTGGCTTAAAATAATTAGATATTTCCTCCTTATTTATAACAGTAATTAAGCTTTCTTAAGAGGCTTAATTTTTCTCACTAATGGAGAAGAAGAAAAAAATCTGCAAGTATTTAAGAAAGTCAACAGTGCTTTCATGCTGCCAGAAACCAATCTCAGTGTTTAAACTCTGCTCAAACTGGAATTGCAGATTTCCTAGAGATATCAATCCCTGCTAGTTGTCTCTGATGTCTTTTCACTAGTGATTCTCAATAGATGTCACTGATTCATCTCAACTATTTAGAGGTAAAGCAAAGGCAAGAAACATTTTTTTGATTAGCGAATCTCTTCTTTTTAGAAGCTCATTGGTTAATATTCTAGCTAAATGGAAATGTATTGCTTTCAAGACATCCTGAAAAATAAAAGCCAAAGCTTTAAACTTCGGTGTGTGTTATATGATAATTAAATCTGTATTTTGGAGCCTGTATAAGTTGACTGATTTCCTTTGCTGCAGCTCCTTATTCATATTGGTGGGATCAGAGGGGCCCACAGGAATTCAAAGAGCCATTCCTTTGTTTAAGTGTTATTGTCTTTTATACAAGTAGAATTGGAAGCTCTTTATATTATTTGTGAGCTGAAACTAACCTTATTTTTTGCATATACCATGTTCTTCTAATAAGATTTTAGGGAATTTTGTGTTTCTATAGCTGGATGAGCTTTTTAGGAAATAACCCACATCCATGCAGATGGGTGCCCTGACACCTTCTTCAGAGCAATCCTGCGGGCTGTCTTTCCTACCCCCCACCCACATTCAATGCAGGCTGTTGTTGCATTTCACAATTATTTTGTATTCTGCTCATGCGACTGTAGAAACATTCATCCTGCATCAGTTCTGCAGGGTTAGGATTGATCTCAAAATGCTTAGGAACTGTGTGTTTGACTGTGGCTTGGTCCTGGCAGTAACCTTGCATATATATGAAACTCTGTTGAGAAATCCTTTGTAATGCTGGGAAAATAAGCGAGTAGTATCCCTTACTGAACAATGGTTGGTCTTGCAAAATTTCCAAATATTTTGCTATCTTTGCTCACTGTGTGTTGTCCTATGCTTTCACAAGAGAATAATTCAGCATGAGAGTGCATTGTCTACTTATTCCTACAGCAGGCATAAGTAAGCAGATACCCTGCAATTTCCTCTATTCTGTTTTGGTTTCAGCTCGTTGCTATTCTTCTGTCCTGAAATCGCTGAGGGAGAAAGTACAGTCAGGGTTGGAGGACATTGTCACTGGGCAATCATATTATTTGTTTTCTGTGCACATTTCTATAACTGCAATACTATAGTAATTTACCTTAACGAAAACTTTCATGCATAAAATTTAAAATGTGTGCCTATATCCAGTAACTTCCTCAGCTAGGAAATTGTGCGTTGCAACGCGGGAGATTAATTAAAAATTTTATACTACGTTTTCCCAGGCCTGCAGAATAACTCATTAAACTCTCATAAAATAGTAACTACTCTTGTTGTTTAACAGACATGCATGACATTAAAGATGTAGTTTTTCCCCCCTGAAGCGATGATTTGTGCTTACCCGTGTTTACATGTAATATCTGTTCAAAACTCAAAAATGTTTCAATGCACTTTTTTTTTAATTTACGCTTAGAGCATTGTATTAATGCAACCTTGGTATACGCAACTTGATATACTTAGCTTTTTCTCTTATGCTCAGACCTGGAGCAGATTAAGAAAGGAGCAGGGAAAAAGTGGAGGATGGGCAAAACCTTCAGAAACTGCATCTGAACATTATGTCTCTAACCCCAAAAGATAAGGGGTTGCTGCTAATCGTTCAGTGTGGTGCAATACTAAACAACAACTGGAATACCTGATGAGTCTGAATGTCTTTCTGTCATGGAGTGCCAGTGAACCAGGAGGTAAATTGCTGCCTGGTATGTAAATGCTGTACAGTGTGAGCATGTAAGTCTGAATCAGTTGAAATCTGAGTGGGAGGGTGTTGTGTACCTGCCTCTGGAGGTGCTGGCAAAGCAGAGCAGGGCTGAGAATCCCACAAAATGGATGTTGTTTTCCTCTAAGCTAGGCACGGCATAAAATGATGTCAGATGGTCAAGTAAAAGGAAGGATTTGCTGAGTGTTTCTGTGGCTTGAGGCAGAGTTTAGTGATTCGACCTATCAATCAAAGTTTATCCTTGTTACCACACAGGATTTTAAAAAAAAAATAAATAATTGAGTTATTCAAGTGTATGAGAAGGTGTTTACGGAAGCCACCACAGGGAATTATTTACAAATTCTGGTAAAACTTTTTTTTTTCAATAAATTGCTACATTATTTTTCCATTTTGTACAGTTTATATGGGACTGGGTTGCTCCATGGAACATCTGAATGCAACTATTTGGAAGGAAGCGTAGGTCCTTCTTGAGGCCTCCCAGTTCTGGAAATGTTGGAAGCTATAGCATCTTCCATAATAAGAGACACGCTCCCCAACCCCAGTAGGTTGAGCTCCTTTTTCTAATTAAGCATGAAACAGTATTTCCTTTTTGTCATTTTTAGTCCATAGTTTGGGGTCCTAGTACATTGCAGGCCATAAAGTTTGGATCCAGAAATCTTCCAGAACTTTGGAATTTCCCACCCATTAATGTCTCCTTGTCATATATGTCACATAAAATAGAAGCATTCCCTTCACATTCCCAGAGTATTCATTGTTTAAAATACTGTTTATGATATGCCATCAATAGTCTGTTTTCTGAAATAAACCATTACTCTCTCCCAGCGTGATTTTTTTTCATAATCCCCACACTGTGCTATCCTGGCTGTATGAAGGCCGATCCCGGTGAATTAAATGCCACAGCAGCAATTTGAATTGTTCTTTTAATTCACGGCAACTGCTCACTTGCAGTGACTTCCTGCTGGGTGGAAAGCTACCAGAGAGCACACTGTTTTGAAGTTCTGACATAAAGTACAGCTTGAACTAAAAGTGACTGCCAGCTAGTTACTGGTACTCCATATTTTTTGTGAGTATGCAGGTATGTTGCAAAGCATTCTCTCTTTTGTGTGTGGTTGCTCTGCAGTTAATATCCCAGGTATCCTTTTGGGTATAAGAAGGTTTCCTGCAGCCGCACAGCAATGCGTTCAGTCTCCCAAGGGGTCTTTTGCAGTCCTATGTCCCCATATAAGTATTCCATGAGATGTTGATCTCATGAAAAACAGTACCGCCTGAAGTACATACTTGTGAAGAGCACAAAGTTTACATGAGCTTGGATGTTTAATGCCACTTTGGTCGTAGATAAAGACACTGCTGTCATGACTGAGATGTCCTTGCATGGTGCCACAGAGAAGCTTGCACCTTCTGGACCACTTCTCTTTTGTGTAAGTAGTGAGCTTCAGGTTTCAAAATTGGTTAGTTGATAATGCCTCTGTGGAGCAAGGAAAATCTTTAAAAAAAAAAAAAAAAAAAAGCTGGAGAAGGTAGCTGGAGGTTCATTTTAAGATCTCTTATCTCCTAGAGGGTTTTCATAGTCACTGTCACAGTTTCTTCCTGTAATAATGCTTTGTAATCAAATACTGGGGTCTGGTAGTATCCAAGTCCAGAATTTGAAAAACTATGCTCAGCTTATTTCTTGATATTCATAATTATCTTATATAAAGAGGCAGTGTGGTGCGTACCTGGGATCTGTCTGGCAGGAGCTCCATTCTGATCTGTTCCACAAAATGACTGTAAATAGGCTTATACCTATCCTTCTGTTTTGTGACAGCATTACCATAGAGGCAAGGCTTTTGGCTTGCTTCTTGCTTAACATTTCACACATTATTTCACATATTATTGGAATATAGAGAATTTTGTATGAGTTATAGCTAACACACGCATTTAGCAAATCTCAGTGGAACATGCACTGTGATTCTGACAGATTTTGCGCATGCGAAATAGAGCTTTCAACAATGTGCTTTTGTAATACAGCTCTGTGTGAACACAAAACAATTTAGGAATTACATGGCATTCAGTAAATCTGCCAGTAAAGTATCAATGTGGTTTCTTAATATGTTAAAATGCATGTGTCTACCAGACCACAAAATTCCCTCAAGATTTATGATATGGAAAAGGTTTTCTCCCTTTCCAGCACTTATGCACAGACACTTTCATTCTAATCCATGCTGCTTCTGTTTCTCTATACAAAAGTGAGTTCTAAATTATTGTCAAAATTTTAGACACATTTCAAACTTTGTGCAGTTATTTCAGTCAGTAAGTACAAACAGAAACACCAGGCTGAAAATAGGTGTATGATAGAAAATGTCTGAAGTTATGAATTACTATGTGCAAGACCTTTTAGATAACAGTAGAAGGGAAATCTTCTGGAAAAAAATAGTCCAGCTTTTATTTTTCAAAATTTTCAGTTTTCACTTAAAAAGCCCCAATCCCTAAAAATGCTTGGGGGCATTTTTTTGGTGGAAACAGTTATTTTCCGAAGAAAATAACAATTACTTCTAACGGATGGAAAGAAGACTGTCGGCTGTCTCACTGCAGTTGCATAGCGTGGGAGGTGGGCTGAACAGTCCTCTCCCTTTTAGGAAGGACAACTCTTCCTGACTTCTGTGATGTTCATTATCTTGCCATCAATAGTTTCTCCTTGCTCTGGGCTCCTGTGCCTGGGTCAGGGCAGGACTGGAGCAGTTTGGCGGAGAGGAGCGAGTGAAATGCAGGGAACCACAGCCACCCGCCACATTCCCCTGTAGAGAATACGCCATCCCTGACATTGATGTTTTTTGGAGCCAGTTGCCGTCAAGCTGTCATGTCTTGACGGCTCTGTAGGAGGAACAAAAGGCCCATCAGACCGAAGATGATTTGTAAACAATGAAGAAGGAGCATATGCCACCCCGCCATGTCTGACAGTGTAAAACCAACGCCGCGTTACCTGTGGCTGACACACAGAAAGCTATCCTTTAAAGTGTCAGCTGCTTCCTTATGCAAAGGTGCAAGAAAATGTTTTATTAAGAGCTGAATTTGGCTTCTCGTTAACTCTCGGGGTTTTGCTATCTCTGGAAAAAATCAGTGGAACAACGCCCTTCTTGTCAGGGTGCTGCCTTCTCAAAAGGGATAGTAAAATCACATAATCTCTTGCAAATTCAAAATGCTTATTTAAAAAATGATTTTCTTCTAATTTATGTTCTCAATGTTTTCGGTGTTTTTGGCATCTTCAGCATTAAATCAGAGGCTGAGTACTGTAATTTTTCCTGTTTTCCCAGTAAGAACTTGGTTGCTGATTAAAGTCCTTGGCAGGGAGTGGGCAAAAATTAATGCATTAACAACCTAAGAATGAAATCAAAGTGAATTAGAGTAGCATTATCTAACATAAATTATATTTTGTTAGTACTGTGTAATGTTCTTCTAACTGATGACAATGATTTATTTCTACTTAGATGAATGATGAAACTAATCAGTGAATTGCTGGATAGATGCTTTGTTAAATTAGTCCGATATTCAGTTGGGAGTCTTTAATCTATTGCTTTGTCTGCTTATTTGTCATTGATTGCATAGGGGGATGTGCAGGTGGTTCTTTCATTTACATGAATATGAACTAGAGCATCTTCACTGATTATCAGTGGAGTTTCATTGTAGTTAACCAGCGAAAATGAGACAATGGGGCCTTTCTGTCTTTGGTTTTGTTTGGAGATGCCTTTTAAAAACCACCTTACGAAATCCTTTTTAAAGTTATTTGAAACTTACTTTTAAAGGGAATTCATCCCACTTATTTCCAATATGCAAGGTGTTTTTAGTTAACAGTATTTGCAAACCCTATGGTAATGATTGCTTAAAAATGGAGGTGAGTTGGTAATTTATTTTTACATTTTCTCTAACACAGAAGGTGAACCGATGCTGCACTGGTTTTTCTAGTCCATCTACAAGACTCTGGCTGTTCATTAAAATTTTATGAACGAAGAAAATAAATGTGTTGACAATGAAAAGAACAGAGTTTCAGGAAGCTAATATTAATGGAAGTGCTTTTGTTACAACTTCACAGTCCAAACCCATCATTTTTCAGACCAGCTTAAAATTCTAAGGAGAAAAACAACTGACCTTTTTGAGAGCATTTAGCAGAAATGGCAGCTGGGTCCCCACAATGTGAGAATTTATATGCTGTTAACTATGAACTGATGATTTGCCTAGCAGTTACATTGTGGGTGGTCAGGAAGGAAAGCATGAGGAGGTTTTTATAAGTCCTGTGAAACATATTTTGCTGGTAATAGAAACCTAGAAGCAAACTCAGGTTTACTATATCGCACCATCAGCTTAAAAATATAACACTCTTGAATGAAAATTGCCTCTTACTGAAATTATAAGTAATGCCCAAGTTTATTTTACAAAAAAAGTAAACCCAGCTTAATTCTGGAACATGTGTGGCATTCTTCTAACCCTTCAATCTCAATGTAACATTCAAATTTGAAGGCAGATTACCCACACCATGAAGATAGCATAAGATCACTTGGTGTGAGGAAACAACTCATTATTGGAGTCCATCTTGGATGTTTTATACCCTTAGAGGAAAAAAAAATAACTCCAGGTTTTGATAATTAATTAAATATTATATTCAATCTTAAATCTGCAGTGTGTACCCTGACAAGCCAGCAGTAGGAACAGCTAGAGGGTGCAGGGAAACATCTTGAAAGCCCAGTACTGATGCGGAAAGCTGATGTGGATACTAACAAGCTGAGTAATGCTACTGCGTGTTAGGGCTGGAACTACCTTTTGGTTAATTGTGTTGCAATTTTGCTTAAGCTGTTTGCACCCCCTATTTTGGGCAGCCCAAGGGAAGGAATGGTCTGCATGCTTATGGGAAGTCACAGAATGAAGCCCGCAGCTTTTTAGCTTTGAAGAGCCTCTAAGTGCCTTAATCTGTGCTATCTGTCCCATGAGCATCCTTTAGGTGTGGAGCCGAGTGAAGTGTGCCATCCCACTAACATCCTGCAGTGGGTTGGGTATGCTGCTGCTAACTAGATTACAGGATGGTGATTTCCTAACCATTTCAAAGCCCAGGAGCCTCTTCCTTTGAAAGAGGGAAAAGGAGCCGTATGTTTCATAGTTGCTTATGGGCAACACATGAGTTTGACTTGAACGATTTGTGTATGACCAGGTAGACAAAGAGGCTCAGGGCAGAGTTCCTGAAATGCTCCTCCAGTCTTAGCAACAATACAGATCTGTGATTTAAATGTTTTAAGAAAAGTCACGTGCAAGATGATAAATGCAGTTTCTCACAGGTCATCCTAAGCAATTGCTCTTCATTAAACTCAAAGCAGCTGAAATCCCACCAAGCAGCAGGGACACTTAATCCTTAGGGCTTTACAACCCCCAACCCTCCTACCCCACGCTGTTATGGTACTGGAACTAGGTCTTTTGCATAATGTCTGTAGAAAGTTTGTAAGTATGGTCTTCTGGAAAATGCGTCAGTTGAATGTTTTAAGCTAAACGATGGCATGCAGATGCTGTCTGATGTCTGTGCTGTGTCCTGAATTTTCAGTACTCTGCTAGGGGAGGCAGAAGCTTCTGTGGGCTCTTGAGGGCATGGTGGCTTTTCACAGAGAACGGTGTTCAGCCTGGTTTTCCTCCTATGTCCATAGAGCGAGTGGATTTCTTTGCAAGGTTAGGCAGAGGGACAATCCCATAGTGGTTTTATCTGCCCCTTCTATTTTCCTTTGGCTCCTTCAAATCCTGGCAGCCCTGATTCTTATTCTTTTTTTTCTTGGACTCTCTGAAGAACAAGAGTTTCAAAGCTTCACGTGCTTTTGGAAACATGAATATGAGGCTCCCTTGAAGGACAGCAAGTCATCTCAAGCAATACCAAAGACTGTTTGCAACTCACAGAATTTCAAAGCATTTAGTAACTCCTAAATATTTATTTTGGGGGTCTCAAGCCACTCAACATGTACTGAAGCCACGTAATTTATGTAGCAGACTGCCTACAATTCTTAAAAGCAAGAGTTAATGGCTGCTGCCTTTGGCTGTAAAACATGTCTCTTTCTTGCATTTCCTCTGATTCCCCTCCCCCTTGCTTTACTGAGCATGTGAGCTCTCATTTGGTCAGGGCCACCTCAGAGATGTGATGTCCATTGAATGTCAAGGTATGCTCCTAGTTCAATAACTGTGTAAATTAAAAAATGTTCTTGAGAAGGTAGATGCAGGACAAGAATGCAGCTGCATATTTAGTATTGATCCGCTGTCCTCTCACTGGGTTCTTAATGGTGGCTGGGCCTCAGGAAAGTAAAATTTATTTTTCTGCTTTAGCATTTCTTAATCCAGAGTTAGGATAAGCAAAATGCTTTAATGTTTTTCATTAGAAAGCAGGTTGTGGCTTTCTACTAGCTGAATGGAATCTAGTTTTCTGAGAAAGGAAGATAAAGCAAATAAATCTAAGGAAGAAAAGAAATAAGACATTAGAAGTAAGTCCTAACAAATACAGAGTTTGTGCTATAACACTGGGTCTGTTTTCTGGACCATGTACGCTGTCATAATGCCTGGTGAATACATGATGAAGTGTCAGATGTTGCTCTGTATATGTAAGTGAGGACAAGTGCTGCCACCATTCTACCTTGTCCTCCTGGAGAGGAGAGTTGTTTCGCAGTCCTGCATCCTGTCACAGAGGCATTTGCATTCTCAGATGCCTGTGCAGTAACTTTGTCTCTACTGCAAAGTCAGGTTTTGACAGGTTTGATAAATAAAAAAAACCCTGCACAATTTTTTGCATGAAGAGAATATTAACTCCTGTACTGTAGACAAATTCCATTCTGTAACTAAATCACACTGCTTTAAATTCACATCTTTTCACCACCTTTTTTTTTTTTTTTTTTATATGCTGCACTGATGCGCTGTGTGCTGTTTGAATGACTGTGCCAACCTCACTAAAGGTTAATGAGTTGGGGCTCACTGGAAGATGTCCCACCCATAGTTTTGAGATCCTCTGGAATGAAGACTATAACAGATCTAATTTATGACTGTGTTTGATGCATAAGATAGCATGACGATTTGACCTTGCACTTCATGTCCTGCTAAACTGCCACAAGAGCTGCTTAGTTAAAATGACCCCTTTCTAATTTTAATTTATGCTGTGTCTGGGCAGCTGAGTGTTTAAGGAGCTGCTGTCAAGCTCTAAATATCTTTGCCTAAGGCTTCAGAGTGGCCTGTCCCAGCAACACAACCATGGAGGGAGCCAGGGTGATTTATGATTCCCAGTGCCCTTCTGTCATCACCTCGTTCCCTGTTCCTTCCTTCCTTTCTTCCCCAGAACTGTCTTTTGTATATCAGCTCAGGAAGGTCACTTTCATGGATTTCCACACCCCACCCCCCCACCCCCCCCCCCCGCCTTTTTTTCCTGGTTGTATTATTTCTCCTGTGTCTTTGCAGCTTGGCTAGAAGGCTCTTTCTGACCTGACTGCCTGGCTTGGTCAGTATCTGCATCAGGACTTTAGACAGTTTTGGTTTTGCAGAGTTGTTACCTTCTGTATCACGTTTGTTGTGTCCTGGTTTGGGGAATGGGGATAAGAACTGTCCTATGTCTATTTACCAGCTAATTTCAGTACTTTTTTTTCCCCTAGCTCCTAATTCTCCGTTTTCTTTTGTCACTTTGATCCTTGCCAGCTCCCTGGTTTTGCAGGAGTGGCTGCTACAAAGATGCATGTGTTCTTCTCTGTAAAACCGGTCCTTGTTTTGTGTTGCTAGGCTACTCCCTTCCAGCTGCCACTGAAGAAATGCTCCGTGGTGGGAAACGGTGGGATCTTGAAAAAGAGTGGCTGCGGCAAACAAATCGATCAAGCAGATTTTGTCATGCGGTAAGACAGAAACCTCAATGACACATTGTCTCCCCTTACCCCTGCTAAGTCTTGGACTTTTCAAAGCTATTCAGTTGTGATTATTCAATTATAATTTGCCTTGTTTCCCCCACCCCCCTTTGCAGGATGCTTTACACAAGTGATTTGGGTAAAAGTGTGAGGAAAGGCAAAAAAGAGGGTTTTGACTGGCTTCTGCAAGTGTGTGTGTAGTGTGGGGGCTGTCTGCAGATGGATGGGTTAAGGTTGTGACAGATTGTGCAGTGTCACAGAGACGTACTGAAGAGCTGCTTTTCTCTTTCATTATGCAATGTTGGGCAGGGTCTCATGCCGCAATGTGCTCCGTCCTCTGCAACACTAAATGCCATCATATGCAACCTATTGAACTCAAGATGAGTAGGTACTGATTTATGGGGCAAGGCTTAAGTAGTAAGTTGGAACAAGCTAATTTGCTCCTGTGTTTTTCTTCCCTCAAGACTGATTTCTGGCTGACTGTCTGAGGAAAGGCCAAACCTCTTTCCTTGATGCAGGTTTTTTGGGATTCCTCACATTTCCCTTCCCTCCAGCCTTCCTGACATTATAAGAACCTGTCAGGAGGGATGTTGAAGCAGCTACTGCTTTCATGATTGAATTTGGCACTTTCTAGGTCTGCATTCTTTAAGGAAGAAAGACAGAAATTAGTTCCTCCCTGTTAAACATGAACAAGAAAGATTGTGGGGGAGAAACTGGAGGAATGCTCCCAAAGAGACGAGAAGTGGAGTTCCTTTGGGGTTTGAGGTGGATGCATAATGAACACCCACTTTAGCAAGTCTCCTTATTAGATCCTGATGGCTTCTTATAAAGCCATAAAATTTGCTGCAAACCAAACAGTATTACTGTAATTTCTGGTTTACATCTCAAAGACCAAAAATGCCTTCAATGTTAAAGCAAAGAAATACAACAAACTAAAGACCAAAGGAAACATACTTAGAGCACTCACAGAAGAGCAGATGTAAAGCACAGGGGGAGAGAGGGGCAGTGTGCTTATTGCCATTACTGCAAAACTCCTCAGGTGTTCCACAGACAAATGTAAGAAACTGCAGGGTATATACCATGGTAAAATTATCTAGATGCAATGGGAAATTGAAATGCTGTAGGAGTGATCAGTTACAAAAACAATAGAAACTTTTTTTAAAAAAACAGCAGTTGTAGCTTGATTGGAAAAATCCTTTTCTCTCCAGGGAGGGTAAAGCAACCATTATCTGTACAGAACTTATTTTGAATTGGAAATAAGTGATAGGGAAAAAAAATCCCAGTAGCTGCCTGCAGGCTGTATTGTATTAGTGATGTGCAGCCATATTTATGGAAAATGTTTCAGTTCTTCTGGGTTAGAAGCTACTACGCCACTGGGAGAAAATATTTTTATAGCAGGTGGAAGACAGGATTTGCTTTTCTATAATCTGAGAGCTGAGAGAGAAAGAGCACAATAGTGACTTGCATAACATTTTTCAGTTTTTTTTAAAGAAATTTTTGTAACATCTTTAAGTATTTTCGCAGTGTGAAATGTCATGCCAGGTTTTGCCCTTGCTCTTTTCTTCTGTTCACATGGTTTTTGATTTCACCTAAGTGTATTTCCATAACCTCTGTCATATGACTGCAGCCATCTTCTCTCATATATTGTAATCACTAAGGTTAATTAATGAGTTTAAACTCATATCATTGCCGAGTATCTTCTACAAACACAGTTGTACCAACATAGAGATTAAAAAAGCAGCAGTTTTCAGACCCTAAGGCATAGCACACTGCATTTTAATGAAAAAGGTGCATGTCATATCTTTAGGTAGTGTGGTTATAATAGGTTCTTCTGATACCTGGCTGGTTTTCAAGTTTCTAATCCTTATTTCTAAGAAAAAAAATTTGATTTGCCCTCTCACTTCCTCCTAACACTTATCTTAAGAGAGAAGTGTTGGGTACTAAACCTTAAGCAATGTTTTCTTCTGTGTTTTGACAGAAGAGACACGTTTTCTTGATGTTAGGTTTTGAAGAAAAGTTTCTACATCTCACGATTCTTCCTTTCCTTCAGCCACTTTCCATGGCTCTGCTGTGGTTTGTATGTCTCCCAGAGCCAGGGTTTCTCTCTGTAAAATAGCAGGGGCTTGCAGGGAGTTCTCCAAGCTGTTTGCTGGTGAATTTATTCTAAAACTAGAAGCAACTTGCCACTATTTCAAGTTGACTAGTGGCTGTCCTCGTTTGGAGAGGCCAAGCTGTGCCATGCCATCTAGCCATACCAGCCCAGGTGCAGCTGGGGAGGTTAAATACGGTGGCACTTAGAGGTTTCTAGACAAGTCCAGAGAAACATGGCTTTCAGCTGCCTTACGCAATTATTGTCTTGACGTTGGCCAAGGTGCCATAAAGGAATAAAAATGAGTGTTTGCAGTTACATGTTAAATTCATGTTAGTCCCTAGTGTTTAGTACATGTGCATATATAACATTATAAAATATCTAGATAGTCACCTAGCATCTACCAAATGCCCATGCTTCACCCAAGTTTCCCGGATTCTCTGCATCTGTGGGACATGCACTTGTGTCTGGGCCAAACCCAGAAGAGCTATTTCTGCCTGGTAAGGATTGAAGGGTCCCACTCATTTTTACCTTGTAGCTGTTTCTACGTGTTGAGTAGAAAGGTCTCAGATGTGAAAAAGGCACACATGAACTGCTGTGCCTGTTGATGATTTTTTTTTTTTTCCCAACTAAAGGCTGGGTCTATATAGAAGACCAATATGTTCAGCTTTTTTAGTTAGACTCATGTCAAAAAAGCTGGCCTGAAACACTGTCCTGGTACTTCCTTCTTTCCTGCACATTCACGTACTTACTCCTTAGTACCAGGAGCAAGAAGTAAGATAATTAAAAAGACCTTTCCTAGGATGACTCTTGTTTCTTGGTGTGTTCTTCACCTGCACAACACTCAGCACTCTGATGACCTGTTTAAGAAAATAATCTGAACGGCCAAGAAGTTTCTAGAAACGAGCTGATTCTTTTCTAAGTTTCCTCTGGATACTCAGGCCATTTCTTAATATTTCATGCAGAACAAGCTGGGAGTGAGACTTACTGATGAAAGGAATTAGTTGTGTTTAAATAATGTAACTGGGACTGGCTTGTGAAAGAAATTTCATTATTGAGATATTAAGATGACAAAAATAAGGGAGAGATCTTGGTCCATCGTAGTGATTTTAAAGAAACTTAAACCAAAAATGGCTTCTTAAAAGTTTGCCCTAAAAATTTCAGTTTCTCCAAATCAGAGACCATTAAACTGTGATGTGCCAGACGTCATTTATGCCATCTCTCTGCTCTGAGGCAAATCACCTATATATGTTGCTTCACAAATATTTGTTTGACCTGCCATTGAAAACTGTCACTGAGAGGGTTTTTACAACCTCTCCAAATAGTATTAATCTGATTAATTTGTATCCTACCCAGTGCAAGTGCAGGAAGCAGCCTATTGCAGTCTTTATTTATTTATTTAAATGCAAACCTTTCTTGATTTTTAAGGTTTTTTTCATTATTTATGACTAGGAATTAAACTTCCCCTATGCTTCTAGTATTTTTTTTTCTTCTCAATGATTGCATTTTCTGAAGCCTCTTATTTTTATTCCTCTTTTCTGGCTTCTTTTTAAGTTGTCTAGCTCCTCTTAAATTGTGGTAGACCAATCTAGAAGCTGTTTCCTAACAGAGATCTCAATACATTGTGTACATCTTAACAACAGTAGCCATAAAAAGGAGAAAACGTTCCTGAAAATTTATGTTTCTTTGTGAACATGGTTGAATTAATCTACGTTTCATATAGGTGAGACTTTGCTGTCCTTCTCCTTGGCATTTTGTGATGATGCGAATATAGGAATATGATTTTGAGAGCTGATATTTATATGCGGATTAGCACTACTGTTTTTTTTTTTCTTAGGGAATGTGGGGTGTTTTGCATTAACAAACACTGGAGGGAGTATACCTGTGCACACAAGTGCTCGCTCTGGGCACTGACATTGCACAAAACCATAACACATGGAGGTGTGGCTGGGAATTTGTGCAGCCTCATTTGCTGCACTCAGCTGTCAGAGCGCATGGATCCCTTCTCTGAACGCTGCAGAGGTCAGTAAAAATGCTAACAGAGGCAGCGACTACTGTGGAAACAAGGGTTTTCCTTGTGACAAGACTGATTCTCCCAGTGTGTCAGAAGAGTATGGTGACCTGTAGTACAAGAGCCCAGCAGTTTCTGCAGTAGCCCCTGGAAACTGCTGTAAAAACTGAACTGTAGCTCACTTCCCCAGCTCCGACCTCTCACTAGTGTCGGAAATGGGCCTCTGAATTATTAAGACAAAAAAATTGGGTAAGCAACTTGTTGTTGGACTCAAGGGTTTCATGACTGATGCCAGCTGCCTGGAGGATGCACGCACAATAAGTGGAGTGCTACAGAGAGTTTAATGGAGAAGACAGTGAGAAAAATGACGTAGATCTTCACAGGTGTAAGATCTGCAGCAAAGGAACTGGTGTCTCCTTGGTACTGGGAGTAGTTGTGAACATGAAAAAACTCTCTGTGCCGCTGCCTGCCCTCTTCCAGTGCTGGGGCCTCATCCTCCATGGCAGTTGTGGTCTGCAGAGCTGAAAGCAGCCACGGGCTGCATGACCCCCTTCTTTAGGGTCAGCGTTTGCTGAGGGCACGCTCTTGCTGGGAGCAGGAAGAGGGAGGAGCTGGAGCCCAAGAGTGCCCCTCTCCTTTCCTTACCTTGTGCGCTCCTTCTCTGTGCTGTCCTTTTCCAGGCATGCTGCAGAAGAACAATGAAACCAGCACATGTAGATGGGGATGTCTTGATTCGATGGCTGAACTTAAAAATTGGAGGGCAAATTTAGTTATGGTACAGGCCAAAACTTAAAAAACAAACCAAAAAACAAACAAACAAAAAACCCAAACCAAACAGAACCAAAACCAAACCCCAATAAAAATACCCCAACAAACCCCCAACCCAATAACATAAAAACTAAGAGTCTTTTTTTCTGAAAAAAATCCAAATTCCAAATCTTACTTGATTCTGAGAATCCTGGTTTCATTTTTGCCTTTTAAGCATTAAAAATATTGTTCATATCTTTGATTTAAAAAGTTGGACAAATTTGAAATGAAAAATATTTTGACACCAATTTTTGGTGTAATTTCTGTGTATTGAGTAGATTCCTCCTGACTGTAATTTTTGGAGCAGTGCGTAGGCTTGGATACTGTTTGAGTGTATCTTCATCTTTACCTGCTGTGCCTTCTTCCTTCTCCTAGGTCCTTACTAGGGAGCATTTAGAACTGTTCATGGTCTGGAAGTTTCTCTCTACTGTTTTTTGGAGTCTTGGCTCTCTGCTTTCCAAAGTAAATTTGCTCAGTCACTTTCTCTTTATTATATTTTCACTGGGCCCACCAGAACAAGGCTGTGAGTGAAACAGAGATGCACATATTTAAATAGGCACTTAAAATTTTTCTCTGTGTTTTCTTGATACATTTTGTGTGTTGAAGATACCCTGCAGTGCAATATTAAAAATGCCAGTCACCCGTTGTTTGCAAGACATGTGTAATGCTTGTAATGCCACCGAGTGGTAACAGTCTGGAGCCTGATACTAGTGAACAAGACAGAACAGAGTGAAAAATGGAACTTTAAAAGAGTTTGGAAAAAAGTCTTTGCTAACATCCTCTTTCACAGCCTTTCAGCCTGTTGGAAATGCCAAGTCCGTGTCTTTGTTTTTTCTTAGTAGTTACATAAAGTCATCTCTGCAAAAGGTTTTATTTCTACATTTCCGCACAATCTGGTGCAAAAATGTCCTATTGTGCTTATAGGTGTGGTACAGTAGGGAACATTTGTAGCTTGGTCTAGTATTTATACAGCGCTTTTACATTTTCTGACAGCTTGTTTTTTGTTTATTTCTTTCTTTCTTTATTTTTTAAATTACACCTGCAAACTTGCAGACTAAAAAAGACTGAGGTTGAAGCCTGTCAATCCTGAATGTCATTTAAAATCTTGACTGTCTGTCTTTGCACAGGTGCAACCTTCCTCCTTTATCCAGTGAGTACAGCAAGGATGTTGGATCAAAAACCCAGCTGGTGACTGCAAATCCCAGTATAATTCAGAAAAGGTAGAGAGCATATTGTTCCGTCTCTTGCTGGGGGGAAACAAAAAGAAAAATGCTTCATCTGTGTTACAGATATTGGTGCATCAGAGTTATGTTCTTTATGATCTTCTCATTCTAGAAAAGGATCTGGAAAAGATGAAATGGGCAATGGTTTGGTGTTTGGTGAAATAGTCCAAGGCTAAACCCTGTTTCACTGTAAGCAGGGAAACTAAAGGAGGCTGGCTTCTTACAGAGCTATTTCTTCTACTATACTCCCCCCAGTGCTTCCAGCTCCCCCCCTTTACCATGCACTGGGCATGTGCCAGAGGTGCGTTGGCTGCTCCCGAGCCAGGCACGTACTGCTGGGCGGCCCAAACTACTCTGCTGGTCAGGCCAGCTGGCTGCTGCATCCCACAGTTAATGAAGATGCTAATTTGGGTTTGTCTTTGCCTTGCCACTGATAACCTCTAGGTCTTTACTGTCTTTGTATTATTTCTGTTAGTAGTTGATGAGAGATGGGAAGAGGCAGGGACGTGGAAAAAGTCAATGCCATCTCTCTGATTTTGCCTTCCTGAATTTTAATTGCTATATTATTTGTTTATCACCCGAAATGAGGTAGGCTGTTCTCAGGCAGAACAAGATCTGGTATTAACCTGCCATGCTCACTGAAAAACACAGAGAAAAGGTATAAACCAAGGGAATGAACAGGAAATGATTAGGCATAAAGAAATGTATAATGCAGGTACTGGGAGGTAAAGGGTTGTGAAAGGAAGCAGAGCAGGGAAATAAAATGAATAATAGAAAGCCAGGTGTTTTAGACAGATGAAAGGCACAGACTTGGAAATGGATGTTTGATGGTATTTAAACGTAGTACTTTTCCTCTCTATCAGGAATTGAAGGGTTCTCTGGTTTTGTGTGTGGAAAAGATGACAGTCTTTGACAGAGTAGAAGAGATGGGGACCAAGAGAGAAATGGAGTAGTAATCAGCTTCAAGAGCTGATTCCAAACAGAGAGCGTCTGAATAGGAGAAGGCACAGAAATGCTTGTGGGATGAGATCAAAGCAAACCAAGCAGAAGTGGCAGAGGATGGCACCAGGTGCCAGGCGAGAAAAGGGAGCAGCTCAGGGCAGTGGACCTGAAGATGGGGAATCTGAAAATCCTGTTGGGACATAGATGGCTAATGAGGTTGATTTAGGAAGTGGGATGAAATGGCCAGAACAGCCCATCAAGGAAAGAAGATCAGTTTCACCATGGCATTTTGGATAAAGTGAAGAGGAGCAGTGTGAAACATGAGGCTTACAAAGGATTTTACAGTTGTCAAGGCAGAGGATTATTAAACTCATGGATATTTATTTTACACCCTCCCCTCCATCAAGGCCTAGAGTGGAAAGCTCGCTGTACTTACTTTTTAAGAGAAGAAGAAAAGGAAAAAGAGTTTTAGTGATGCTACAGGGAGGCTATGGAGCTACACGAGAGAGGCCGTGCAGTTTTCCAGTGAGAAGGGAAGGAAGGGGTGAGCAGATGGTTGAAGAAGCAGATGGAGAGAGTGAGATGGTACTTTGTGAGAGGAGGAGTGGAGACGGAGGGAAATGGGAAAAGAGGGAGGAAGGAATAGTTGGGGAACAGGAAACGGGATTGTGTTCAATGTCAGTTTTCAAAATGAGTGGATGATAACTGCGATGCAAGACCTTTGATGAGAAAGTAATGTGGGATGTATATGCATGTGTATTGATTAGGTAAGGAGATATACAGGCAGTAACTGAGAATGAGACAGAGAACAAATAGCACTGAAAATTGGCAGGAACCTCCTCTGAGGTTTGGAGCTCTTGAGAGATCTGACACTTTGCTTCCTCTGCCTGGTCAGGAAGAGATATATATTTTTTTAAATATTTTACTGATGTTTCCTGTATGCTGTCCAAAGCCATTATTTTACCTCCTGTGTGTGAAGTTAGAGTTGGAAAAACAAGGTGAAAGCTTGGAAGTTAAAATAGGAAAGAAGACTACTACTCTGTCAACAAATAATTCATTTCTATAGAAAGAAGCTTTTTAAGGAATTAAGACTGCATATAAGACCAGACTTTCACGAAATTCAAGGACATTCAGATTGGTGACTGGTATGTATCTTTTTCTAAGCTGTAAGTTAACTAGTATTATTCTTTATCATTGTTTCCCTCTTCTCTTGTCCTTACTTTAAGTCGGTTGATATTGATGAGGCTTGACATCTCAATTTTCTCTCAGGTGTGTTATGGCAGATTTAGTGAATCGATCCTGCAACACTCTTCATGGCTTCTAAAAGATTTATGATGAGGCGTGTGGGATAGGGTGAAGTTTTCATGCCGGGAATGTGGAGGCAATTTTCTGTGTAGTTTTAAAACCAGAATGATTGCCTTTAGAAAACTAAATTGTTGGCAATAATTATTGCAGAGTGATATCTGAGCTACCACCATTTCCCTCTAGACATAGAGCCTTAGGATGGGAGAGTCAAGATTTCAATCTGGGAGTACATTGACTTTAGAGATACTTTTAAATGTTGCCTTCTGCAAAACTTCAAGTAGACAAATAATAATGAAAGAATTGGAGATCCAGTTCCTACTCCATTTTCAGCAGGAAACATGACTATGCAGAGAGTACAGTTTTCACTTGTAAAATATTGTGCTCAGTTCTCATTTGGGTTTGAAAACGATGAGGAATTTCCTACCCTAAGTTTGCTTCATATAATACAGGAGTACTGACAATGGAGGTATTATAATAGAAATTTGCCTGGCTGACTACGAGGACTCCTGATGACTGCCCCAGTTTCTTTTTTTGTCTAAAATATTTCTCAGGCATCTCCCTTCGATTAATATTGGAATTCACAGTCCTTCGAGCCTGCATAAAACTTCTTTTTTCACTTCTCATACAAAACTTACCTCCCTGTCAAACCCTGGTTTGAGGTTGAAATTGGTATTGAAATGTTTCATAAAGCTACTCCTGGGGCCACTGCAACATCTCCCACCCTCTAACTCCCACTATTGTTGAGGGACTGCAACAAAGTCGGTATCTTTGATGTTTCCAGTTCATTCCCCTACAACTCTAGTCAGTTTGGGCTTATCTGTAGGGAACCACTTTGCAGGCAGAAGATTATTCTATATTTATTCTGGGTTTTATTTTCTTTCCACGAGTAGCTGCTATAAGTCCGTGCTAGGAAAGAGGCAGTGCAGTAGCGAGACCTGTGATGTACCTACAGCTGTTCTTATACTCTGGGAAAAATCAACAACATTGTCATTTATGCTGATTGTTTCTAGATTCTGAACACTTGTCTAAAGCTGTGGAGAGGGACTAGTCAGTGGATTGCAGATGAACATAAAAATGCTTAAATAGGTAGTGATGATTTTCTACCAATAGCATACGATTTTTGATGAAGAAATGCAAAGAGTTACTATTTGGGTTTGGGTATTTTGTGTTTCTGAAGTCACTGCCTCTGGGCTGCTTAAGAGAAGCCAATTCTAGTAATTTCTTACCATCTTCAACAGCTCTTGCAAATGTTGTGTAATAATACTCTTATCTTTTGTCTAAACTTTTAATTAAGTCTACAAAAAATGCTGTTTGCAGCAATCTTCCTTTCTAGTTGCCATGTCTGCTTAAACTGTCTAACCCATGCACGCATATATCATCAGTAGTATGGATATAATAGTCAAAATAGATTGTTTCCCAGTGTTCAGTAAGTTTCAGATCAACTGATATTTGTTGGTATTCTATCCACGAGCTGTGTGAATGTTTCTGACCTGTGTAGAAATAATCTCATTAGAAAATGGCATGATGACGATGGTAGCATTCTTTACTCACCATAATTCAGCATCAATATCATCGACAGAAGCCCCAGAGGTATGTAATATACACCTCCCAACACTGTCTTTGAGACGTAAACTGCTAATCCGTTGAATTATGTAAAGATTTTTCCCCTTCTCCTTTCAGGGTGCTATGTTTTCTCAGCACTGATGGTGCTGGAAGGAAGACATGTTGCACTTGGGGGAGAGCAGGCAGCCATGCAGCTGCTCTGGGGGCTGCTTCTGCTGCTCTCAGCTTGTGGAGCAGATGGTGAAGGGGGATTCAGGGTTGCTGCCCTCGCAACCCCCGCTGTATGATGAGTAATTAGATCTGCAGATCTGCCCCTTTCCCTAGGGGAAACCTCTCCCTGCCTCCTTCTCACCTCTGAAGGGAGAGCTCAGCCTGTTCTGCTACCTCAGCCCTCCATGCTGGAAAGCCATCAGCCCATGGCAGGGGCAGAGCGTGAACTGATGCTGCTGGTCTAACAGGAGAGGAGAGCCCATCTGCCGAATGGTAGAGCCAAGGTGCCCTTCCCTACCTCTGTCTCCCCTCTGCATCTGCTTCGGCACCATGCAGGTCCCCAAGAGCAGGAGCTTCGTGCACTCAGAGGCTGCAGAGCGAGGCTCCGAGGCAGAGCTCTGCTCCCCCTGTTTTCTATCCTCTCCCCACATCGTGTAAATCCACTTGAATGAGGACCAAGTCATTCCTGAATGTGTTTAGGGCTTTGGAGGTTACCATAATTTAGATTAATTTTGAAAATTTCTGTGAAATACCTGTGCTGTCAGAGTTAGGGTGAGGGTGTAGGTGATCCCTGTTTCTGCTACTACAGCATTTCTACAGAATACAGAAATAAGTGAAGGGTTAGTTGAGGTGGTATCAGTCTTCCTTCTTTGAAATGTGGGTATCTTTGTTTAAGTCTTTATAGTGGAGTCTCTCAACAGTCGTATAACATTGCCAGTGGAAGTAGTCTGACTGAAACTTGGATAACCAGATTTAGGATCAGCCATTACACTTTGCAGCTCAGTATGAACTTTCATCACTGAATGTGAACATTTTATTTTTCTTCAGTAAATTAATTCACTTTTTTGATCTCTGCGATGTTTGACAAGTTTTTGCTGCATCCAGTTTCCTGCACTAAAGCAAGATAAAGGAATGAGACTAAAGGCTAACAAATGCAATGATTCTGCCTCTGAGCTTTGAAATGTCAGTTAAATATCGCTGTTGTTTATTAGGTTCCCATGAAATTTGAGTGGGATTAAATTTGCTTTCCAGTTCTCCCTGCATTTTAGAGCCAACTAATAATCTTTCCTGGATTCACTCCTGAAGTTATCTTTGAAACCAATTGACTTAAGCCATTAAGAATAAAAAGATGGAACTGAGGCAATTATTTAATTTAATAAAAGCTTCCTTCATTTTTGATTAAACAAATGTACAATATTAAGCCTGTTGCTGGCACTCATGGAAATGGTACCTGAGAATTACTCTTGACTATTTCTCCATGTAATAACTATGTATTCCATTCCCAGGTAGTTACACTTTAATTTGGTAATTGCAAAAGATCAGAAAAAGACAGGAAAAAAAAACCTCACCCATAAAATAAGTTATTGAAGGAAGACCCCTCTTGCTCATCTTGTCCTTTCTTTTGGAATCAGGTAATGAGAAGATCTTTCCTTGTAAAGTCATTTAATCATCAGATTACCAGATTTTAAACATTTCACATAGAGGTGGTTCTTTCTTTTCTGGTATCTGAATATATCTCAGATTATTTCATTGAGAAGTACTCCAAACTGATGAGAATCCTTGTTTTCATTCACATTGCAAAACTGCCCTTTTATGTTCTTCTGCAAGAGTCTGTGAACATCTATGACAACAGCAAGGGGATAAAATTTCTGGGAAGCACCTTTTTAGAGGCAAGACTATAATAAACCCTTCTGTATACGGAGGTTGCTTGGAGCCCCATTTGTTAGTAATCAATCTTTTTTCTCCTCTAATACAAAACTCCTTTAAAGGTTTTGAATTTATTAACAACTGAAGCCTTAGTTTCACTCTGCAAGGAACATCTATTTTTATCCTCACTTCAACAGAAAAGGAAGTGAAAGCGCAGTGATGGAGGGGGCTTGCCAGTGTTACCACCAGTCAAAAGGCAGAGCCAGGAAAAAAAAAATCCAGAATTTCTGATTGTCTTTTGTGATTTATTACCTGATAAACAGAAGTATGTGGAGTTGTAACAAAGCGGTGCTGTGATTAGGACAGTTTGGTGCTATTACAGCCATGCTTTGACCCCGTTTAAATCAATGGTTTTTACTCTCTTATCCATCCCCTCTCTCCATAATTTCTAGTGTGGACAGGACTATAATTATTTTAAAGTAAGAAAAGTATATAGAATACTTTTTAAAAATGCTAATCTATTTTGTATTTTCTTCTGCTTTTTACAGATGAATTTTAGATGATTTTTCCTTTGAAAAGTTGCAGAGTTTGGTTTCAAAGTCGTACTTTTCAGTGATGTAGAAATTATAACCTATGTAGGGAGACTTATGTGGAAGAGTCTTTTGCAGTCAAATCAGACATTCCCAAATAATTTAATTCATTTGAATTAAACCCCATATGTACAGCTCCAATTTTAAAGTCAGCTTTTGAAATCATGGCAGTAGATCAATCACACTGAAAAGCATCTATGTTCTCACTACAGATGTGCAGCCAATACCAACTGAAGTGACACTACAAGCATTAGAGTTAGAATTCAAAGGTATAATGAAAAATTAGAGAAGCATTCTGAACTAAACAGAATGCTATCCAGAAAAGGCAAATATAGAGAGTCCTGCACGTGGGGAGGAATATGTGAAAAATGGGGGGAGTTATTGGCTAGGCGGCATTTCTGCAGAAAAGAAGCATGTGGTGTTAGGTCAGTGACTGGGCACGAATAGGCAATGTCCTACTATTTAGATAAGAGTAAATGCTGTGTTGGGTTATCTAAATAAGTGCAATGTGTGAAGAGATATACTTAAACTCAACGATGGCCTCAGCTGGGTGCTGTACTTAGGTTTGGCACCACGTGTTCAAATAAAGCCCCAGATCCCAAACATGGAGTGTCAACTGCAGGGTGCAGCAAAGAGCAGGAAGAAAGAGAACTGTGAAGTCCAAGCCCCGAGGAAAGGACTATTTCATCTAGAGGTGTCTGGAACTATATTGGTGGCTTCAAAGAGAAACGTTGGTTGCTGTTGATGAGATGAGAAACAGTGGGCTGAAATTTTAGGTTAGGAAAATGAGAACTGAGAAGAAAAGTTATTTAATCTGGTAGGGGAAAAGAATGGAGAAGGAAAAGCTGAGGAGAGCTGTAACAGTTTCCCAGGGGTATGGTTAGCTAAGGTGCTGGAGGTGAGACAATACCTCATCATCAAAAGTGATTGCTAGGTACTAGGAAGAACTTCCCAGAGGGTGCTGTGAAATCCATGTAGCTTATGCTTAAGTACAGGTCAGATAAGTCGGGCTGATCAAATAAAATCTCCCCTTAGACAAAGAGCAGGTAAGTTGATATTTTGGCTGACTGTTCAATTAATCTGTAAAACTCTCCATGTTACAGTAATTTAAAGGGGTAATTGGTAATGGGATGAAATGGGAAATTATAAATGAAATGTCATTAAATTATAATTTGATGCTTTCTCTTAAGCAAAAAGAAATGTTTTATTAGTGATCATCGTAAAGCAGAGAGAGAAGATACCAGGATTAAAACAATCCATTTGGATTTCTGATTGAGAAGTCCTCAAATTTCAATTCTAATATGTTTATTGTAGAATTGGAGAGGAATAGGATGCATTATCTTATATGCGCCATTGTATATCTCCTACCTTAAACTGGGATTTTGATGATAATCATAGTTATCTGTATTGTGAATAGCATTTTAATTGCGAATCTTTGTCTTACCAAAATCACCAGTGCTTGCCCATATGTGCTGATATTCATTAACACGTTGTCTCACACATTTTCATTTTCTTGGCAAACCATTGCAGGAAGACTGTTTCTTTTTGAGTTTTTGGGTTGGTTTTTTTTTTTCCCACCTCCTGCTGTCTTCTTAAGACGACTGTATTGAAGAGTGTGCCAGTAGTACCAAACAGAAAGACAACCAGCTGTCTGATTTTCCATTATTAGGTTTGTGAAATGGGAAAGCTATATATGTCCTTGAGCAAATAATGCTTTTAATTAAGGTGATTTTTTCATCCTCATATTGCTGCAGTAGGACTTGATATGAGAGCTTCTAAATCCTGCTGTCATTATGTGGAACAGTGTACCCAAATGCCTTATGTTTAAATATATGAGTAATATCTTCGAAGTCAGTGGAATAACTTATATGTGTTTTGCTGGATCAATCAATTTAGTGTTTTGTATGAGCAACCCAAGATTTTCAGGGTAACAACCCAAAAGATTTTTAAGTGCCTAATCCATGTTTAGGTAACTAATCTCTATTTGGTCTTTGGCTTTAACATGGATTTTTCTACCACTATCCCATCACTTGGATTTTTTTTCAGATATTGATTGGAAAGCAAATATATCTTTTTTTCCTAAATTGAAGATATAAGACATCCTGCAATCTGAAAGACTACAAATAATGAAAACACAGAAAATTAGAACTTTTCTGATTGTTCACTTTTAACAGCATCTGCAGCTGTGATCCCCTAAATTTCAAAGAAAGCCTCCAAATTCAGGAGATGGTTGCAGGAGTATAAGAATTATCCTTATGGGCTTAGCCACAGGCCAAAGCTTTAGGTTAAGCATAGATGTTAAAGAGGCAGAGAGGTTAATTAGTATCTATTTTCTCATTAAACGGCGGAAGGGATTGCTGGGAGTAGGATAGTCTAGCCGAGAAGACTGGTGGGTTTTATTCCTCTGCTAATCTGTGCTGATCTGTGCAGACTTATGAGATTCCACTGCTGCTGATGTTGGGCAGAGGCTGTCGGGCTGTGCAGTAGGTTATTCATCAGTCTTCAGTCTGGGCAGCAAGGTAGGTTGGGAAATCAGTTGCTAGGTTGGTCAGCAAGAGCTTGTGCCTTAAAAGCCTCCTCCCTGTATGTATTTTTGCACTCTCAACTGCGGAGGATAAGATCTAGCGAATCATTTTTCAGACAGAACTTGTTATAATAAATATAAAAGTATTTGAAATGTTTTTCTGCTGACAGTTTGGTTTTCATAGGCAATATTTCCATCCATGTAATGTCTGGAAAGATTTGCTTGTTTTGAAAGCAATATTTTTCTCAATTAAAAATTAGGACATTATTTCAATATGAATTTCAGTGAGAAGACTAAATCAGTAGGACTTAGAATAGATGCTGAAAGAAAGGAGAAACAAAGTGAGAGAGAGTGGAGTCCAGTGTGGAGTCCTTTAGGGGAACAGATTCTCTCCTGGTGTAAATCACTGTAGCTCCCCCACTGCAGTACTTTATACCCACCAAAAACCTGACTTGGCTTTTTTTGTCATCAGGGAGGGTTGGCTCTTGCACTCACGTAGCCTTTGGCTGGACTAGCTTTCTAAACAAAAAAATTCCCCGTGGGTGAGGATGAGACAATCCTTTCTTCCCAGTCTGCTTCGGGGTCCACACAGCCTTCTTGCCCACCCTCAGTGCTGGAAGTATAGCCTGTCCTTTGAGAAGGATATGTAGGCAAGTTGATTTGTTGGAAAGCATCAATACTATGAGGCTGCTAATAGAAGCAAGGCAGAAGCTGATGCTTCATAGCTAAGCAGTTTTTAACTGCAGAGTTTTCAGCTCTAGGTACCAGTGTTAGTTTCTGTTCTAGCTGGCACTCTAGATGCTAGCCAGTGTGGAAATTCTTTTTGACCCAAAATTGGTTATTTCTCATAATTGGGTTAGTACCAACACGTGTAGGTATCTCAGCACCATCATCTTACGGACATTGACTGTGTAGACTTAGAAGTGGCCAAAGTGCACTTCACCTAGTCATAAAGATAGTCTCACAGAAACCCCCAAATTACTCCTAAACGGTCCACACCTGAAGAAAATCCTGTTACATCCCTGGGAAATAAAAAGATTGTTGACATTTGTTGTTTTTCAGACTATTACGCTCCCCCTAAGCTGGATGTGCAATTTAAAAATGTAGGAGTGTGAGGTTGTGACTCATGAAATGTTTTTTCATAAGCAAAAACTGGGCTGATTAAAAGGCAATTGGCTTGAGTCAGAATGTTAAAAAGCTGCTGTATCTTTCTTACAAGAGGGTGCTGTTAAATTGCTGAAAGTGAGTCATGGTAAACGTTAGAGAACATTTTTCATGATCAGCCTTTTATGTACAATAACAGAAATAGAATAATTTTCAGTGAAAATACACCTCCAAGTAGAGGCAAGTTTCTTTTGTTTTATAGTGAAACCGCTATTTTTCTATGCAGAACAAATCCAGTTGTAAAAATTGGCATTTGCATTTCATTGCTTTTAGTTTACTTCTGTAGAAAATTTTGGAAGTTGACAGCTGTCAAATTAGTGTTTTCCTTATATTTGTGTAGATAAATGTTTAACTATAAAGATCCTTGGAGGGTAAGTGATACGCTCACTTCAGATGTGACTGAACTGCTGCATCATTTTGTGCGTAAGGAGGCTGTTTAATACGGTGTGATAGGGCATAGGGTTATCAGCGAAGGTTGGCTGCTCTGGTCAGATAGGCAGACACAGGGCTTTTGGAAGGGTTGCACTTCAGGGCCTCTTCCTGGTGGTGGTTCCTGCCAATATTTCATGGTTTCTCAGTGCAGAGAGAAAAAATCTGTTGCTGGAAAATTGAAGACAGCTATAAAAGGATGCATGTTGCTCTCTGCGTGACATAGTTTTGGTGGCATTTTGGGTCAGATGAATACTAGCTGTTAACTCTGTGAGATTTTATGAAGATCTGATGCTGAGCACTTCTACCCTATCTATAAAGCCATGAGGAAATACGTTATCGTGTCTAAGGGAAAGGAGGGCATAGCCAGGAAACCTTTCTGAATGACAGTCCTTTGAAGAGGAACTGCTGTAAAAAGTTGCTTCTAAAGGGACTGAAGAGAGGATTAGAAAGATGAGGCAATGAGAAAATCTGTCTTTCTCTTATGGACCTCAGAGTTTTCCTCCTTCAGGTGGGAAGACCAGTTTTAGATTTTATGAAGCCATGTTTATTCCCTGTCCATTCCTCTGCACAGATCAGATCATGAAAGGAGGCTGTGAATAAAGGTAATGTGCTGGGGGAAGCATCAGCACCTTTGAAAGCAGGATGGGGTGACTGCCCCTGATGTTGATCATTCTGACCAGTGCCTGCTGGCAAAAAAAAGCTGGAAGAAAGATTTTTGCCAATAAACCTGTAATGGATTGGCCAGTAAACTACTGAAGAACATATGCCTTCCTAATAGCTTCATATCTGTTGCTGACAGAGGCTGATGGGGGAAGAAGGGGACAAACTCAACTCTAGACAGACACATCTGTTCTGCAGCAAGGCTCCTTATATTAGATGTATCAAAATAATCTGTGGAGGTATTGAGCTTGGTGGTGCTTTGAGCTAGAGATACAGCAGGGTCCGTTGTCAGTTCAGGCACAGCTGTCTTGGAGACTGACTCCAAGATCTGATGTTTTCTCCAGTGAGACCATTGACAAAGAAGGAGGGAGGGACTACCATTCAACTCGCTTTCATGTAGTGTAGTAATAAACAAATCGTACATTTTATCTTATTAACTCAGACACTTCTTGTCTTGCTTTATCTCTGCAGTTTCCTGTGAGGTACAGCTGCTTGCATGTTGTTTTCTGGAGGACTGATGCTACTTAATACAGCCTCATCCCCTTTCTTTTTTTTATACTCCATATTAGGAGCTGGATGTTGACCCACGATATTTTATTATTTGCTTACTGTTTGCCCTTTCTGTTCCTTGGATTTACTACTCTAAGTACAAGAACTTGTAATTGTGTTTTGAAGGAGATGGATTTGAAATGTTAAAAAATTATTTGGAAAGGGAAGAGAAACAGACCATAAACAGTAGAGGGGAAGAAACAACCTTTAAGTACCGGCATGCTAAATTGAATCTTTCATCTCATAGTTTTTTATTTTCATGAGTTTCTCAGTGGGATAACTGAAGGGCAACAAATCTGGTCATGATCTGATAAAGTTAAAATTGTGATTCATGAAATTTCAAGAAAGAATTTTGCAGTAAAATTCTGAGAAATTGCTAAAATTTATTAAAAGTAGAATAATACAATACCTGCAAGGTAATACTCTGATATCATTGAGGAAACTAGCATTTGAGAGACTGTAAAACTCTGAAAGAGAGAGGACGTGGGCTAGAGCAAGTCTAGTGAATGATAGTGAAGGAGTCAATGCAGAGAAGATAAACATTTAGTCTTAAAAAAGGGTGTAGAACAGAAGTGAAAATGGAGAACAAAGAGGTTAAGGGATTTTTAGGTAAACCAGAGAGCTGGAGAAATTTTTTTAGGAGTTTTTGAGCAAATAGCCAGAGCAGTATCAGAACCACTAAGGAAGGATCTTCAGGACTATTTTTTCACATGTTCTCAGCAAACGGTAAAAAACAAAGAGTAGTACCTGTATTAAAAGAATGGGAAAACATGAAGGACGGGAGGATAGTTTTTCTATCTTAGTTTGGCACAAACAGAGTGGAAATGGTTAAACACCGAAGGAAGTATGTAGTTGTTCAGAAGGCCTTTCACAGGAGGTAACTAAGAAGTAAAATGGCATCATCATTGTGGAAAATGTATCATCAGGGATGAAAACCTATTTTCAAAGTCAAGGTGTGCAAGGTACGAAAGTCAATTTTCAAGTCTGTCTTAGAAAGTTGTGAGCTTCTTCTGATGCTGCTTGATTTATGTTCCATAAGAAGTCTTGAAAATTGTAAATAGCTTAATTCTGACAACTCTGGAATGTGTCTTTAAACTTGGAGGCAGGGGGGAGAGGGGGAAGAGTGTGTCAAGTGGCTCTACCCACAGACTCATTACTGTTCATTAAGAGGTCTTTGGAAGAAATGTTTTGATTTTATTGTAGAGATGACTGTGTTTCACTTGTATGCAGGCTGACAGAATGAACAATTAGGTAACTGTGTATATGCAAAATGGGTAGAATATTTATGGAAGCCAGCACTTCAAAATAATAGATGAGGGTTTTTTTACCAGAATGGCCCTGTTTTTGCATTTGTCTTATGAGTTAGTTAAAATTGTGCAGAAACATAAACTCCAACTTGGATTCAGATAGTATATGACCAAGTTTTGGTCTGTTCCTGAAAAACTCCTTGGAGACCTTCCAGGAGGAGCAATATGGACAACAAGAGGTAGTTTCCTCTTTTTTCATCATGCCTAGAAAGAGTTTTGCTTCCTTTGTTGGTCCAGGAGCATGCCCGGTATCTTCTGAAAAGCAACAGTAGTTTTCTTGTAGCTATATTAGTTTAGGGATACAAAAGATAAGGTCTGTAGGGGAGAGGGAATATTGGATAAAAGTATAGCCAAGCATTTAAGCACACAGATGTTGTTCCACAAAACGTAAACAAGCAAAAGTACCAAACTAAACACCAACAGTTCTGAGAACTATTTCTGTTTTTTACCATGAATCAGCTGATCTAAGACGCTACCTCTCCCTATAGCTCTTGCCCCATTTATCTGCTGGGGAGGTAAAGGCGTAGGTCATCTTTCAGTTCTCCTCTGCTCCATCCATACCCTGGCAGTGTAGCAACACCTGTTTGCAGAGAGTTCCTTTAAGGTTTTCCCTGGGCCTTGGGGGGAGGAATCTGTGGTGCAGAGGAACTCAAAGAAAGCGTAATGTGTGGCCTACAGTGGCATCAGTTCATCTGCATCTTCCACCAGAGAGCTTAGCAGCAGGAATTCCTCTGCAGGAGGGTAAGAGGACCTCAAAAAGTGGTTGGTAGTGACAGAGAGCCTAGTGATTAAAAAAGTCTTAATATCTGTGAAGCTCCTGGTATAGTTTGGATTGTCCAAACATCAATGGAGAAAACACGCAGCAGAGGTGTCTGCATTTGGGGATGTCATGTGAGAGGCTGACATGATTGTTTGTAAACATGGAAGACTCTTTTATCAACTTACGGTTTCCTTTTCTCAGTAAGCTAGAAATACCTTACAAGGAGAGCATATCTACTGCTTCTCTGCTTGGGCTCATAGTGATTGAGGAGTTGCATTTATTTTGGGTCAGTAGAAAAGATGGGGCTAGAGGAGAGCAAGAAGGTGGTCAGGACAAAAGGCTGTAGTGTAAGCTGGGGAATGCTCTGAACATGTAGCATCCGCCATCTGACTTTGGCAGGGATTCCCCTTGTGTCCTCGATCTGCTGCCTTGTCCTTTCCCCATGCGGTGGTGAGCTGAGCTGGGGAATGTACCCGTGTGCTTGAACTGAACCGCAAAGACTTCCCCTGACTCCCATCAGCACACAGGACATATCAAGGGATAGTATGGCAATTTGAGCTCTACCTCCTGTCACTTTTGTCATCCCTGCAAGACTAAAAGTTTTCAGTGCGTTTACTTGCATTAATCAGGGGTCCCTGCCCCACAGTGGTAGATGTTACCTGAACAAAAGACAAAAAGATGGAGCAGGACAGCTCCAAAGAACTTGTGGTGGTAATGAAGGACAAAGGACAGAGACATGGAGGAGTTCAACAAAGCCATGCGGTTTGACATGACGAGCAGCAGCCTCCACATTGCCTGAGTGCTCCTTTTTTTCCATAAAGCCACATGGCCAGTGCATAGGCTGGATTCAGTTTCTTACCTTTCACTGTGCCGTTCTTATGAACAAAACCTGGTTCTCTGTGGACATAAGGCAAGAATTAAGAGTGGCCTCTTTGAATTTGGTGCCATTTCTAAAGCAAAAACCTGCCATTTACATTAACGGAAGCCTTATCTTGTGTGCTTCAGAGCAACTTCCACCAAAGTCCATAGATAATGGATTCTTGCACTCCGACTGCTCTGTACACAGCATTCACTTTTTCTTGCACTTAAATAGCAAACACGCAGTTACACTGAGAGCTCCAAAAAAAAAAAAAAGTCTGTGACAGCACAGTAAAAAATTACAGCTTGAATAACTGGGGAATAATCATAAAATAAGCTCAGGCTTGCATGAGTTTAGATTTGAACAGTTAGAATAGAAAGCTAGATCAGAGTGTGTAGACAGCTTGTAATGTTGAACTGTATTATTAACAGCTAATAAAAGATGGAGCTGTGAAGTGTGAGTATAAAAGAGCTCCAGTAGAGTAATTTTAACACTCTCCCTTCAGCATGTGAATATACAATTGTAAGATTTGGCATTGCTGATTTTGGCGTGCTGTTTAAGCATTTCAATAACTTGTGTAGTTCTCACTGAAGCAGGCAGGCTGCTAAATTCAGACCCTTAAGGTTCTGACTCCTTGACTCAAACTGCACACTAAAATTAAGTGTTCATTTCACGTGAGTTTTGAAATACGCAAGAGATTTCTCAAATGTCTCAGAATAAGAAATTTTAGTCACTTTATGAATTTTTTGTACATGAAATTTTATAATTCTTTTTAACTTCATCTGTGCCAGCCTTCTAATTGGCTTTTCTACAGGGCTATGGATTCTTTGTGCTTTAAAAGGAAAAGAAAATGCATTTTGAGACTAGAATGTTCCACTGTGACTTTCCTACCTTTTTTGCTTTGCTCTGTGTAGAAGGATAGCAAACAATGTGCAAACCAGATGTGTTCTTGAATTTCTAATGAATTTATTTCATTACATGATGTGAAGGTGTTGATTCTTGTATGGTAATTATTACTTCTGCTACTGTTGGCAGGGTTTACGTACAAATAAGACAGTGTTTCTGCCTGGCTTTAGGTCTGGAGCAATGTTTCAAATCGATAGCAGTGGTGAATATGTACTGTTCTCAGAAATAATCTTGGCTCAATTTTCCAGAGCCATGCCTTTTTCATACAGCAGGTTGGCATTAGTGAGTAATGCTGATATGAAACACAGTGTAGAATAGACAGCTGAGTCCACCACTGTTTCTATGGCAGGAGTTCATCCTGCAGCTTAAAAGATTTATAACTTAAATCAAAATTTCCTTCCTGATTCTGGTCAAACTCTATCAGCTTCATTCTCTGCTATCTTGAAATATCTAGTAATGAAGTACTGTGGTACCGTGACACAGTAATGTAGACTTATACCAGCTGGTTGTATTTACTGTCCAACTAAGAGACACACTAATCCAATATTACCTTTTCCAACCCTACTTCAGGCAGAGACTTGACTAAATCCTGTGGGTAGATTTTTACATACCCAAATCTCCATGTAATTTGTAGTATCCTGCTTAGTCTCTGGAGGGACTGAATGGATGCAGATTTTCACAGCTAAGGTTACTTGCCCAAGTCTTTGCAATGCTGCAAATACAGTCAAAACAGCCACCATCTTGGCACGGTAGAGTTGAAATCTTTTTTACAGCTGTGCTGCTTTTGGCTGGGGTAGAGTTAATTTTTTCCATAGTAGCTTGTATGGGACCGTGTTTTGGATTTGTGCTGAAAACAGTGTTGATAACACAGGGATATCTTAATTACTGCTGAGCAGTGCTTACCCAGAGTCAAGGCCTTTTTCTGCTTCTCAGACCACCCCACCAGTGAGCAGGCTGGGGGTGCACAAGAAGTTGGGAGCGGACACAGCTGGGACAGCTGACCCCAACTGGCCAAAGGGATATCCCACACCATATGACATCATGCTCAGCATATAAAGCTGGGGAAGAAGAAGGAAGGTGGGGGGGATGTTTGGAGTGACAGCATTTGTCTTCCCAAGTAACCGTTATGCGAGATGGAGCCCTGCTTTCCTGGGGATGGCTGAACACCTGCCTGCCCATGGGAAGTAGTGAATGAATTCCTTGTTTTGCTTTACTTCTGTGTGTGAAGCTTTTACTTTACCTATTAAACTGCCTTTATCTCAACCCACGAGTTTTCTCGCTTTTACCCTACTGATTCTCTCACCCATCCCACCATGGGGGGAGCGAGCGAGGGGTTAAACCATGACAACAGCTAAGCCTGATCAGAATGAATCACAGAATGGTTGAGGTTGCAAAGGACCCCTGGAGGTCATCTGCACCAACCCCCTGAACAAGCAGGGGCACCTAGACCTGGCAGCCCAGGTCCATGTCTGGTTGGGTTTTGATTATCTCCAGGAATGGAGACACCACCACCCTTCCAGGCCACCTCTTCTGGTATTTAACTACCCTGACAGAAAAAAAAAAAAGCTTTCCATGTGTTTAAACAGCATTTCCTGGTTTCATACAGCAGGTGCCTGTGCCACTTGACATGTCTGGTTTGAAAGGTCTGCTTAGATGTGCACAGCTGAGAATGCCATCAGCAGTTGCTAGAGCGTGAGCTGAAGCTCTGTGATATACCCAGATCTTCTGTATAATGAGATTTTAATCTATTTTTTTCTCGCCTAATCTTATCCAGTAGCTCTTTCTTTATACTTGCTCTTCCATTTTGCATGCCAACACATATTAAAGTGGCATTCTCCTTGTCACTGATACCTTAGGTGATGTACTCTTTTAGACATTTTTTTTTTTTAAATTGAAATTTAGTCTAACACATGTAGAAATACTCATGCTTCTTACACTTACTCCCAATGACAATATTGAAGACTGAGCTGAGCTAGCCAGCCTATGGAGCAGCGAGTTGGGTGGCACCACTCTGCTGGGTCCTAACTGGAGGTAAACCAAAACCAAATAGAAAGAAAAACTGCCAGAATGAGTGAAAAACAAAAATGTAATAAGCAGAATAAAAGGGTGGAACATGACTTCATTATTTTTTCTTTTTATAAAGGTCAATTCAGTAACTGGAAGATCTACTTACACTGTACAAGGTAAAAGGGGATGGTTCTTAGATTCATTAGACTAGTTGAACTATTTGGCTTGCTCTTGGTATGGTAAAGTGTCGCTTTTCAGATATTTCTGACCAATCTACATTCTACCTTCCACTGGTTTTATGCCAGACTAAACTCTGGGGGAAACAACACTTCAGGAAGTAGCCAGATTTATATCCTGACAGTAAACTGCTTGAGTACAAGTCAGGACAAGAAAATAGTAAGAATTAAGCCTCATTTTTTAGTAAAGCAAGTAAGTTATAAAACGAAGGAAAAAAAAAACAACCCACACAACCAAACAACCCAAACCCAAATGCACTATTCTTTAACAGTGTTCAATTTTGTGAGATGGGGGGCCTTAAAACAGAATATACAAATTTAGTCACGTATGCATCAGAGGTTGCCAACTAAAATACAGTGAAGACCCTGCATCAGTGCCAGGTTTGTTGCAGGCTTCCGTTATTTGTGGAAGATAGGAAGGGTGAATAGCCAGGGAAGTAGCCGTGTAAATCTGAATCAGATTAGGGGTTAAGGTGGAGGAATACCAAGCTTGTTTATCAATAAGAAAATGATCACACTGCATGTACAGAAACAGACCTTTTCATGGATGTAAAGCACATCTTTATGAGCCAGTAAAGCCAGTTACTCTCTAAATGATTCATTACAGGAGATGGGCACCTCACCATCTGCTCATGTTCTTCCCATCAGCCCTAAAAGGGTCAAGTAAGTTCAGTTTACTCTGGGGTGATCCAGCTGGGGCCTTAGCAGGGATGTGCCAAATGGATGGATATCCCAGGAGTCCTAGTCATGCTCTGTGCTCAGGTCATGCTCTACGCTCTGTCCAGCTGTATGTCACTTGTCAAGCCAATCTTCACTGTGCTCTGGTCTAGGCCAGTAGAAGTTAAAGTGCAGAACAGGCTTGAATCACTGAGAGCAAACTGCTTGGAGGTAGAATAAAAATAAAAACGAGTGTTCATGTTGGCACGAAGGTGATACTGCTAACAAGTAAAATGGGAGGCAGTTCAGCACTGCAGTTCCTTCACGGGTTGTCTTTTGGCTCGAGACCACTCATGCCTTGTCCCAGTCAGTTTCCCAGTGAATGACAACTTAAGCTGTTCTCATCTTTCTGTGTCAGGCAGGAAGGAGCCTTCAGAAAAGCTGCAGAGTGTGGGTGGCACGAAAGCCTATCTGACAGCCAGCTGCAAGGTTATACAGTTGGCCTTTAGGAAGGGTTTCTGACTGTTGATCGTGAACTGTAATGGAGAGCAGGAACCAAAAGGCTTGCGTGTGGGGCGTGATAGAAAAGATTTGATCTCTGTGCCACTTCAGAAACTGTTTTTTTTCCTAAATGGAATAAGTTTAAGTCAAGCTGCTCTTTACAGACAGTTACAAAGCTGAAGCATTTAGCAAGGCAGATGAAATATCATCATCCTTCATTTTCAGATAGGATAACAGAAACATGATGGAGCCATCACAGGCCGACACTGAATCAGAGCGAAGTCCAGAGTAGTGTATTCCTGGCCCTTTACCCAGTCTTCAGTCATAGGTGTTTGATGAGGTACCCGGTATGACGAGCACTTACATTCTTGGCTGCTCATGCAATCTCTTTCATGAGTATTAAATCTGCATAAAGAGATTAATGGGACCTGCCAGAAAACCTGTTTCTGTCTACAGAATTGCTAATTGCTGTTCACACAATGTCAGAATATTGCAGGGTTTGGTTCTAATCTCTAATGCTTCTTCCTCATCTGCAGAGGTGTTCATCAAGTGACAAACTTACTGTCCAAGGAATTTTCCTCTGGTATGGACTGGCAGGACCCTGAGTATCCCACTTCCCTACAGAGCGGATGCTATCCATCAGTCATTCGGGGATGTGTCCCTTCCTATTAGTTTTCCACAATCACTAAGCAGCCACAGCACAGAAGGACCTTCAACACCCTCCTTTTATTTTCATTAGTGTTCCTGTATGTGCTGGGTCAGCTCAGTTCTGGAGTAGTATTTACCCTTCCTCTCATTTTGCCCTTTGCAACCTTGCCTGAAAATGTGTCTCTCTGAAATGAAGCCTTAAATAACCACTGTTAGCAACAGTCCTGGAAACCTGAGTAAAAATATTATAAATTTATTAGTGGTGATGATGTTATTTACTTAATCAAAATAAAGTGGGTATGAGCTATTAATGTTTTTTTTCCCTTTGTGTGCTTACTAGTTGTGAAGGATAATTCTGTCCTATAGAGTGAATTGTCTTTTAAGGGATTGATTCCATCTTCACACAGAGAAAGGCATTCACGCATGATAACCTTCAAATTGTGTTTCGTTGTCTTCAGGTGGCTCTAAGGATCTGCTGGCTCTGTTAAGACAATGGAAGTACAGCAGCTGAAGCCCTGACCCATGGTTTTCAGTATGAATTTTGCTTGTTTTGCACTACTCAGACAACTTACTTCCCAAAGGACATTTATTGCTTATAGTGGAAGGGAGATTATAGTGGTCAGGGCAGGAACTGGGAAGCAAGATTTCTGTTGGGTGCAAGCTTTCTGACATTAGGAAAGGTCATTTTTGCTTCAAATCACTTATTTGAAAAATTGGCTATAATGATACTCATTGACATAGGAAGTGTTGATTTTTAGAATAAATGTTTGTGAAGTTCCTTGGTTAGAACTCAAATAACATCCTTTCCTTAAAACTGAAGTGAGACTGCTTTGCCTCTGTAGCAGGATATAGCTGAGTGAGCTGAGCAGGGGTATTAGGTAATCTCATTCTCATTTTCTAGTTTATGCTTTATTCTACTCTTTAATCTGGGTTTATATGTAAAGTGGCATTGTCTAACTGGAGGGGAGTGTGTGGGCTGAATCTAGCCTTTGGAAAACTTCTGTCCTCTGTATCTGCCTTTTTGTGGAGGAGATGGGGAATAGCTGGTCAGGCAGCAAACACAGTCTGACTAGCCAAGTGACTCCTTCAGAGCCTTCTCACAGCCTAACAAAGTGAAAACTGCTGCTGCTGCTGAAACCAGGGAGGTATGGGGGAACTGGCAGCTACTGCACTGTACACAGAGTTGGAACAAAAGGTGGAGGAAGAGTGGCGTGAGGGTGTTCGGGAGATACCAACATCTGAACCCTAGATCCACTTCTCATTTTATTTGCGTTACTTTTTCCCCCTTTCCTCAACAAAGGTAACATGCTAAGCATGTACCTCCAGCTCTGTGTGTTTGGAAGCAAAGCTATATCAGTGCCATAGGAGAGTTTGCAAGATAACTTATCTGACTGGTGTAGGGGTGATGTGTGCCCTTAACAAGGCACCTGTTCCCTCTGCTTCTCTGTATTGCATATGGACCTGTCATGAATGTCCTTTGGCAGCCACCTGGAAAGGGCTCCTCTGTGAATTTTTTAGAGGGTTCTTTGCGACTTCCTTTTACGCAGTTTGCCAGAAGTTTTGAGTTGTGCAAGGTGACTGAGCAGTTGCGTGCATAGACTGTAATCATGAAGTGCAAGCTGTTCAGGCAGCTCTGACAGCAGCAGCCTGAAAAAAGAGGACATCCTAGTACGTGATGAACTCGCTGCTTTCAGGATGGTGGCTCACTAATCGAGCCAGGCATATGTTGTCACTGTTTTTCTGTGCATATCCTTTAACTTGCTGAGACCTAGATTTTTTTCTTCCCTTTTTACATTTGCTCACAACAGATAAGCATGCTTCTTCTTAAAATGTTTGCTGAACCTGTAAATTTGCCCTGAATTCTATGGAATTATTATGCAGAGGGAAAAAGGGGGGGTTAAATAAAGAATTTTAAGAGCAAACTGTTTATAAGGTAGGAACCCTTTCGCTATCTCCCATCTTGCAGCAGCTTTGGACTATATGCCAAGTGAGAACAACTTGAGTATGGAGTGTTCAAAACTCATAACAAAATGCTCATTGCACAACACAGTCATTTCAACAAAGAAATAATTTTCAGTGACACTTGTGTGCATGGACCACTCGGTGGTCTGTTCAAAAACTGTGGTGTTGGTTGATTTTTTCTGCCATATTCACTTAGCTCTGAGTCATTGTGAGTTGAAGCAGAAATTATCTATGAGTCTCTTCTTTGTATTTAAATTATATTAAGCAGTCTGCTTCATGCCATTTAAGTCTCGACTCAAAGATCTGGCTGGATTAGTAATGCAGACACAGCTGGAGTTACAGATAATGGATAACATCCTCAGCTGGTGTATAATATCCCTATAATTCTTGTGAAGCCAAAGGAGCTACACTAATTCTCACCATCTGAAAAGCTATGGTTGCTGCAATTGCTCTCTTTCTCTCAGCTGCTGAAGCTTATGTTTGGGCCTTTGTGCTTCTCCAACAGAACTTAATGATATCCCTTTTGTTTGAATAGGGCAGAGTGCCCCATAAGCAATAGGTTTTCTTGCAAATGACTGAGTGATAATGCTGGGAGGTGCTTTTGGCTTGCCACAAAACTGAGGTCTATGCAGCATTTCTGGAGGATCAGATCTAGGTTACTTGTGAGTCACCTGTGATTTTTGCTATGCTTTTCATTTGTAATGAAGGTAGCTAGTACTGAACTAAGGCTCGTTATTTAAATTAGCAATTCATTAGACCATTTCATACTGTAATCCTTAATTAATGAGACAGATACCCCATTTCCATTACCATTGTTAATTGTTTACACTTTGTATTTGCTCTCCAGATGTCCACAGTGAAACACAAATACAAATTATTACAGAAATCTGTAACAAACGAGCCTGTAGTTCTTAAAGACACAGGCCAATAATTTCTGAATATTTTTGCAAATGTTTTTTTCCCCCCTATCCCTTGGGAAAGTTTTCAGTACAGAAAGCAACACTCCATCATTATTTGTGGTTTTGGCCAAATGTATAAAAAAAGCGTAAGATTGGAATAACATGGACAAAAGAAGCACTGGTTTGGATGAAATTTAATAGTGTTTCATTTCCATGTGACAAAATATAGAACTTGTTATTGTAAGGGCAGTTGTTCACCTGGGACAGCTGTTGAGCTTTGGATCCAGCTGTGCTGCAAATTGTGTCATCTATCTGTGGGTATCACAAAGTCCAGGGTTTCCTCTAGGTTTCTGCAGCTGGAGGGAGGGAGAGGAGTGCTTTCTGAAGGTGAACGGCCCTCTGAAGGTGCTTTTTGCTCTGAGCTGCCATATGGGTGGTTAGAATGACCTGCTCAGAGTGAAGTGTGCCTTAGCCCTCCCTCAAAGCCAATCCCCTCCGGTCTCTCAAAGAGAGGAGAGGCTGCCTTGTCTGGTGAACAATGTCTGCAGCTGCTGGGTCGCGCTTTAAAAAACATCTCTGATAACTAGCAGCAGCTTTCAATTTAGAAAGTTGTTCCATATAAAAAATTTTGATTTGTTGCTGTTGTGCATGAGACTTGACGTGGCTCTTGTTATCTGTTTGCTACCACCACACAAACCAAAAATTGTTTGCTAATGAGTGTTGCTGCAAAGAGACCAAAACAGGCTACATGTACCATTTGAGGAAATGGTAAAATATATCCAGGTCTCTCTCCCTCTCTTATTTATGTATGTATACATGTGTGTCTACATATACATATATAAAAAAGTAAAATATCAAGATTTACTTCTCACAGTCTAATCTTAGAGCTGTGCAAATAGCTAGTTATTTTGTTAGCTGTAAAGTCCAAAGAAAGTAAGGTAATTATTTTGAGTTGTAGGAAATGTTTTTGAAGGTTCAGACTAGAGTATTTAATTTTATTTTGAAGTACTAAAAGTATTTGTGTTTGAGAAAAATGAAATCTGCAATACAATTTAAAGCAAGACCTAATTCTATTTTGTTTACAACATATTGAAATGTCTTGATGCTTTTCCCCTCCAGCTCTTACTGTGAAATTATTTGCATCTAAGCATTTCAGGTAGAAGGCTCCATCAAAAACATTGCCTAGTTCCCATCAATTAAGGTCAGCAAACAGAAAAACTCTGAATTAAACTCTTAGTAGCTTTTTATTCTTAATAGCATTTTATCTCCCAAATCAGTTATTCTGGATTTGCAATTATGTAATTAAAAGCAGAATTTGGGGTTGTTCTGTAGGAAACCTGAAGTTATTAAGAACTAGAAGCTACTGATTGTTAGCTGAAATTGTAATTTCACATTGTTTTTATTCAATTCATTCAATTCAGTTTATTCATTGTTTCTATTCAACTACAAAATTACTAAGAGAGCCCTTCTAGCCATGATTAGTATTAGTAGAAGTCTTAGTGTTTCCAAAAGGCTGTCACACTCTGTTCCTATAATATATTTTCTGGTGCCTACACCTTTAAATTAATGTGATTTCTTTAGAAAGTGTAATTGGATATTTTTATTGTGTATAGCAGGGAAGGCTGTCTAATATTTTGAAACATGACATTTTGATGGCTACCCATAAAACAGCAGCCTGCTTTTGGCCACCAGAACGCTAACATTCATTTTTCTGGGAATCGGCCAGCCCATAATACGCGTGACAGCAGCAGCATATTATTTATTAAAAAAGGCTATATTGTCCCATTTTTTAATTTATTGTAATGCATGTACAGTCTCCCATAAAAGCCTTCAGTCACAGTGTACATTCTTCTAATAGGTTAATGCTATGACTAAGACGACAGACTCTAGTAAAGTAGTCATTGTTTTTACATATAGCTAGTATTTTTAAGTGTTGTACATGCAGTAGTTACAATATTGGACCGATGAAACCGAGAAGTAGCCCTGTGACTCTAGTGACAATATAATCGGTGTTGTCCATAACGGTTTATGAATTTTTCCTATAAGTGAAGTTAATAGCTAATATATTTGTCACCTTCAAAGCCAGTCTCTGGTATAGATAGAGGTACCATCTATTCTGCACCTTGCTGCAGCTCAGCTCCATGGCTGGTTTCTCTGCCTTTTTGCACAATGTTGGTGCTTGATTTTGCTTTTGCCAAGGGACACTCTGAGCAGCTTGAGTGTGAGAAAAAGCTCCTTTACATTTCCTTATATTTAAATGGCTAGAATGGGAGTCACCTCTGCAGTTTCACAGCTTCGCTGGTAGTGAGAACAGTTTAACTGATTTTAAAGTGAGAGAAAAGATAGAAATCTTTTAGCCGAGCACAGAGAACTGAAAGTGGCACCTGGCAATTGTAGGCTCAGGCCGAGCACGCATGTGAAGCCCTAGAGCTAGTGGCTGAGCTGGACAAATGGCTCATGTGAGGCAGTAGTGGCTACTGCTTCTCGCTGTTGTAGCGGAAGAGAACCATGAACTTATATCCTCCTTGTAGGAGATTAGGAGATCCTGATCCGTACCAGCTCGTTATTGAATTCTGCTGTGAACTAAGAAAATCAGTTTTTCCCTGTTTACTTAACATTCTAATGAATTAAAAATGAACTAATGAGTGTAAAGTGTTACATCTTTAACTCCTGGTGTTTAAAAAAATTGCAATTAAAAGATAATAAACTAATTTATGTATGATGAGTCATTCCCTCAGATAAAAGCATGTTTACACCAGTTGGTGAAATCCCTAAGAGTGGTTATTCTTCAGGTAAAGCTTGAGTTTCTGGCCCCTTTCCATACTCACAAGCTTAGACACAAGGGCCTTATGCCTGAGGTATGTACTTAGCCAACACCAGAGGTGGATGTAAGTGCTACCTGTGCCCCATCCCTAGCTGCTTGCTACTGATTTGAGGTGGAATTTATAGAATTTGGTGCCTGTTCCATGGCTGTCGCTCAACGCACCTCTGAGCGTGGCGTTAGCAAAGTTGCAGAGCTTTGCGTTGAAGCAGCCCTCACAAGTTTCATTTTATTGACTTTCCTTGGAGGCAGTAACCCATAGCAGGAGGCAGGAACAAACAGTTGGGAGAACAGGTCATTACACTGTAAATCATCACAACGAATGTGAATTAAAGCCTGAAGCAATTCTGCAAATCCATCCAACTGTTTCTGTTTAGCTTTCGACTGTGTATTGTAACCCCTTTTAAATAGGCATCCTTTTTTCTTGCCCTTGCTATAAGACATCAAACCTAGGAGGGTTACTCTTGCGTAGCTGACAGTCATTTACATCTGCCAGTATTGGTGTCTCCTAATGTCATAACTAAATCACCCCTGAAGTGCATTTAGAATGAGAAATAAGTGAATTGTGATGGGTATACACTGCTTAGGAAATAAAACAGAGGTACTGGGAATTTATAGTTGTTCAGTGTATGATAGAAGGACAGTTGGAGTAAACCATGCTGTGATACCTGGAGGGAACATTACAGTCCACAATTTTGAATGCTCCACAGACAGCATCTCTATTTCTCAGTAAGTGGCATCAGCCTGTTTGCCTCAGCACTGCAAAAGCTTAGATACTCTTGCTGAGAGTTCCCCGTTTTAGAATGAGAGGGAGAGCTTACAGTAAAGCTTTTTTAAATCAGCAAAAGTGGGAAGTTGATCCCTGAATTACACAGCAGCCAAGCTAGCTAAAAATGGGTAGGAAGCAGCTGTTTCAGTATCAAGGATTTTCTCCCCAGATAACCAAAAAAGTTCTCTTCACAAAAATTAAAACTTTTTTGTTGTTGTTGCAGTGATAATCTCAGATAAACAAATGATTCAGTGTGCTTAAAGACTGAAAGAGCAGTAGAGGTTCTTGATTATTTCCTTCTCTGTTACAAGCAGCACTTTCTTCTCCCAGCCCTAGGCCCGTGTAATATGTCTAGTTACAGATGTCCAGCCACACTTAGCGGACTCATACATAAAAGGACTGTGTGTCTGCCTTGCTTCTGGTGGTAGGTCTACCCCCAGGAAAGAAATATTTTGAGCAACGGTTCAACAGTGAAGGTGAAATGGGTAAAACTATTTGGCCTCTACATTTTGTTCTCACTTTTCCTTTATCTCAGTACAAATGAAATGAAAGAAGTTCTATAAATGTGTGCTCAAGAGATCTGAGAGTGAAAGCTGTTGTTTGAAATCCCAAAGATGATTAAAGCTTATTTCCTCACTGATCTTTGACTCAATTACAACATTAGAGATTGGTTCCTGTTGGACATCTGTTCCTGGGAAGCAAAGGCAAAAATACCCTTGGGTCCACAGTTAATAAAGCAGTTCCTTGTTGTCCTTAGAGGCCTTGTTTCAAGGCAGTCAGTGCAGTCAGTTTATGCAAACACTGTGTATGTTGCTGTGTATTATTTTTGTGGCAAGAGCCACCTCTGTATTACTGTACTGTGGAGGTTGTCAACATGAAGAACAGGGATGGGAAGAGGAAGCGCTGGGTAACAGGCTCGTGGTGACACCTGAGAGTTCATGAGATGCTGTTGGGAGGTGAGGAGGAAAGCAGATGTAGGAGAGAAAGAGGGAGGGAGGCGGCAAGATATATTGTGCAGTGTAGGTGGCTTTGCTACAAAATAATTTATCAGGAAACATTATGAGATTTTACTTTGTGCTATAAGTCAATTGGTGACGGTCCTCCAGAGAGGTTCGTGGAGGGAGCATGTTACTGAACTGTCTCAGTTTAATTATTACTTTGCTAGTGTTACCATAAGCAAAATAAATGCTTTTGCTGTCATGATTGCAGCTCCCATTTCCAACTGAATGAAATGTGAGAAATAAAATCATAGTATTTATAAATCCAAGTCCCACAGAATTAGGCATTTGAGGTAATGGTTAGGTTGACTTTTTCATCCCCAGAGCTCTCATCTGCAGCAGTCATAAACAGTTATTCCAGAGCCTTAAACCTCCACGAACTGATCACTTGTTTGGAAATGGATGCAAGTGTGAGTTTCAGCACTACGTGTAGTATGAGCCTGCTGGTTCCACTGAACAGCAACTCTTCCTGACTGACATAACGAAGTAAAAATTGCGGGTGTGTCCCATTCATTTCACATCAGAAGCAGTTGGATGCAGTCTGATTTTTTTTCTTTTCTTCCTTGTTTCTTCCCTTTAAATCAGTATTTAAAAATAATGCAACGATTGTGTCAACTCTGCTTCTTCTTTCGTTTGCCATTCCACTTGCCTTGTCCTTGGTGGCAACCTGTCGTTCACTCGTTACCTCCCTGTTTTCAAGTAGCTTCCTGGAGGAATTTGCCTGACTACCCTTTTCCTTTTCCACATATTGTGCAGCATTTAAAATACACTGCCCTTCCCTCAGAGGGTTCATTCCCTGTGTGCATTTCTCTTGGCTTCTCTTCCTTCTGGCTGTATGGGGCCCTCCTCTGAGGAGCCAAACACACCCTACAGTGAGCTGTATAATCCCTTCCTCCTTGTCTGTCTTTTCTGTTCCCCGCTGTCAAGGAGATTAATGGGAGTAGAGAATGTGTAACAGCACAAGCTGGGCTGGATCCCCGTTTGTAATCATTACGCTACGTTATCACGGCACATACGCAAACACATGTGTGCACAATCAGCAGATCCACAGCTGGGGTAAAACTGTCATACTACACACTTGAGCTGTTGGAGAGACTCTGGTATGAAGAGCTCTTTGCAAAATCTCCTAAAAATAATTTTTTCATGTCTCTCTAATTGCAACATTTTGGAGGTTTTCATTCCTTTGTGTAACCAGTGCTTGGGCTTTTGTTTTTGCTGGGTCAGTAAAAGAGTATAAAAATACCTGTCGTGCCTCACATTCTGTGAGGCTTTAGTTATAGCTGTATGAGATATGTTTCTTCTCTATCATTTGGTGTCTTGACAGTGCCTATAAGTCTGCTTGGTTTTCCTTCCTAAACTGTAACCTTTTCATTGCAGAGCCTGTGTTGGGGACACACTATGCTAACTATTTCAGACACTGCTTATTGAGTGTGATAATAGTGATAAAACTAGAAAAAAAGGAGGGATAGTGTCATAGTTTATTATGAACATTGTTTTTAGATTTATAGGTACCAGCACATCCTTTTCTTAATTAAGCTATCAGCTGACTGGCCCTGTGATTCTGCTAAATGAAATAGGAGGTGGCTGGATGATAGAGCTAAATGTTCAGTGTTGGGCCAGCATATAGTTTGTGGGGACAGTGGTGGTCTCCAGGGTCTAGATTAATATTCGTCGCCACTAGGAGAGAGAGAAAAGATTTTGCTAACAGATGTTAGCAAAACATGAAAGGGTTCAGAGAAACCCTGTCACGTTTGGAGCCCTTGGGCACAAACCAAAGCCCATAGAATGCAATGGAGAGGTTTTTGAAAGGTGTTTTTACTTACGTAGAAAACCTGTGTCATTTTAGGTCACCTTTGTCTTTCTTACCCTCTCATAAACTGAACTCAACCTGTGACTCCCTTGCAGTTTGCACACTGCTAGCTCTAAAAATTTATTTCCATATCATTGCTTTTTGATGTTTTATTGGGAATTTGCTCACTCTGCTTTTATGCTGCATCTCTCACAGCATCTTTTCTGTGGCTCTGACCTCAGCCTGTGCCAAGGTGGTCTATGTAGATGCCTTTGCATCTCTCTCATCTCTGCCTTTTGCTTATCTCATTGTATTACAACCCCAGTTTTGCAACAAAGGCATGATTAGCCATTTAAACTGTCTGCATCTGCTAGCTGATGTTAGTCCATGCAGCTACCTCATTTCATAACGTGATCAAAGTGCTCCAAAGTAGAGATAATTTTGCACAGTGCAGTTTTTTTTGCAGAGTGAGGACAGTGTGTTAAACAGATCAAGTGACGTGTTAACAATGAAGAAGCAAGAGGATGGGCCATCTGCTGGCAAAGACATTGCTTTGGGGAGTTAAAAACTGGTATGACGCTGTTATACCTGATCTTTGACCACCTGCGCTTGTGCTGTTTAAGCAGGCTTTCAGGCTGTGCTGATGGGGTTTTGTTTTTATTCGTGATTGCAGCTGCAGTGTTCTCACTGCACTGGTGGCAAAATTGTTTGTTTTCAACCTTCCTGTCACTTTCTGTGTGGTAGGCATCTCCACAAGTGTCCTTTCAATCTTTATTTATGTGTCTTAATAGTTAAAGGCAAAGGAGTTTTTTAAGTGGTCATCCTTCAGGGGTTGTGGCTCATTACTCATACAGGGTCTAGTGAGGCTGATGGACCATTGTTTATTCCAAAAGGCTTGCAGAAGGTCCCAGAGATTCCTCTTCTCTTCTTTTACTCCTTCCCCTGACAAGCATGAATGTTTCAAAATGCTGCTGCTGGACTAACTGTGCCCTAATTGAGAAAAATCCTGGAGCGACTCCACTGAAGTCAGACATGACATCAGCAGCGTTGCTCAGGCAGCGAGTGTTTGGTCCATTGTTCTTGTCGCACAGCACACTTCCCTACTCCCGAATCAGGGCGGTCTAACTATGTCAAATGCATAACCTCCTTCAATAGGAGGTGCAGCCTCAGCACTTTAGGCACAGAACGGGGATTTGGATGTGGTCAGTGTTTGAACTGCAGACTTTTTGTCATTTTCAATAATTCTGTTGTCTAGCCAGCACGTTCAGTGTAAGATCCTGGCATTAGATGAGGCATTATTCTTCGCTGGCAAGCAGATTGCAGATTGCTTGTCATAACATGTTCAGGGCGCATTGCTGGTGCATAATATACTGATCCATCACCCCTAAATTTACAAAGATAAATGCAGTCTCTCAAGTTATGCTGATATATATCATCTCAAAAGTACGCTCACCTGGGCCTATATATCAGGGTGATATTGAATTAATCTTTGTTAGGTTTAGATAACTTCATCCCAGTGAATTTCTTGGTGTGACAATGATTCAGCTGGATAATAAGTCCACTTCTGCCAAGTGATGACAGTTTCACTTTCCAGACAATTCCTACCACATTTGATTTATGCAGTGTGTTCCTGTACCTGAAGACAACAGAATTTTCTTTTTGGGCTTTCTGGAAATGGGATCAGACCCTTTTGTTTGAAAGGAGTTGTTGTCTTTTTTTTCTTCAATGGCATCTGTTTCTAGAGCGTGACGGGGGGTCTCCGTGTTTCACCATCCCTGAGCTGTTTGTTTCTACGAGCATTTTAATGTCTGCTTCTGGCCTTTTTCCCTTGGTCTCATTATAGCTTTCTATGTATCTCATTGAACTGATGAGGCATGGTTTTTATGCAGTGCTTGTTTGCTCAGTCACATTTGAAGATACAACATACTTAGGAGGACCGTTCCCTGCCATACAGCCAGCATGGGTGAGCTTGCATCTGGGATCAGCCATTCAAGGGTTACAAGGACTGCCTGCTCACTGACATTACCTGTTCATATCCTGTTCATCAGAAATGTGTGTATGATTTGCACCAGTGACAGTTTTAATCCAGCACAATCTACTTTTAAAGGTGTTTTAAGTTTGCATGCAGTTTCTGCCTCTGGTTTGCAGAGGATTGCAAGAGTCTGTGGGGAATCCTGTTACCCCTCAAGCATCTGAGCATGTCTTGCTGGCCTTCCTCCTCATTACCCTTCTTCACCAACAGCCACCATGCACATGCTGAGCAGCTTGTCCCTGCCTATCACAGCATCTGCTATTTAAGGCAGCAGTGTTTTGTTTCAGAGCGTGCTTTTTCCTGGTGAGTCTGTGCATGAAGCAGCACAGCTGTGTCCTAATCACTGACCAATCTTGGCTCCTTCTTGCTCTGATTTTCTCAGTCTAGTGCTCTTCTGGGGCTGTCCGTGCCCATTTTCCTTGGAGTCTGAACCACATTTTATTCCTTTGTATCTTCTATTCAAGTAACATTTGTGACTTGAAGAGGGTGGGTGGCAAGGACAAAAGATGAAGGTTTGATTTTTGATCTGAGCTCTGAAGCTGTGTTCATCGTTCATCATGGAATCTATGTCTTTCTGATGCTTGTGGTTATAAAGTAATAATATATTATGAGCATAATTTTAAATGTAGCTGTCTTGAATGGATTTCCAGAACATGGACTATTATTGCCCTTCACAGTATCAGAAGTAGGTTTGGGATCCATAACTTATTTCTTTTATTACAAACAGCTCCCATGCCTTGGAGGTGGGACTGCAACTTCTGGATAGCTCTGGGGTATATTTTCCAGAAGAATAATTTATTCATTGAAAAATACAATTTATTACATTTTGGAAGGCACAAAACTGGTTTACAAGTTCTTCTCAAGACCGTAGTAGTTTATTCAGTTAAAAAATGGTTCATTTTGACATTTTTTAAAAGGTCTGCAACAAGGATAACCGAAAGTCCAGAAGCAAACTTAAAAAACAGAAGAGCTCCAAGTATAAACATAAAAAAGGGTGGCAGTCAGGAGATCTCGGGTCAGGAGGTGATTTTCTATTGCAGAGGATTAGAAGATCCCTGTCTGGGATGTACTGAAGATGCATCTATACATAAGCATGAAGTGTAGGGTAACAAATCCAAACAGAGCACTTTCTATTGGCTTGAGTAAAAATAAAAGCATAAAATGAAATGTTTTATCCTTTTCTTTCCAAGGCAAGAAAAATGTTTTTCCTGTGGCAGGTCCTAACACACCTTGACCTTCTCCCACAGCCCTGGCCAGGACCCTCCTCCCCAGCCACTGGAGCCCAGCCTGACGCCCTGGGGACAGGGGGTCCCAGAGTTTCTGCCCAGGCTGAGGGACGTGGTTGCTGCTCTCCCGGTTGCAGGTTCAACCAAAGCCTCATACTGCCAGCTCATACAGCTTGCCCACCATCACGTTTGGGGAAGATAAAGGCCCTCGTCCCCTTAGCAGCCAGCACCAGGCACATAACAGTGCAATAACACTGGTCCCCCCAAAAGCTGGTGCCTGTTCCTTGCAGCACGCACACATATGTGATAGAGAGTGAGATTGCGCAGAGAGACAGTTAGGAAAAGATTTAATAAGAAGGTAGGACAGACTGCGATTGTAAAGCAGAGGGCTCAGCCAGACAAGTGTAATTTACAAGCATTTTACATGTGACCGGCCCCTTTTATAGCCTTTACTGTCTACTCCCGCTTTGTTCCTCCCTGTTCCCCTTCCCTGCATGTCCTTTCATCCATCCTTTCATCAGTTTCTGTAGTTGTACTGGTCCCCCTTATCCCTCCCAGGCCGGTGTCCAGGACCTTCTCTGGTTTCCAGTTGCAAAGCCCAGGCTAATCTTCCTGGTAGTAGCACCCGCAGTTTCTTGATAGCCCATCAATGAGTGTGAGTGGTGAGCTTTGTTTCTTGTCATTGGCTCCATGTTTATTCTGTCAGGTCTGTGTCTCTATATGTTTGGATTTCTTTGTTGTCCCCTTTTCTTATCATCCCAATTTAGGACTTCCTTGTTCAGACAGCCTTGCTGGAATAGACATTCTCACACTCCCTCATACCCTCATTGATTAGTGTGACTGATCAGGTTTGGTTCTCCTCTCTGTCCCCCGTATCATTTGTCTGCCAGGTTTGTGTCCCTGTATGTTCTTGTTTATGGATTTCTCCTTTTCTTACTACCCCTTTAAAAAAAAATTATTTGTTTATTGAAGAGGACCTTGACCAGATAGCTTTAAAGAAGCAGACAGTCTCCTTCCACATACCCTTACATTTCCTATTTCCTGCCCCCTGCCTCCCCGATTTGTCTAGGAACTAAAAAGCAATTTTAAAGAGAAATAAAACCTTGTAGTATCTTTTCTTTATATAAAAGAAGAAAAAGCTTTTATAAAATTAGTTGTTGAAGTATTTAGTGAAGGAGTGCATAAGAACCAGATGGATGTATGTTAAGGGAGGGAGGAACACAGGGAGGGTAGAAAGATTTATACAGTTGTTCCAGCAACACCAGAAAAAAGAAGTAGCAGATGAAAATAGTAGATTGGAGTAGAATGAGGAAATAATATTTTGTGCTGACTAAAATAACCAAAGGTCTAGACAGATGCACCCTAAAGACCAACATGAGGGGAAGGAATGTTAGGGCAATTATATGCCAGAAATAAGCGGTTCTACCAGGAACAAAAATCCTCTTTCGTACCTCTAAACACAAAGTTAATGATGAATTGTTTCTTTTGTATTTGTCACTCAAGCTAGCCTCCAGGATCCTCAGTTTTCTTCTCTGCCTTGATGAACCCATCCAGATTTAGTACCAAGTGCAGGTGGCATTCATATGTGCTTAATCCTGTCTTTTAGATCATGTCTCCTGTCTTCATCCGTTGGATTCTTTCACTGCTTCATCACAGTAGGAAACTAAAAATTCCTTTGAGGAAAGCATCCTGCAATCTGCAGCACATGGAGAGTGATTTAAAAATGTCGGCAAGCTTGGTTTCATCCTCTTCTGGTACTCTGCAAGAAGTATAATAGATTTCAGCTGAGCTCAGATCCATTGCCCAGAAACAGCCAAAATGGGAGGTGGGCGCAATCCTTACTAAGAAACTGAGCCGATGATGTGTAAGACGTAAGAAAAGTCAGCTTAGTCCCTTCTCTTTCTTGGCTTCTCAAAAATAACAGGAAGAAAAAGCAGTTAAAAGGTTACTTTTTCTTAGAGTAGCTATACTTGACAAAAATAATGAATTATTATTTCTGTACATGCTTTTTGGGTAAAACTTTTATGTCAATAAATTCTCTGTGGATTTTTGTCTTTACGTTTTATTCCAGCAAATGCGCTTGTCTGTAAAAGGAAAGGAATAATATTCCTTCCCACATGAATCTTCCCAGCTAAGTTAGACACATTCAAATATAAAACTGAGTTTCTCTACCGTATGTAGCTTTTGGGGAAAAGCTGAATGATTCAGAATAGTTCTGTCTTTTTCATTTGGGTAATGTAGCAAATGGCACAAACTGCTTTCGTACTAAGTTTGATCACTCTCTTTTTGAGGAAGTTTGTTTTAATCAGTTTTTCACGGTACTTTTCTGCCATCTGGTCTGGAACGCATTACAGGCAAGAACTTCTATGGAATTAGTTAAATGAGAGATGTGCCACCCTAACACTTAATTTATACTCCCTGCCTCCTCTCTTTCTTTTTTCTCTAGCAGTGATTCTTTTTTGATTTCTGATTTGAAAGAGTAAACAGTGAAAGCACAGTGATTTTCAGGATACATGGAGCACTTTAGTAGGTTAAAGCTGATCTGCTGGAGTTTTTCATCTTGATTTCATCATTTTTCCACAATAGCTGGTTTGTTGGAAGAGGAAACGGAAACCTGCCAAAAGCTGTCATTGCACTGAGAGAGAACCAAATGGTCTTCTGAAAGATAAAGCAGGATGGAGAAAATCAAGCTGTCAGTATGTGTAGTGCAATTTAACAGGGCAGAGAATAATGTGCTTCTCATTGAAGAAAAATTTCACCAGAATGAATTAAAAGTAGAATTTTAATCTACGTGTCTTATTTCAGTAGCAATGGAAAACTAATAGTTTTAAGCGACTCTGAGACTAGAGGGAGATGGAAAAACAGATTGAACGCTTTTTATTTCCTTGCGTAGACAACTCCTGGCACGTGGGTCACAGGGAGAATTTTCCTAGTGTACTAGCTGAAAAACCCTTAGTAAAATTATCTCTTCAGCTTTAACTGATTTCTTAGCTAATATGTATTTTACTAACAACAGCCAATAATCTTCCATTGACCACACAAACAGCAGTGCAGATGCTTAAAAGTAACCTTCCATTAGAGTTGTAATAAATTATTCTTATGTACTAGATTTCTTGGTAAGTCATGGTTTAGCTGTGAATAAATACTCAAGGCTGAAGTTAAAGAAATGTAGATAAGGAGCTTTCATATACAAATTAAATTTTTAATGTTATCCGGGAGCTTTATTTAAAATATTGCTGTATATTTAGAAGTACAAAACTGGTAACATAACTTTATAAATTTTGAGTTTGAGTATTGTGATCCTAGAATTTTATTCTTTATCATCCCTGGCTTTCAAATATGACAAAGCCTTTTTTTTTTTTTTTTTTTTAATGAGGTTTCTACGTGGAGGGTATGGGCTGCTAATCCGTCACATTTATGTCAGAAAATATGCTGTGAAGTTTCAGAATGTTGTCGTGGAAGAAACTTGAAGGCTTTTCATGATTCAGGGCAGCAAATCAGAAGATGGCTACTTGAATCTTGAGGGAACTTTCCCAAAGGAAATGGAATCTGGGAAGATGACAAGCATGATATTTTAAGTGGGAGATCTTACACATATGGAAGTTGAAAGCATGTGAAAGCATATAGCACCATACTCGGCATAAATGTGAAAATAAAGTAAAAAACTGTTGACAGTGCACAGATTGCCCTGTAAAGGGTATTTATACAATACTCTGTCCCCTCCTGCTACAGTGGGGAATACAGTACTGTGATCCTTCAAGAGGAGGCACTTACTGTCCTTCCTAGGGTCCTTCCTCCCTGAGATAACAGCTTGGTACAGCCTGAGCGAGTCCAGTGCTCTGCCCTTTCCCCAGCCTTTGGGTGGCCTTGCCCTGTACTTTTTTTCCTGTGGGCAATGTCTGGAGCATGAAGTTCACTCCCAGTTTCAGGTGTGAACCTGTCAGGAAAGTAAAGCACTGCCCAGTTCAGTAAGCCCGTCAGGCAGCCAGCAGACCTGTCTTCAGGCTATGTAGCTTTAATAGCCAGGAACAACCAAGGTGGGGCTTAGTGATGTCGGTACAAGTCAGTCCAGGATCTTACAAGAGAATTAAAAGCAAAGCCCTGAACACTTTGCTGCTGCTAAAAGGTATGGCTGTACAAAACTGTCGTCCTGAAAATGGATACTTGCACAAGTTCTTGGTGTTCTCTCGGGTAGGAGAATTTTTAGAACACGACTCAGGCAGTGAAGATAGTATGGCTGCACTCAGTTGCCAGTACATTTGACTTTAAATGTCTCAAGTTTGTGCAGGTCTGAACCATCCAGTCTTACAAACTGAGTCTGCTGTGTTTGGAACTGAGTTGGGTGGGGTTTGAGAGCTGGAGCTTCGGTATCCTGAGCTGGAAAGGGAAAATAGTTTAAAGAAAGCATGGAAGAAAACCGATCTCTGCATCTGGGCTGAGCAAGAAGGTTTTTTTCCATGTCACTGGTGTGAACTGTGGATCTGCTCATAGATTTTGCAGTACAAGCCACAGATGGCTTTTTAAGATCATCTGTGAGCTTTTTTTATCGCAAATGTCATCACACTTTAGCGGTGAGAGGACACTGGCAATGTCCATGATTTCTTCTGCTTTTTTTTTTTTTAACATCTGACAGTTGTAGCATTTGATTCTTTATTACAGGGTTTATGTTCATTGCAGTACATTAGGAAGCAATTCAGGGCTGCTGGAAATTCCTAAAGAGCCTTCTGAAATCAGCATCTCTTACAGTGCAGGATTTCCAACAAGCTCTTTGCTCTGCCTCTTCTCCATTCCTCCTTGGGTTCCCTTCTGGCATCTCAGCTCTGCCAGAACGCCTGCAGTGGGTCCTTGACCCAGCTACTGTAAACCCAGGTGATCCTTCTGGTCCTTTGTACTTGTGTCTTTGTTTCCCTCTCTGTTGGGGAAATCTGTACATGTCGCTACATACAAAGGAGTTGTTCACAAACAATTGAAGTTAGTTTGTGCTGAAAGAGGCACCGCTGCTGGGCTGTCCCAAGAGACCTGGTGATTGGTATACAGTAGCTGAACCGGGTCATGCATCTGCCCTGCGCGTACTGAGTACTCCAGCGTTTGGGACTGCATTTGGGACTGGCGTTGAGAAAAATAATCCAGAGAACTAGTTGGCATGTATTGGCTGAACTATTTTTGCTGACTCACTTTCTGAAAGGAAATTCATTAGGCACACTGGTATGCCCTCGTGCAAATTGTTTATGCTTTTGATTCCACGCGTCTAGGTCCATTAGGCTGGAAATGGAACTAGGTACGGCTGCTGGAACAGAACACACGGGATTTTTCTGCCAGAGTGTTGGCGCAGTGTGCTGTCGTAGGTTTTTTTCTCACTTCATGCTCCAGCACAGTTGCTGCCATCCCTCATTTCTCCTGGTACATTAAACATCCAAGGTTCAGGAATGCAAATGATTATGCTGAATGAATCATCTCCATAGCCTTGTGCATCCAGATAATATCATTGTCTTTAGTTGTATGTTCACAGTGTGCTTCTTGAATAATGCAGGGTACTGGTGGTTTCTGAAACTTTAAATATCTGGCATATGGTATCATAAAGACTGGCCTATATACTCATTTGATGAAAGCTAGTGTAAATCTGTTGATATCAGGGAATTGTGTCAATTTAAAGCATCAGGACAGGAGCTTAATGATCATACTGCTACTGCATTTCAAGGTATATTCAAAACAGTGGAATCTTTTAAAATGCAAGATTCCTTAGGTTGTTCTTTTTAACATAAAAAATGCACATGTTGGGGGAGGTAGAAGAAATGGTCTGATTTTTGTAACAAGCAGGACCAGTCTGAAGAGGACTTGGTATTATAAGCAAAGTGCTAGATTTGCTGGAGCACATAAGGGTCCTGAATCGAGCTTGGAAAAGCAAAGCAGCACTATGCACTGTGGCTTACTAAAGTAGCAGATTAGGGAAGGGAAATTTTGGCCTCGAGGCAAATTCGGATAAAAATACCTTGCTTGTTAAAAATTGTATTTGTTTTCCAGATCATTATCTGGATAAAGCCTCTGGATTAAAACCTCAGCAATAGCTCCTGAGTGTTGCACATCACTGTACAAAATATTCTGGCCCCTGTCTGTAAAACAAGAGGCTGAATTTCACCACTTGTACTGTTTGATTAGCTGCTTTGGGAATATGTATACTGAGCTGCTAGGGACATAAAGGTCTATCGGCCAAAGCAACTGATCACTGAATGAACCTCCTGGTATTTGGAAACCTTCTGGGAGTGTAACCATTTCCTCAAGGGGGAGTTTATGGCTGTGGCTGTTATTTGTCCTGTGTGATTCATGGCCAACCTCAGGTTCTTCAGAGCTGCTGACAGACTTGACATTTACAGCTACTTTCAAACCTGCAATTTGGCCTTATCTGAAAAATACCTTGGCCTTATCAAATGGATGCCCTTAAGGTATTCTGTTTTCCTCTTTCTGAGTGGTGCTGTAGACCCCAGAACTTACCTTCCTCCTCATTCTGAAATAACCTTTACCTGGTTGTTGGGTCCAAATCTAAAGTTTTTTTGGGTAATGTGTTACTGGTGCTTCAGGGAGACAAGCCACTAGTGGTAGCTTTTGTTCCTGTTTGACTATTCAGTAATACTTTAAAATAATGGCTTAATCTGTGTTCATATCTTTGGTGCTTATTGTAATCGCATAAAGCATGCGGAAGTTATTTAGTATTAATGTGATTGTCAGAAGTCCTTTGATAGAATTTCTGCCGTAATTCAGTATTAATTACTCTAAGCATTAAAGAAAAGGAGTGTATTTTTTGTGCTGCCTGAATCTGAAAGAAATCTTGATTCTGTAGAAGATGGCAACTTGCTTTCCTTAATCATTTGGATGTGAACATCTGCTTTTACAGATGGGTTTCAGAGAGAAAAGGTAGCTCAAAGGAGTACAAACTCAGTTTATAGTTTGACCATAGTTTCACATATAGCACTTGTTGGTAAGGTGCTTACCATCTCCTCCATAACCTCAGGTGCCCTCAGTCTAACTCCTGTTGCAGTAATGTTTTGACATCTTCATGAAGGGAATTGGTACAAAGACCTGAGTCAAATAAAAAGAAATTAAGCTAAGGCTGGATGTATTTTTTTTTGCTGACTAAAACTTGCAGATAATATGGTTTAAGTTACCCCCAAGCAATTTACAAAACCAGGCTGAGTAGTTTCAGCTGAACGACATAGAGCTTGGTTCAGAAAACTGGCCAAGGCAGATGCCATATTTTATGAGAGGCAAGTAGTCACCTCAGACACTGAAGCTGTGGTAGGCCCAAATTCAGTTCCCTTTTCTGTGTGAGGGGACTGAAACCTCTATCCCTCATTAAGTAGGAGGCAGTCCTAAACATTAGCAAAGGGTCATGCTAGGCTGGTGCTGTCAGCATCCTCTGCTGATATTGATCCAGTTTGTGTGACTGAACAGGGAGGACCTGAAGGCTGGGTGATCCACCACCAGTTTAGATGGTCACCCTCTTGTCTTTCTTTCTGATTTAATGAGTATTGTGTGTCCAGTAAAATTAGCTTTAACAAGAGGGATTGAAAGACCCTTCTTCACTCATTGCTGATATCTGAGATTGCATTGCGCAGGTGAATATTCTGCCTATGTTGTCTTCTGGAGTCAAGCTCCATCCAGTTTTGACAATTCATTGTTACTGACTGTTCCCCAAGACAGGGAGCAAAAGAGAGAAAGGTTTTCTTGCCTGGTATTTCCAAATGTGAGAAGGTGGCACTGCATCCGAGTCATGGTGTATTATATAAAACAAGATGCATAGCACCTCTAGATGTGGGATACGGGAAGAACACCAACTACAGTTACAAAGCTGCTCCTATATAATATGGTATCAATGTCACTGACCTTGGCTGGTATTTGGAAAATCAGACAAATAGGGAATTAAATATTTTGCTCCACTTTCCTCAGCCAGTGCATAGGGGTCTGTCAAGTACTCAGTGATGTGCCCTCCCTTTCAAAAGTATGACTTTGTCCTAGAAAATAGCATTTATTTCCTGCTACCTTAAAAGAAGTTTGTTTTTTGCTTCCTTTACACTGTATCTCCTTTGAATGAGTTTAATGAGGAGAAAAAAGGAAGGAACTCTAGCACTTTCACAGGTGTCAAAACAGTTGAAGAGATTAGCAAAAGCTCCGGCATGTTTCAGGTATCCGTACTTTGATTTTTTTTTTCGTCGAGGGTGTTCTAGCAATAGCAATTTCAGTTGAATGCAGGCTGTACTAACAGTTGAGGAGAAACCTTGGCAGTTTAATCATGTCGAAAAGAAGTTCAAATGGCATTCTCAGCATTAAACACGATACATCTTGGAAAATATATCTGTATGATCTACTCAAAATATTGGACTCTCCTAAGGGTACCATACTGGAAGCACAGTGCTAGGACCATCTATCAAGCCTTAAGAAAAGGTTAAAGGAAGTTGACATCGCTAAAGGGCAAAGAAAAGGGAGATTAATGGAAACAGATAAGCATCCTACCGAAAGCTGAAGTTGTTTCCAAAGGAAACAGAATTAATTATAAACTCTGGCTGATTAAATATTTTATCTATGTGGCAGGCAGAAATTTTTTCCAGAAAGAACTAACTAGAGGAATGAAAACCTAATGCTACGTCCTCCTTCCAGCAACAGCACAAGCCAAAAAAGAGCAAAAAATACCCACCCCCCACCTACCATGTGTGTATGGTCAATTGATAACCAGGTATAAAAGAAGAGCTCAGTCGCAAGGAGGCTGTATGAATTATTTGCATCTGTGTTCACTGTGGAAGAAATTGAGGACATTCCCTGTGCCCATGGGGAGACTAAGCAGGCTGAAACTGAGGTAATTATTAGAGAATTTGTGGTATAGATACAGAATAGATGTGAATCTATTGGCAGGAGTGGACTCATTCATGAGTGCTGAAGAACAGTAGTGAGTACTTCCTCACTTAAAACTGCTTTGGTACTTGAAGACTGGAAGGTGTTAAAAATGGGATCAGTGTTTAAAAATAGCTCAAATTAAAAATAGTTCAAGTAGATCTGTAAGCCTGACATCTCTACCAGCTGAATTGGTAGAGATTGTATTATGAGATAGTATTAGTGAAGACCTGGATAAATGTATGTCCTCTTGTGAAGAGTCAGAACTGCTGAGTCCAGAGGAAAAGTTACCTTGTAAAACTTTTGGAGTTCTTTGAGTAGATGCATGTGGATAAGGGTCATCTATATCGAGCAGATAAAGTCTGTTTGAATTTTTAAAAGGCTTTTGACAAAGGGTTCAAGGCAATCATGATGTAAGAGGGAAGGTATTGGTAAAATAATTGATTAGAAAGATGCGGAGAATAAGAGATTAGGCAAAATATTTGGAAGTAGGGTTCACTGTGGTTACTGCATTGACAAACTACACCAGCATCAGGAAATCTGAGCTGAAAACACTTGGATGTGCAGTTTAAAATATACTGGTCATGTTCTTACTTTTCCCTAAATGTCCACATATGAGTTGCAGAGTGAAGGGTGGGCTCTTTCAAAGATCTAGCGTGCAGCAAATCGACACATCTCAAGCATTGTTGGAAGCCTTGAGAAGCATCTATTAATCCCTCTAGGCATAATGGAACAGCACCAATTCTCAGAATTGCTGAGAAGTATTGCTATAAATTGATATTAGATGAAAGTGAAGTCTTTTTCTTCAGAAGGGACATTTTGAAAGCTCACTGAAGGTAGTGAGTTTGAAGTCTATAGCTGCAGTCCTTGGGCTGGCTTGAATTCTCCTGGCTCATTTCCAGGGATTTTACTAATGGCATGAGCTCTTGTGCCAAGGACTGGAAGGGACTTCCTTGTCTGTTGAGCTGCTGTTTGTTTCTCTCTTTTTTTATCTTTTTAGCCTCATGTTTGGCTTCTGCTAATCGAACTGCTCCAGAGCAATTTATCGCCTCTTCTGCTTATACTCAGGTGGCCACTAGTTCATTGCTCCGTTGCAATGCTCATTGCCCTAGGGATGCAAAACAAGTGAGGTTGCCCAGAGGGAGCAGCTAATAGAGGAAATACAGAGATCATCTTCTGCATATTTTAGAGTTGTGTGAATTGATTTTACCCCATTTAAAATATTGTAGATTCACCCCATATTACTGTGGGCTCTGAACAACTGTTTTTATTATCGAGCTTTTAGTTGACTCTGTTGCTTAACATGGATCTGCACTCCAGCTGCAGGCCACGTGGCATGATCTCAGAGATCACTAGTGATACACGTACTATAGTTTTAAAAAGGTGCTCATATACTTAAAGAAGAGTCTATCCTAGTTACAGTTGTTGCCATAATGCCTGTCAAAGCATCTACTGTTTTAAATAACTTCTCTTCAGTCAACACTTTTTGTAGCACAGAGCATCTTTAAAAAGAAACGACATTGAATTCAAACATTGTCTTCTCTCCCTATCCGCTTGTCTTCGGAAAGAGCTCTAAGAGGTTGAAGAGAGGATAGAGTTGAATTTCATCTTCACTGACATTGCAAATTATTAATATGCAAAGGATGTCATGATGTTAAAGAGAAATTTCAAAAGACTTAGCAAAAGTGTTCTCAGCTATGAATAGGCCTTTCACGGCTGTAATCATTCGGTATGTTTTATATTTGGGTTACTAAGCATATAAGGCCAGCACGAACAGACAGGAAAGCATAATGTTATTAGCTTAGTTTGCTGCAGTGCTATTGCAGGTGGTGATCTAGAGAGGCCTGTGTCTGGACACTAGTTGGGTAAAAGACCTAGACATGCAGGAGATACTGTACTGTTCTGTTCCTCTTTGGTTGCTGTCCCAAGGACACAGCAGACTGTCTTAGGGAACCCACATTAATCAAAAGTAAATCTCCTGAAGACTGTATCTGGGCTTTGTCGCTGTTCTTTTTCCCATTAAAACCTGAGAAAATGTGTGATCTGGTTACATTTCTTCTCACGCGCTCACTCTGGCACGCAGTCCAGTGAAATTAAATGCTAAAGATACCAGGCTTAGTTCTGTAACTTTTTTTCCTAGCTGATTTCACTGGTTCTCTATTTTCTCATCCTCCAGACTTTCAGCTGTAAGAGCTGTGAAGTATTCAGGAGATGTAGAAATACCAGGAAGCAATTTCATTTTGACAATACAAGTAGTTTACAGCAACGCTGTTCTGGCTATCCTTTTATATTATTTCCACTTGTGTGTGACTTTAGCAGCCACAGACTTCAAAGAGTCAGACTAAGATGAACAGCTCATCTTCTGAAAGTTAAGATCCAAGCTTCAGATAACAGAAAGGATTGATGTTTAGCTCTGCTGGTTTTGGAAAGTGTAGCTATTAAAAGCACGTTCTAATTTGAGTTGGCAGAATAAGGATCACACGCAGTCCCAAAATACCAGTGAACACTGATTTTAATGTTTCATTGCTTTGGTGTGTAGGATAGCTCTGTGTTCCACTGAAAAACAGAGTCAGCTTTCCCTTGGCTCTATATATAGTATTCCCAGGGTGACAGCATAAGAGCAGTAATGGGTGGAGGTTTAAAAAAAACCCCAATTAATACTGAATTCAGTCAGAAGGGGAGCCTGCCTCTTCATGGGGATTAGAGCCTGCCTCTGCAATGTCTAACTGGACTTTCTGAGTACATCAGATTATTCTGAAGGTCATGTGCCAAGGACAGCATGTCATTAAGAAACAGGCTGGTGGAGAAAGATGTAGTCTGTAGCCACTGTGGAAAGAGTGTGTTTCCTTGCTTTTGGTCTTTGGAGCCGATGGTGGGAGTGACCAGAATCCCTGACCTGGAAAAAGGTATTGAAAAATGTATATAAAAAGGTGAATCGTGCTAATTTTTTTGTCTTTAATGTTTGGGACCAGAGATGAGAGGAAAGCACAGGTTCTTCCAGCTTGGAAGCCTCTGTCCGTAAGAAAGAGGAGGCAGCGTGGGGTCTCAGCAGGCTGCAGGCTGTGGCTAAGGTACGTGCTGAAGTGAGTTTCGGAGACAGTCATATCCTGAGAGGAGCAAGCATCTCTGCTGAGAGTCTGATTGGAAGGTTTTCTGTCTTTGGGTCCATAAAGGTCAGTCAGGTGGGAAGAGGAGAGCAAAGGGAAAGGAAAAGATGGCAATAGCATCACCCCATCTGTGCCACAAGCTCCTGACTGGGTGACTGTGGTGCCTGTGGAGGGGCCCAGAGTGAGAACAGGGGAGAATCCCTTGGGCTGAAGCTGTTTGACATGAGATTAGACAAAGCACTGGGAACTACCACAGGAATAAAAGCCTCCTGCGTTGATGGAGGATATTTGGCATCTGTAATATTAGTGGTGTAGTGATCAGCCCTTATGATCGCTTAAGTTACTCCATACCTTTTCTAATCACTCTGAAGTGCATTGCAGGCCTGATTAATTTATTTTTTTTTTTTGCCTAGGGCTCCAAGCATATTTCCAGTGAGATCAGAGTTGGTTTTGCCATTGACTTAACAGATTATAATTGAATCTTAAGTCAGGTAACTCGTCTTTAGGCTAAGTAAACAATGGCTTGTGTAGTTGGGGAAGTTGGGATAAAACAAGAAAGTGGGTCAATTTACAGTACTTTAAGTGCTCTTTTCTGGCTCCCTGTGTGGACAAGTAGAATAGTCTAACTTGCACCTAATACCTGCCAAAAGTGCCTTTGTGGATAATGAGTGGATGGAAACTAGTATGCTGTTAATTCAAGCTCAGTCTGTGTTTTAGTAAGATTGGCTATACAAGCCCCGAAGGGGCAGGTAGTTGAGAAGTGCCTGATATGAATGGGAGCATAGGGCATTAAGGAGGGCATCACTATTTGAAAGCATAAAAGCACTCTGAGAAATGAGTGTAGTAAACCTCTGTCACTGCAGTGGAGGTTCAAATGTGTAGTTGCAAGCTGACTTACTGTGACCTCAGCTGTAAGCATATTCCAACAGCTGCAGCAAATTGCTAAATCATTCTTGGCTAATGCTGACATCAAGTTATCTAAATAATTTCTGTAAGGTTATCCTTTGCCATAGGGACAAATACATAAGTTGTTATACGCCTTCTGCTCTATTCTCTTGAGTCTACTTGTCTTAGTTTTAAAATAATACACTATTTCTTTGGTATCCTAGCTGTTTGCTCTCATCCTCGATCTTATTCCCTGCCCCTCCCCCCCACCAGTAAGTCAACCTGTGATTAATCCAGAATGCTGAACTTGTGACTTTGCAGATGCCAACACAGTAAGTGACTGGGTTATCATCATAGGCAGGAGATAGGGGCTCTCTGGGGAGATCAAAAGGAAACCAAAATGCAAGAAAATGCTGCCATTATTATCTGCAAGTAGGTTAGCTCAATGTCACTGCAGCAAATTCTTAGTGGTTAGTGGAAGTCATTCCTTAGCATCAGAGAGCAGTCCTGTCCCTGAATATCTGCTTAAGAACATCAATAAGAACATTTAAAAACAGATTAACAACAAAACCCAAAACACTTAATGCTCTTAAGTCTTTGATTGTACTGTCATGGCAATGTACTGTGGCAGTTTTCTCTTGGATGCGTCGTTCTCCCTGGAAAAGTAGAGCATAGCATTTGAGGGAACTTTACAGCTGGTATCAAGGAAATTATTTCTCTGATATCTGTGGAGCTGTGCCTACACATGCATGTTGAGATGTGCTTTTTAGGTTGATCTATCATATGGACCTGACAGCAAAAATGTGTTGCTGATGATTTTGTTTGCTCGCTGTCCGTCAATGAGTGCAGTGGAAGTAAAGTGCCTGGGCTGAACATGCTGTGATCTGCTTTCAGCTGCATTCACAGCCATCGGCACCTCTCCTTGGGCTGCCATCAAGCTTCTGGGATGCATTACTGCAGATTACTGAGGAACTCTCATAGTCTTCAGGTGCTGCTCAGGGCTCGGGAGATTCCGGCTCCAGTTTTATCTAAATGCTGGCAACCCACCATGCAGTTGTGTGAGCTTGACTGCAGAAGGTCAGAGGGTGACCCTGAAAGCCATTCATCTGTTTCTTGCTCAGAGCTGAGCTGGGGAGATAATGTCACCCAAGGTGCACTCTTGCATGAGGGGCTGGATCATTTGATGGGTTTCTTTTGAAGCTCTGTGAATGGGGAGGAGCTGCACAGCTTCTGGGCTGTGCCACTGCAAGTATCGAGTATTCAAAGCATGCCAGGTAGAGGCAAGCTCTGACTAGGAACCACAGGCTCCTCATTCAAAGAAGGTCAAGCAAGGATCAGCATGAGGAAAGGTGTTTCTGCCCATCTAGATGCAAGGACTGCAACCAGGCTGGTGGCGTCCATGCCAAGACAAGCAGGGAGGAATCATGTTGTCGTGCTCACACGTGCGCTACGGAGCTGGTCAGCTGCAGAGGAATAGCCACCTCACTGTCTGCTGGGACAGAAGTGGTGTGGTACCCCCAAAGCCACCACTGGAACGAGGCTGTCTGCAGTTCTCCTTTTCTGGATTGGGAGCTAAAAGAAAATACACTTGAGCTTCCATTACCATTTCTAGGAACTTGCTGGTGCACAGCGTTTGTCCCCAGATTTCTCAGCCTCTAACCAGTCTGTGAAATGTCAGAAAGCTGGACAGGGCCCCTATTTTCACAAATGGGGAACAGAAAATTTCATTTGCTTCTAATATCTCCCCTTATGAGGAGCGCAAGATGGGCAGCAGCTTTTTGGCTGTGTTAGGCCATCAGACCAGCCATAATCAGCATGTTTTATGCTTCTACATGGGCTCCTGGCCACCTGTATAATGTCCATCTGTTGAACTGGGCATGTTGCCTACTGACACTGCAATACAGATCGTTTGAATGAGGCACGGGTTTCCAGGAGGTGATGATGTTCCTGAAGGACAGTTTCCAGTAGTATGACGGTATACTGTCCCTTCTGTGTGAAGTCCCTCTCATGCACCACTCTCATGGCAGTGCTGTTCTCTTCTCATTACTTTTGGGGAGATTCATCTAGAAGTGTAAACGTGTTGTGGCAATGATAGCAAATGCATATTCAGGGACAATCCCTGGCCCTCTGTGACTGTATCTGAGCAATTTTAATGCATTCGTCTTAGAGCTGCACAGTGCTTTTGTGTATGGTAAATTTGCTGAAAAATGCAGTTTTAGAGTAACCACATCTATTTGCCATTTGAAGTGAAAGTTGTTAACTAGCGGTGAGTGGGAAAGGACATGGTTACACCACCTTCCAGGAGTGACAGAAGGCCTGTTTCTGCCTTCCCCTCAGCAAAGGTGTAGGGACCCCATCACATCAAGCTGTAGGCTCAAGTTCCCCTTACTGCAAAAGGAAAGCATTAAGCTAGGTTTTTTTTTTTTTACCCTCACTGACTGTGTCCTGATGGAAAGAGAACAATTTTGATAGGATGGACCCAACTCCTGTATCTGGTAATCTGACAGGCTGTCTTGCTGCTCCTTAGGAGGAGAAGATGGTAAAGCCTGTTTTGGGGAACACTTGGTTATGGAGTGCGAACACTTAGTAATGGAATGAGAGGGCCCATATGAGAAGATACAGCCAGGCAATGGATTTCTGCCAGGGCACCTTGGTCTTGGCTGGCCTTCTATATTCAGCTGTGTCTTGGCTATTTCTACAGAAAAGAATGCCAAATGCAATAATTTATGTAATTATTTTTATTGTTTTGTTTTGTATGTTCAGGTTGAATTGATTTCTTCCTTGGAAGACAATGGCTTTGTCTACACTAGCAAATAGCACCATGCAGTAGGAGCAGATCTGCAGAACAAAACAGTAATGAAGACCCAGGCAGATTTCAGGGAGTTTGCTTCAAAACAGCTTTATTCTAATCCCACTTGGAGGAAATTTTGAAAGAAACTTGTAGCGAATCAGGAGACCAAATATTGCTTGTTGAAAACGTCAACAAAGCCTTTCAACTTTGTTTTCTGCCAAAGCAAAGCTTCAAAAAACCTGACAGATGTTCATGACACATTTCAGTGTTCTTAAAGCTGTATTTTCTGTTGGCAATTGTTTCAGATGAAATTTTTTATCTAGTGCTTCTTGAGGTCATCTGGCATCTTACATAAACCTGTGTGTCTTGCTGTGTGTGCGATTCCTGCCGTTGTTTCAAAGAGATCTATACACAAAGTTGACGTCTTCATAACCCTATAAAAAATTACACCTGCCTTTTCCTGCACCAGAGAAAGGAAAAAAACCCAGTGCTGCTGTCTCAAGTTTTTTTTCTGACTCCTCTGCTGCATGACTATGAATTCAGTCATGACACATTTACCTTAGCTGCAGGAAACTCAGAGAGTGGAGGCAGCAACAAGGGCAAGATGAGCACTTGGGAGCTGAGAAAAAAAATTAAGGATCACATGCAGGAGAGCGACCCAGCTGAAATGAAAGGAGTACATGTGAGGCTTGTGCAGAAGTGACTTTTAATGTAGTAAACTTTGCCTGCATGCTGAAGTCTATTGATACTGTCATGTGGTAAAGGCAGGGAGGACTTACTGGTGCTCTAGACTCTAGAAAGCAAGCAGATTATTGAGAATAAATCATAGTGACTTTCTCATGCAAAGGTACCCTCCGATGCAGTCAACACCCCAGGACAGCAAGCGTTCCTATTAGTTAGCAGGTTTGTGGTTTAGGTATTAGATTTTATCCATGATTCTGGCTGACCTCCGTATCAGTTACATCCAATAGTAGATATTTGGGGTACTTTAATATTACTGAGATGTGATTTGTTTAGTGTCAGATGTCAGGACGGGTCAAACATCAGTCCAGGTTTTCGTGTGTATGAATGGCCTCGGATTTCCTGCCAGATGTCTCATTCCTCTTGGCATAACCGGAAGCATATGGTCAGGAAAGGTTATAGTCTCGATAGGATACTGGGTTTGGACTAGTATGTAAGTCTAACATCAGGGATAAAATAGACATCAGCAAATAGCTATTGGCAATTTAACAAATTGTAACCTGATGTAGTTTTTATATCAAGTGATGAGAAGACTATCAAATTAGAGAAATAATCTGTACATACACATTGCCCTCCTCATAGCTGCCAATATGTCTCTCCTTTAACTTGCGTGCTACAAACGCCAGCTGCTTTTAAACCTACTCGGTGTGTAAATCATGCCATCTTAAACACCAACTCTGAATATTGTTTGGAGCCTATTGCTAAATTTTTGTGCCACTTATCTTAAAGAATTCACTGCTTTGGGTTTTGAAATAACTGGGAAAAGCTATGTGTGACCCACTTGTTTTTCTCTGTTGTTTTACAGGTTCCAGAATCTGCTCTGGTCTCGAAAAGCATTTGTGGACAGTGTGAAGGTGTATAACCACAGTTACATCTACATGCCAGCCTTCTCGATGAAGACAGGGACAGGACCCTCCTTACGTGTCTATTACACCCTGGAGGACTTTGGTGCCAAGCAGGCGGTCCTTTTCGCCAACCCCAATTTCCTGCGTGACATTGGCAAGTTCTGGAAGAGCAAAGGTATCCATGCCAAACGGCTTTCCACAGGACTTTTCCTAGTCAGTGCCGCCCTTGGTCTGTGTGAGGAAGTAACAATTTATGGATTCTGGCCATTCTCAGTGGACCTGCACGGGAAGTTTATTAGCCATCATTACTATGACAATGTCTTGCCCGATTCTGGATTCCATGCCATGCCGGAGGAGTTTCTACAGCTCTGGTTTCTTCATAAAAGTGGTGTACTGAGAATGCAGCTAGAACCATGTGAGGACCCTTTAATCCCGTCTTCTGCCTGAGGATCGTGGGAGTCGGTTTGGAAGATCCAATCGTTTTTAATTTCCACGCTCTCCAACAGAGAGTTATGTTTTCTGTTGATTCTTTTTAAAGGGAAAATAATTGTGGATCTGCATGGACCATAAAAATGCTACTTGAAGGCCAAATGGAATACGTCGTTAATGTATAGTGCTTTATGGAACTGGGGTGGGGGAAAGCGAATCTCTCCATCGAGTCCATTCAGCAGCAGTGTGAAAATAATGTCAGAAGCAGCACAACTGAACTTTCTGGGGGACGTTTTTAAATGATGTAAAAAGGGCATTAAGGCTCGGAGAGACAAAGGGCCACCCATAAGCTTTTGCTGACAGTGCCAAATATGACTGTCTATTCAAAAATCCATTTCATTCCAGATTGGCACCTCGTACAACTTTCCTTTTTCTTTTTCTTTTTTTCCTGGGTATGGGTGTGGGTGTGTGTAGAACATGTGTGTGTTGTTGACTTTCCTTGTTTCTTTCTTTTTTTTTTTTCTTTTACTATTTTTTCCCCCCAATAGAAGGAAAAGGGAAGGCTTAAAAGCTTTGGGAGCCAAGTACCATCAATTCCTCCAAAGACTCTTGGGAAAGTGAAGGGTGCTAAGAATCTGATTAGAAGAATGTTCTAGGAATGCCCTGCTACTGAGTATGGGTGGACCTACTTGCTGTAGGTTTTATCAGGATAGTTTAGGTCATTGCACTTATAGCTGTGCTAATGCTATACTGCGGGCAAGAGCTGGCTAAGAGAAATTGGTGTGAAAATAAAACTTGTGTTACAAAACCAGTAGCGAAGTACAGCCTGGTTTCAGCTGACCTGCTGCAAGATTTCCGCAGGGACTTTTGTAGCAGGGATGGTTCCTGACCTGTTTTGCTGTCCAGCCTCGGGGATTAATTCTGTATTCGTTTGGACTCCAGATGTTCATTGACTGTCAAGGGGATTTGAGGTGTTCAGTGGAATGTAGAATGAGGTTCTTCATTTGCTTTTAGCAGAAAAACTGCAGAAATGAATGTGTCATTTAAAATGAGTTGAAGCTTCAAAAATCCTTTCTCTTTGTGTGACTAGCTCTTCTGCTTGGATTGTAATGTTAGCCTTAAAGACTTGTACTTTTCTTGCAAGATTGTCTCTGGTTAAAGATAGTCTGAAAAATAAAACAGCCTTTGGGAGCACTTTAAAACTGCATAGCCAGCAAGAAAAAAGTAAAAAAAGAAAGCGTCAGGCCCTTGTGTAAGGCAGCCTCTCTCCACGCAGTGGGTGAATTATGTCAGCGTGCACATTGCACGTACACTGCTCCGGCCAGCGCAGCGCCTGAAGGGCTGTTTTATTTTGGGTTATTATTTGGGCAGCAGATGGTCCTATCTCCATGTAAATGAGAAATCTTTTTGTTTGTTTGCTTTCATTTAGCACTGTAGGAAAAGAAGAAAACACCAGCTCAGTCCACAGTGCAATTTCAGCTGCAAGATGTTATCACCATTAACTTTAAAATCCAGACCAGCGTTCTCTTTCTTATCCTTCCATTATTAGTAACTGAAATTCTAATCAAAGTATTCAAACAACAAAACTGTCATTAGCTTTCCAACAACAATTTCCTGTGCTACCTGTTTTAGCTCCAAAGTGCTAGTATTCTGGGGGATGTGTCCTATCACATGTTGACAATGTCTCTCTTTGCAGACTGCCAGCTGCAAGTTATATAGATATAATTAAAAAAAAGGGCAAAATCCATAGCTCTTCTTTAAATATGAATATTTCAACTATCTATGTAGGACACTGGAAAAAAATTAATGTTTTACTTTCTAAACCTATGTTTCTTAATAAAATCTTCTTTCTAAATATGGATATTCCAAGTATAAAGTAGGCACTGTTCCACAGGATTACAGGGCTGTGCTAAACTGTAACGTGGAGATTTAGATTAAATAGTGTTCTAGAGATTGTTCTGATAAAATCCGAATGTGCTTCTCTAACCCATTTTATCTTTGTCCATATTTTTGTTAAAAGTACAGTCAACACACTGATGGAACACCACTTGGATAATTCATTCCCTTTCATTATGTTCATTTTATCTATGATGTGGGTACTCGGTGAGGGAGGATTTGAAAGTAAAATATTTTCTTCACTGCTTGTTACGGCAGAATTTTATTGAGCTGCCTTCCTTGGAGAAGAAGAGGTGCCTGTATGGTTTTTATTGTATGCATTGAGATTTGCCCTTTTTAGCGCTTTAAAGATGACATTATCTGTGAGAAAAACAGTTGAAATGTGGTGTGCTAAAATGGCTCTTCAGCAGGATGCCAGCATTTCCTTGGGGGTGAGAGAAAACGAAGAGTGTAGAGGGGAACTACCTCTTTGCTGGTCGTTTTTTTTTTTTTATTACTAATGGTTGGGATTTTAGTTCTGAACCTCTCTGATGGCTCTCCAACCCTTTGGTAATCCTTTTTTCCATGTCTTGGGAAAATAATCGGATTAGAGTAACACGAGAAAAACAGGTATTTTTGTAGGAAAGCTCTGTGCAGTGTTTCATAATGTCTGGCTGTTCATGTTCAGCTGGTGCCCTGGGTATCTGGAGATATTTTACTCCCCACCTCTGTAAGACTGAGGTAGACTGAACCTGTAGCCTATGGCCTTGTGAGTCCTTTCTGATGTCTGCAGTCCTGACGTTTGCAAGGAGATAGCCTCCAAAAAATTATGGGGGTAGGAGAGACCCCGGGTGTGTGAGATGTCTGACTCATGTTGGAGAAATTGATAATTCTGGCTCTATACACATTTATATATGGTGAATATAACTGCATTTTACAACAAAAAACACATTTGATGGGGAAGTAAAGGCTTCAAGGATAAATAATTTTCTATAACTTCTAGAAAACTGGCAGCTGAGGAAAGAAGAAAAATGAAAATAAATGCCCCTTTTGAGAGAGCAAAATCAGTTTTAGCTGGCTGACTTGTCAGTCCATGCAAAAACCGTTCAGCGATCAGCCTTTTGCCCAGCAAGTAAAAGGGACGCAGGAGAGTACTGCAAGTGTTTTGTGCCAAGAACAGTCACAAAAAAAAAAAGCAGCAGCTGGGAACGTAAGAGTGGCAGCTGCCTGACAGAAATGTTGAAGTAAACATGCTCCGTCCATGCTGCTGCTCGGTGTGAGGCTTGCCCTGTCTAAATCTAGGAGGCAGGGGGTCCATGTATAGGATCATTGATGTGTAATATGGCATTGCATGTGAGGGACTGAAGTTGTATCCTTCTTCAGGAGGGAGGTATCACCATGGGATAGGACCATACTTCTGCTTACAGGCAGGCACCAGCAAATCCAGGAGGCCGTAAGTGATAACCATGAGAAATCAGCATCTTGCAGTCATGGCAAACTTTGGTCAGAGTGATTATATCCATCCAGTATTTACATATTGATTGATTCCGGTTCATTGATGGCAGCGTCCTTAACCAAATCTCATTGCTTGTGTTGCTATATTTTCCTTGAAATGAAATCTTAATGTTTATTTTGTTTGTGAAATTCCCTACTCTAGCTTCTCTATTTCTGCTGCCAGTCCCTGAATTTCTGACAGTGTAGCTAAAGCTGCAGAAGTCTTTACCAGGTTGAAGGCTACTGCAATTCATCTTCAATAAAAAATAGTTCAGACTGGCCAAATGATTTGTTAATGTTCCTAGTTATTAATTTTATCATAGAGGTGACAGGGTACAGAAGTGCTGGAATCATTGCTCTGCATAGGAAGTAGAATAAATTAAATTCCTTCACAAGAGCTGTGCATGAAAGATATTGAGTACTGAAATCATTCTACATATAATCTTTTTTGGGGGTGTATATGCTTTTGAGTAAATCAAGGCCAGTTTTTGAAGTTGCACCAAAATTATGTAAAACTTCTTCTTGTTGATTATGAAGCCTTTGGAGTTCCTTCTAAAACAGACAAGCAAAAGAGAAGCCAGCAAACTAAAATCATAGAGAAGGGGTGCATGTGCTCATGAGAATAAAAACATTTATGGTTTTGGCACAGACCTTGCTGTAATACTAAGGACTCTTATTCATGAATGTTGTGTTTTTATACTTTTTCTGAAATGAAGATATTAATTTTGGGGTGAATCAGCTACAAAAGTCAATGTCCAAGCCTCTGTTACAGCTTAACTTTTGTAGAAGATATAAATATTGGCTGTTTTGTTGACTTGACTACTTTGATCTTTCTGTTAGCTTCATCAAAATGGTATCATAACATCCACTGCTGAGTTTGAACCTCTATGGGAGCTGAAACTAAGCAAAGCATCTGCTTTTTTAAACTGAATGTCTGAACTGTGGTAGCTATGTAAAATCCTTCCTCTGTACATCTTCATGGAGACTGGTTTAATATCTGGCTCACCCTTGCCTGTAAGTAATAAGGAGAACATGCGTAAGGAAGCTTTTGATCTAGAAGTGAGGATGACGAGAGAGGTGAACGCTATCTCACTATTTGCTGTGTGCTTTGGTTCTTTATTTCAGCTCAATAGATTAGTAAGTATTGGAAGAAGTCCAGGTTATATGAAGAACAGGCAGTTCTTGAAGGGTTGGATGATGCTGGAAAAAAAGGAAGATCAAATCAGGAGTGTAACAATTGGAGTGTAGCAATTCTTGATCAAGATCTCCAGTTCTAAGCAACTGTAGGACATTTTTATCTGGTAATGACTGTGAAAAATGGGCTACCTATAACCTACCCGTGGTTTTCTGCAGGATGGCAGCAAAGCAAAATGCTATGAGGAGGGGAAACTCATTAAACAAAAAGGGAAATAAAATGGAACAAAGAATGATGATAGAAAATCTGTCTTTCCCTTCTCTCCTGCCACTCCCCGTCGAAACACATATATAAAATGGACTAACCAGCTATTCTCCTGAGTTACCATCTCCTTCATGAAGTGATATGGTGGGATTTCTATTAGCTGATGCTTCCTAGTAAGCAAAACTCATCAAACCTTGTCCAGAAATGCCTGTCCCCTGGCGCCATGGCTGTTTGGGGAATGCTCTGGCTGTCCTGGTGTGGCTGTGCTCATGTACTGTGACCTCCCTAATGGGACCTGCTCCTAATGTCATGTGGTTCCATCAGATCTCCCTCTGGGATCATCTGGACTTGTGTTTGTGCCCCAGGAAGTCATCCTAAAGGATCTATCTCCTCCATCCTTCCTGATCACCACCCTCACTGAGGTTAGAAGTGTGATTTAAAAAAACAGCTGTAAGGTAGCTAACGTGCATTGTCATTTTGAACCATCTTTTCTTCTAAAGTGTTGATAAATCCAACAAGAATTAGCTCCAAATCAAAAATACAACTTCAGTGAGGTGTTGATAATTCTATCACTGGAGAACAGAAAGAGGATAGAAGGTGGCTGTGTTTTTCAAAGCAATTGTTGTAAAATAGCTTCTCTTTCCTTGAATTCCCAGATTTTGTCACTTGGAATATATCAGATGTTGGACTTTTTGGTAGTTTTTGAACAGAACAATTAGTAAAAGACTTACTGGCGTTTTTGTTAAATATTAGCAAACTCATTTTCCTAAGTGTAACACAAATACCCAACAGGAGGCTTAACCTATTCTCCCTAGCTGATATTTCTTTGGCAGCAATGAGAGCTTAAGCAGCTACTTATTCATCCCTGATTATTCATTTTCTTCAGTTTCTATTACAGCAGGTTGAGCCCTGATGTATTCAGCCTCTTCAGCTTAATGCATATACCTAAAAATGAATCTCTCTGCCTTTTCACCTATGAAAAAAAGTTGTTAATTGAAAATGGTTGCATAGGCTCTCTCTACAATCAGGAGAGACAGGCACCTCCAGATGGTGATTCATGTTTTTTCTGAACATGGGCTGCATTCAGATGTCTTTGCAGGACTGTGGAAACACCCCACCTGTGTCTGTAAGGCTAAGCTGTGGAGGGCAGGGCACAACCTTAAGCATTTTCCCTAGCGGTGTGTAGTCTGCTTGTGAGCATACTGTTGTGACTTTGTCAGGCACCCACCAACGCTGTCCTAGCTGGTGCTCGGGCACTGCACGGGCCTCAGGTCAGCAACCTGCTTCTGGTCGTCCATGCGGATGATGCCAGCCCAGTCTGAGTTCATCTGTGTGTTGAGTTCAGCCAACCCTGGCTCGGGGACAGCAAGTAGTCCTCACCCGCGTGAAGGCAGCGGGTACATTCAGGGCAGCAGCACATAAGGGTAGTGCTGTTTGCTGCTGGGACTTGCCAGTCGCCGGAGCGGCTCCATTTAGATCTGCCCTGGGTACAACTCAGCAAGTGCTGATGCAGACCAGGTCCTAGATAATTACCTGTGGCAAGGTTAGCCCTCCCCTGCTTCACAGTCAGAAGTACTGGGCTTACTGGAAATGTTGGCAGCTCATCCCTTTGGAGACCAGCCCGCTTCTTGCCCTGGAACACTTTTGATCCCTGTCAAGTCTCAGAAGGGCCTATCAAAACTGCATCTTAAAATAATCTTCATGTCCTCCCTGCTGCTATTGAGTTCGTCAGCTTTTTGTTGAGCCGAATGTTTATACTGTTTGGGTCTCTCTGAGGCAAGTGAACCTTTAGCACTCAGACCACCTGGAATTTACTGTATTGTTTGGGGTCTTCACCTTCCAAGTTAAACCCTTTTTTCTTTTAGATTGGATTTAACTACTGTGAGTGAATCCAAAGTGAGTATAAGAAAGGAACGCTGCAGGTAATTGTTCTCTGGGTTTATGAATAGGCTGGTGTTCAATAAAACACTAAAGTACCTTTTGCATAGTTCCTGTTGATTTCTAATTATATATTCAATGAATTGTTTTGCTCAGATGGGACCCATAGCAAAGACGAGTTGCATCATTTTCTGTTTATTGGAAGGGAGCAGTTATAGATGCATAATATATTTTAAGCTAAAATCTTACCAGGAAGTTAGGGAATCTCTGTATTCTGCCAGAAGCTTTGTTACTGTCTGATTACCTTGGTAGTAAAGGAGACATTTTCACTGAAAATAGTTGCACAGAGGAAAAAAGATTCTGATTAGAACAGTATAATCTGGAGCACTGGGACCTAGATTCGAGTCCCTGCTTGGATGTCTTCGATGCGGATCTTGGTGTGCTGCCAGAGCACCATAATCACAATTTCTTCTCTGCATGTATTAATTTTTGTAGAAAATCCTTGAACACTTTTCTTATAATCCCTACATGCACAGAGCATTCAAGAGCGTAAGTTTTCTTTTTGGATACCCATAGCTTTTAGGATGCCCATCAAAACTGACAGAAGATGTCCAGTTTTCTGGAGGACGCTCTGTGGAGCCATCTGGCAGGGCTCCTGCAAACATGCGAGTTGATTGCTGCTTCTTGAGCTGTAGAGTTTCAGCAGATGATGCAGAGTGTGCTGCACTGACAACAACAACAAAAAAGATATTTTAGCTGCAGCTCTGCCTGGTTGATATCTCCCATATGCTAAGTGGTATTTATTAGTTCTGTGAGGGCTCTTCAAGCATGGACTTTGATCCTGAAGATCATACCATGACTAATTTTAAAGGACTGGACTTCAAATGCACTGAAAGCTGAAATGAGCATTGAAATAACTTGAAATAAGTTCTTAAGCGTATCATTTGGTCACACTGGATGGTTTGGCCTGTTACAAAACAGGCCTGTCTGTATGCAAAAGCCATTTTATCTGAGTGTGAAACTTGTATCTGTGAGGAAGTCACTGAAAGATGAATGCCTGATGCTGCAAAGGGCAAGGACTTCCAAAAAACACTTACTTTTATTTATACCAGTAATGAAATCCCCATTGACCCAATATTGGATTAGGTCGGCATTCAGTGCTCTTGAAACTCCTACTCCGTAAGCATTTCCAAGAATTCACCCGTGCACAGGCAGAAATGGTAGATTTTTCTTTTCTTTGTGCACTTCACCTTGCACTGAAAATGGAATGAAGTGTCAATCAGAACTCATATTTGCCCTATTTAGAGGTCGCCGTAGACTACCTAAATAATATATAGGCACACAATTCTATAAATATAAACAAAGTAGCTGATAGCCTGAAGTTTATGTCTCAAACACTGATTAATGTCTTGAAGAATTACTTTTAAACCATTTAGTGAAAAGCACGAATTCAGTATGTGAAAAAAAGATCCCATTATTTTCTAAAATACACCAATAACTGAACAAACTCTGCACTAAGACATATGCGTTTCCCCTGATTTTCAAGTCATTCTTCACTTCTAGTCTTGTACTCAAGTCTGTACTTCTGCAAAGCTTCCAATTTTAGACAACTCCATGTGGTGTCCTTAGATTAAAAATTAAATGTTGTACTCCAAATAGTAGTCAAAAAAAGAAGGAAAAACCAACTCAGGACAGAGGTTCAGATCTTCTGAAGTCTGTTACTATTTATGTACTGGCATGTAGTCGTGGTGTCTAAAGAACTGAACTAGGCAAAGATTAGAAAGGAGATAAATATGCAAGATGACACAGACTCTCTGGTAAAGATAAAGGTATGCAAAGCATGTATTTAAACGATTTGCTGAATTGGGACCTAAAGTTATTAACAGATGTTAGGTTTTTATTCTTGTTAGTATCCTTCTCTTTCCTTTGGTTATTGTGGTACCAGGGTGAAACCTGCTGCATTCACAAGTTGTTTAAAATCTCTTCTGCGCTACAGTAAACTTTCCTCCAGGCTCTAAACCCGAAAACATGAGAGAGAGACATAAACCACTTTAGGTTTCTTAATACTGAGTGCAAACAAGCTTGTATGCAGTATTTTGCATCTTCCTAGTACTAATTAGCGTATTAGCTGAGAATTAAAATGAAGGCTTTCTTATTCCCGATACCAGTCTACCTCACAATGTTTGATCTCTTTTTTCCTGAAGTGGTTTCTCTGTCAGGTGAATAGAGATCTTATTTAGTTCTCTGGGAGATGTTTTCAGAGTTAGTAAAACCACTGTTGGGAAGTAAAGTGGAAAAAAAAGTAATTTTATAAAATACAAAGGTTTATCTGTTTTGAACACTGAAAACAAGCAAATGAATAAACCTTTTTATTTGGCTGAATTTATGCCTCTATGTTAAAATCCACCCTCATTGTTAATAAGTACAATAATGACATTAACTTCAGATAATGCATAGCTTGTAGGAAAGTGAAAAGTCTTGCATTTTAATGAGAAAAGAAGGTTTTATTCTCTCTGCCCTGCCCTTCGATTTATAAGCCAAAATCTCTGGTCTGTCTTGCTGTTCTGGCTCCTGTCAAATCAATAGCATTGCCTAGATTTTAACCAGCTGTCTATTCTCAAACCTGAGGGAATTCATCCTATGAAAATTTTAAATAAAAATTTTTTAAAGCAGTGCCAGACAAAGGCATGAGCATTTTATGCTATTTGTTAGTTGTTGGAAGGCAGATATTTTACTGCATTTCAAACATCTGCTGCTCTGTGCCACAGTCTGATAACAAATCATGATCTAAGTCATGTTCTTGCTTCGGCAAGTTGCATAGAAGTGTTCCACGTGCTGATCTATCTGTCAAGTATATTGTATCAGCCAAATGAAAATGAAAAAAGAGTTTTGCTACAGTGTGAAGCGCCACCATTGACTGGCTCTACCTGGGAATTAGATATCCTCCAGTAATTTATTCTGCATGATGGATCTGATGCCTGCTAATGTTTCCACTCATTGCCAAATAATTTTGTTAGACTTTATTGATGTAATGATATGATCTTTTCCCCTTGCTATTCAACTGCAATTTTTCTTTTCTGATAGTTTTTTGCAGGGAAGAAATCTTTCTTTATTCTCTGTTTTTTTTTTAATTCTAGTCTCAGATACTGGTTGTCTTAAAAATGTTGGTCTTATGCTTTTTTCCTGTGTTGTGCACAGTATCTTCTTTTCATTATACTACATATGATGAGCAACAATGAAGCCTTGACAAATTATCTTCCTCTTGAGTATTAAGAGTCTTTGAGAACTGAAAATTCTTCTGGCTTTCATAAAACCCAGTCTGGCTGTAAGTGTCTTTGGGTTTTAGCCTAAATTGCATGCAGTCAAATCTTGAATTTTTGCAATATCTTGATGCACTCATAGTCAGTCAGGTCAGTAAAATATAAGTTAATTTCCAAAATTGCTTTCAACCTCAATGAAAAACAAGGATTCTTTAATAAACCTTCTTAGTAACAGCCTGTAACTACCATGGTGATAGAAATACTTTTTATTTTCATTTTATGTCTCATGAAAGTTACAAGCTGAGACATGGGTATAAACAACTCTAATCAGTGTCAATCTAGCTGTCCTTTTGTTTTTGGTACATGTTTTCTTTCCAGTGACCTTATTATTTTTCATTTTTTCTTTTGTTTGCATCTCAGTGAATATCTCTCAGATTCTTGTCCAATACCTGAATTATTACTATGTGTAATGTACAGGAACTACACTTAGTATGGTTTCAGTTCCTCTGGAAGCTTTCTAGTAGTCTGAATTTTAAATGAAGAGGGTTTTATCCTCTTCTTGAGGGGCTTTGGGAGATGCTCTGGGGTTGCTGCCAGGGCTGTACCTTGTGCTGAGCAGTGGGGCAGGCTGGCACAGGGATTTGGGGTAGTCCCGGGGCTGCTGGGTGTTCACACTCTGGCTGGGCGAGAGGAGAGCCGGTGGGCAGCGGAAGGTGATACAAGCCCCAGGATGAAATGCGCAGTGTGGCCCCAACACTTTCTTGCCAGAGCTGCCGCCTGCTTCCTGCTGCGTGCTCCCTCCCTGGGACGTGGCATGAGGCACCTGGTGCTCAGACATAGCCAGCCTCACTGACCCTGCTGGATAGGATAGTTCTGAGTCTGACAAATAGTCTCCCAGCTGGAAATTCAGGAGGTAGGGTTATGACATCCCCTGCCCTGCCTTTCCTAGTCCGGAGCAGCTCATCACCAGAGCTGGGTGCTGGGAGCTCCCCTTGGCCGCAGCGGAGCTAAGGTGTCTGCTGAGGGACGAGCCAGCAAGTGCCTGGGCCCTCTTAAAAGCAGAAGAAACTTCAAATACAACAGCTAGAGCAGTCAACACATATCAACACAACTCTTTTTCCTTTGTTGCAGAAGGGAAGACAGTGCAAAGTGTTTTCATGCCATGCTTTAGCCACTTACAGGTCAAGAGCAAGACGTTTGAATGTGCAAACAGTTTGCTGTAAAGTCTGATTTTTCACCCTGAGTGTAGGATAGAAATGTCTATTTTCATTTAGAAACCTTGGGTTTTTTTATGTATTTAAGGGAAAATATGAGTATCTAAGTTAGCAACTGAAATCTTGCAGAGTAATTTTCATCTTTTCCAGCTCTGGCAGTTCAAGGTGACACAGCAATTCTGCCTTCATGCTGGAAGTCCTTTAAGGACTTGTAAACCTTTGTGTTTCTTATGCATACCAGACACCTGGCTTTAACCTGTGCCAGTGCTGGTTCCACCTGGCTATTTCTGAAAGCTCAAGAGAAAAGCAAACAAACAAAGATATGAAGGAAAATAAAAGGTGCCTCGCTGTGATGTTTTTATAGAGTGGTACATTGCTTTGATAATGAACTGTGGAACGTAGCATGCGGAAGATGATGAATGTAAAAGACTGCATGTGTTTTTATTTGAATGTCGTGTCCATGAGCTGGATTATTAGTATGAGCTCTGTAGTGTAAAAAAGAGAACTGAAATGGAAAGAACGTATTTCTAGTTTTTGCAGTGAACCACATCCTCTTTCGTCTATCTCCCTTTTCGTGACCAGACTAAGATTCCAATAATGTAAGCTTTACCATTTTGATGGTAATAAACAAACTGCTCTCTTCCTAAAGTTATGTATGCTTCCTTCCAGCATTGTAAGGGAAAACCTATTTGCATTTCCAGCAGATCAGACTTTTTTTCCCAAGTGTGGGCTCATAGGGCTGCACTGGCTGGGAGCTCAATTGGGCTCACTGATGATGCCATACCATGCGTTTCCTGCCCCCGGAATTAAATAGCCTGTTCCTGTGCCAGGAGAATAAGTGACGGTGTTTTGGTACAGTTTGCTGCTTGCTTATGACTGGAAGCTGAAGTGCAAGCTGAAATGCCGTGAGCTTGGTTCCATTTCTTGTAGGCACAGAGGTGCATGCAAGTCAAGGAAGGAGTTTTGAGCTTGACTAGAACAGAAATGGACCAGGTAAAGGTTTTTCAAAATTATTAATTTTGCATTTACCTGACTGAGGTATTCATGAGAAGTCAGTGATTTCAGGAGGGACTGACATTTGTTCTCTGATCCCTGAGTTGCAGCAGTCCTGAAATACCTGCCCAGCCACAGGGGCCTAGGGAACCCACAGCTGGCTCATCACTGGGGTTGCACCAACCCCCTGGTGATTTGCTTTGGGAACAAAATAGGTTATTCGAAGGCAAGCAGCCCAGGAAGGATCATGATTGGCTTCTGCTCACCTCCACCTGTAGCTGCAAGGTCCCTGCTCTCACCTTCCCTGTCATACCACCTGCACATCTCAGACCTCCTGATTTGTAGCTGACCATATCTGCAAGGCTGGCTATGAGAGAGGGCAGGCTCCTAGTGGAGTCCCCAAGCAAGTGATGCTTGAATCAATGGTGAAGCATACCATACCATAAATGTATGTTTGGAATGAGCTTGGTGTTAAGGTTAAAGCAAGCTGACTTGGGATCAGTCTGTGGTTTATGGTAATGCTGCTATACAATAGCCCAGGCAGGACAGATGTAAGGTGTCTCCTGACTCTTTAGGGACTGGGCATAATTGCCATTTTTGCTCTGTCACACAATATTTCCAAAGGAGCAATGTGATGTGGGACTTCAGTGTTAGCTGGTGAATTTTGCCCTTGCGTAATTCTAGTACTTTGATTTTTGTTCCTTCTTATCTTGCCCAGTTTATTGAAAAATTGTGATGGTAATGTGGTGGTTCATTGTCTTGAGATGGTTTTAAAGTGAATAAGCAAACTGTTTTGCCTCTGAGGTTGCATAATTCCATGGATTTGTCTTACCTCCAGTAACTGGCATGTAATATTTAATGTATCATTTATGATGTATGTAAGCTTTACAGGCTGGATGTTGTGTCAAAATGACGTGAGCACTTGGGTAAACACCTCCTTGAATCACCATCATTTTGGCACACTCAGGGGCAAAGGAACTTGTGTGGAGTGTGTTAAACATCACAGAGCGTGTTGTTGTTTAGAGTCTTGTGATTAGGGCTTTGATCTAATTCTCGCCAATGTAGCAAATGTTCGCTGTCGGCTAACACTGTTACAAGGACTAAGGGTTTATCTTTCTTTGCCCGGCAATAATGTATTTTCTATTATGTCAGTAGGATTTGTTATTTTTCAAGTTGTGTGCAGTGCTCCTTTGAAGAATGTCTCTTTTTCAGGTGGTTTCATGGTGGCTGTACCCCAAAATGTCTAGATGTCTCTCAATAGCAAAAATTGCTTTGTTATTGAATGTATTATTTATTAACAGTATCTTGTTGTCTTTTTCTAGTTGCATTTTACAAAATATGCCACAAGCATCTCGTGTGATTTTTATAAGGAAAGTCTTATTTATAATATTCGTGCAAGTGGACAGAAACAAATCTCAGTTTTATAGTAGTCCATGCCTTTTTTCATAGCTGCAAAGTCTTAATGAGCATGATCAGAAGGGACAGGCTCATTGTTTTGTTTAATTTTGATGGAATTTTTCAAAGGTAACTATTATGTTATTTATAATTTGGATTTAATTATCTCAACAAATAAATATCTCCATTTTAAGAAATGAAAATAGTATTTGTGGGGCTTCTTTTTCTTCTCTTTTCCCCATTCTCTAACTCAGTATGTCCAAACAATCAAGGTCATTTCCTCTTCCTCTTTATGTGGTCCTGTAGAGTATGTGTTCATGTCAAGATTTACATCCATTGTCCTCATCTGGTATTTCTGGTTACTCAGCTTACTCAATTGTTTTTCTCCGTAGCTTAGTCAGTGAGACACATTTATCTACAGTGTTAGTCCGAGAATTAACCTGGGGCCGAACCTGTACATTTTTGCCTTCCCAGAACAACCCAGAAACACAGCTTTTGGGTTCATGTAGGAATCTCAAGGAGCCACAGACATTTTGTCAAAGAGGTTCCCATTCTGCACTTGAATCAGTGTAACTGAATCCCCCTTGCTTGGACTGGATGTGCCAGTGCTCAGTCTAATACCCACATAAGAGGCCATTTCCTAAATGAGTAATTTTGTAAAGCAAATGACAATTCTAGCATCCGAACATCTGATTGACCTAGCTTAGATGTATTTAGATTTTCAAGCCAGATTTTCCAAGTGCAGATTTTCTGTGCACAAGTCTCTTCAAGATATCTGGAGGTTGACACTAAGTTCCTTTTGAGATTATGAAAATGTCTTCTCTCACTTTAAACCTCCCCACTCCACTTTAAAACCAATGGAAGATGTAGGATGAATGGTCCTGGCCATTCCAGGGACAGCTGGAGTAGGGTTCCTCAGCCCAGTAGATACAAAAAAGCAAGCATCTTTGTCTATCTTCATTTTATTGCAAGAATTATCCGTAGTAAAAATGGTCTTTGCTAAGGGAAGAGGGGAAGACAGAAGCTCCTTTTCTTTTAGCCACGATTGTTCTTTTTCAAGAAACTGCCAATTGAAGATGAGAGACTATTTAACTTCCAGTTTACTCAGGTGTGGGCAGATATAAATTGCTGAAGCCAGTTGAGGATGAAGTGCCAGTGATTATGTTTATGCTAGAAATCCTAAGTTGATGCCTTAACTTTCCTTAGCTCTCTAGCACATTTATTTCCTTTCCCTAAATGCATTTTCCTATCCAGTGAGTAAAGGAGAATTCCTTGTTCTTCTCATTTAATAATTCTTAGTTTTCAGAACATACCTCTCTATCTAGGTCACTCACTAGATTTCTTCCTGTTGCAAGGAGAGACAAATGTCAATGGCAGCTCACAAAATGAGAAGTCCCTGCCTCCAAGGACTTCTGCATGGTGGGTTTTCAATGGGTGGAAGCCTCCCCTCTGGGGCTCTCTGTTGTGTGCTTGCTTGTATAGTGCACGTTGGCAATACTGCCTTGGATGGTGGGAAACCTAGGTCAAATCACCAAGTCCTTGGAGCTACATTTCACCCTCAGCTGATGAAGTGCTAATTGAAAGCTATGTCCTGCAGCTACTGTTGGTTTTTTCCCTCTAGAAAGGAATCATACCTTAGCTATACCTCTGACCCCAGGTATTTGTTTTTAGCCCTGTGCCTCTTCTTCCTAGCCCTTTAACCTTGATAAGCTAATATTTATTCCTTGTATGAAAGTGTTCTGTGGGCAGGCAAAATGTCAACGGTAATGGTGTCTCAGACTCCCTCCATCTGGCTTTGACAGGAGGTGCTTGAACGTCACAGGGAAGGTTGTTGCTGGGACAAGAGAGACCTACCCAATGCAGAAGTTCTCTTGGTATCTCACTTTAAATCCTCTTCTACGCAGATTTCCACCCCACTGTCACATACCCAGCTTGGAGAGCTTGGCAAGGGTGTTACTTAAGCGCTTTGGCTTCTGACTATGTTTCCTTTATGTGCTTTCCCAGTTCACCTCTTCATGGCATTTTAGCAGAAGTGCTACACATCTTCTGTTGCTTTATCTGGATGTCTTCTAGAAAATACACTCCTAAATGAAAGGACCAGCTGCCAGTGAGAACTGCTGTGTAAGTATTGTGGCATTAATGAATATGGTTTAATGATGATGTTTCTGTCTGGTACAATTGTGCCTAACTCTGTTCAGAAGATTTATGAAGTTGTTGCATCAGGCTTTCACACAGGGATCTACCAGCTGGCTGTGGCATGTTTGCTTAAGCCTGTTCAACAACAAAGAGATTTTAGCCTCCATCAGGTAGCAGATGATGTACAGCATGTGCTGTCTTCTTAATGACCATGAAAGTGGTTTATGTGTAACGTAAGTAACAACTTCAAGTAGAGATTTTCAGGAGAAGACACATAGGACTTAGGAGAAAGGGGTTTGCTAGTGATTTCTGCTACAGATTGCTTGCTTACCCCCTCAAACTGCTTAACCACTTTATGTCAAATTGCTGGGTCAACAAGGACTAATTCTTCCCAGTCTCACAGGTGTTAAGGTAAAATATTTTCAATGTATTTTGAAAAACACTAGCAGAAAGAATTGGAGTCTTGAGAAAAATAAGCTGCCCTGCCTATAGAAATTCATGCAGTTGAATGCTAGCTACAGGTCACCATGACATTTTGCTTTGCTATAGCTGGTTAGAGAGCATTTAAGTGTACCACAACCCTGAGAGGATGCATTCTGTCCATCTTGATTAAACTGATACTTCATAAAGCGTCTTCCTGTATTGCCCATTCAGTGGGGTAATTAACTTCCCATCATGTAGTGCAGCTTTTTCTCCATCTATCAGGCCAAAGGCCTTAAATCTTCTCTCTTCCAGACTAAGAGTCCCTAGCCTATTTAGTTATTGTTTTTAATGAAAGCCATCCAGTAAATGTGATTATCCCTGTTGCTCTTCCCTGCAGTCTTTCTGGTCCTACTTCTTTCATTTTTGAGATAGGAGGTTTAGAATCCTATGGATATTAAATTACAACATTTCTTTTCACTATCTTCAGTGGTTGTCAAATCAGACCTTATTCACCTCCAGCTTTTAGTCGCTTCACTGACAACCTCAAGACCTTCAAGTCTGGTGGGGTTAGCAACTGAAACTAAAATTTAGAATTAGAACATTTTTGTCTTTGTGTCTTCTTTAATGTAAATGTTCTATTTAATTTTTGTATACATCCCAGGTTTTGATGAGAAGGCTTAAGATACCTAAAGCGGACTTCTGACTAAAAGAGATTTAAGTGGAAACTCTATCCTCTTGGATATTTTTTGAAAGAATATTAGGACAAAATTACTTTCTGTGAAAAGATATGCATGGACTTCTTTTCTAAAGAAGAAAAAGAATTAATTCAATTACCTTGAAAGATACTGTGAGATGGAATCATTGGCTCTTGTTCACTCTGCTACGGACTCCTTTTATTTTGTAGGCATTTAACAGGAAGAAGACTGTCATGTGTTTTAGTCCCTGTGGACCCAATTTGACCCAGTTCTCAAAAAGATCATTGTAGTATTTTCAGTATTTTGATCTGTCAGTTCATCTACTTTGTACTTTTCCTTTATTACGTACCCATAAATGAGTGAAAAGCTAGGGTTTTCTTAATCAGTACCAGCAATGTAGACAACTTGCAAAATGGTTAAAAAATAGTCAAGCACATGCATATACTGCCAAAGAAAAATTCAGTACTGCAAAAAATATTCCAGATAATATTCAGGCGGGATATATGCATAGAGCTCTTGGAACTTTGTATTCACTACTTAGAATTAAAACTGGTAATCCTTACAGAGGAACCTGTTGAAGATAACCTGTACCCATGTTATTATACAAAAATATTTCATATGACATAGAGTACTTTCCCAAGAAAGGGAACATTCTTTTACTGTGTTATGCAGGCTTACTGCAAGGAAAACCTTATAGATGATAAGGAATAGTTATTCAGAATCCCTGTTTTAGAAATGATCTGTCATGGTACTAAAAATAAAATACAACTGTGTATGCCAAATCATCATCAGACTCTGTGTGTGGTGTTTAAATTTAAAAAGAAGTATTTTAAAATAAAACAAAGTACTTGAAAATCAAGTGTGTGCAGCATTTTGCAGGAAGGAGAAGAGACTGAAAATATGCATGGGAGAGACAACACAAAGTTCAAAACAGTTCTATCACAATCTCTTTTACAATTCTATGCCATAACTGAGCATTTTTATCTTGTGTTAATGTGTTTTTCAGAATCCCTTTTAGAATCTAGATCTCTCAAAAATTGTTTCATTCAAGTTATTAAAAACAAGGTTTAGTTTGTGTAGGGGAATAGACAGGGATCGGCGACCGGAAGATTACGGGATGTGACGGAAAGATAGACTCCTCCCCATAGGAGTGGCAGGAACAGGAACCGCAAGAGCTATATAAGCGTGTGACGCAGCCAAATAGACAGACATTTTGTATCCATCATATTGGTGTCTGTGCATCACTGTCCCCAGGGTGGGTAGAGCCCTGTGTCCCGGAGGTATGCGGCCCAAGATAAGTTCTCCCGTAGAAGCGTACAGCTACAAGTTTGAAAGCTTCAACAGTTTGAACGTGTATCATTAGCAAAAGCCATTTTTAATATCTGATAACCCAGTTATGGTAGATCAGGCGCTTTGCCATTCACTGTTAACCACTTGCTTTCCTCACATTCCCCATCTCCAAATCTACCACAGTGCCATTGTGAACAGTTGCTGGCTGCTGACAAATGCTCAATGAGAGAAACTACCTTTGGCGACATACCAGATATGTCTGGGGACACAGAAAGTGTGACAAAAACATGACCACGAAAGGAAATCATGAGTGACAGCCAATGGTATGGCCTCAGGTTCATTGAGTGACAGGACACTTTTGGCTTAGATTGCATGTGGCCTGTCAAATGTGGTTTAACTCTTGGAGTTATTAGCCGTCTGGATGAATAATTGTTAGAGATATCAGCCATCAGCGAAGTTCATGGCTGATAGAAAAAGGCAAGTGCAAAGTTTTTCACGTGGGACAGGCTTCAGCAGGCTAGGGTACAGTCTTTGTAGCAAGAGGGCCTGGGCTCCGGCGGACAGCAAGAGTTGAGTGTTAAGTCGACAGCCTGCAATTGCAATGATAACCACCAACCATGTAGTATAGCCAGGAGGATGAGGTAGGGGATTTTTCCCATGTGAGGTAATTTTGAGTCTGCATCTGAGGTACTACATCTAATGTTGGATGCCCTGGTATGACAAAGATACTGAAAAATTGAAGTGACTCCAGAGAAAGGTGGTATGGCCATGGGGTGGGAGCACAGGACACCCAAAGAGAATGGGAGCAGCTGCCTCTTTGTTCAGCTTAAACAAAAGAATCCTGCAGGGGCAGCTCGTGGTGCTCTTCAGCTTCCTGCAGGGAGGGTGAGACAGCAGAGCCATGCTCCTCTCAAAGGTAAACAGTGAAAGGATGAGAGGAAACAGCCACAGGTTGCAGAAAGGGAACCTGCTGTTAGGTAGAAGGAAAAGATCTTGCTGTGAGATTCATTGGATACTGGACCAGGCACCCAGGCAGGCTGTGGGGTCTCCAGTGTTGGAGATCTCCACCCAGAATGAGACTGGACAAGGCCCAAGCAATCGCGCTGAACCTTGAAGTTAGCTCTGAGCTCCAGACATCCCTTCCAACCTGAATTATGCTATGAGTAGTCGGGGTGTCAATAACACTGCTGTGTGACAAAGTGGGTCCCAGAGGGTTAATCCTAAAACTTGTCTGGATGTAGGATGCTACCGCAAGATGTGAAGCTCTGTTCCTTTACCCCTGTGACATGGGACTGCCAAGAGAAAGGCTTGCATTTCCTTTTCCATGAACTGCAGGAGACTAGAGCAATTGCATCATACCAGTATCATTACAAGAGAGGGCAGAATGTCTTCCTAAATCTCTTTTCCATTCCAGATGGTCTTCTGTAAGAGCACTTCTTTTGATACTGTTGGCCTGCATACCTGGAAACAAATTACTTGATGAGACTGTGGCTCTTTCTTCAGTGGGGCTGTTCAACAGCCTAAAGGACCTCACTGTTTCCTTTTGCAAGTCCATATTTTCTTTTGCTCAAGCCTGACATGGAGAAGGACAAGCAGGTGGTGTACAGGTGTGTATCTCCTCTGTGGGCAGCAGATGGTACAGGCTGGTGGGACAGTGCCAGGGGTGGCTGGGACTGGGGAGATGGACCATCTCCCTTTAGGTTTCTGTGGCATTGGGGCCCTGGTGGATGAGGGGTGATTTTTGCCTTGCAGGTCCCTTCCTGCTCCTGTCTGCTCTGGCCAACCCCTCTCAGACCTTTCAACTTTACCAATTTTCTGAATAAGCCACATTTCACCTTCTATTCCTCCATTTCATCTCCTACGTCTTGCTCCCTCACACTTCTTTCTAGTCTCCAACCTTCTACTTCCCTTCTGGGCCCTGCTGTTTGCGGTGCTCTGGTCACAGGCTTCATGTCCTCTTGGCTCCCCACTTGTTTCCACTCGGATCCCTACAGGCACTGCTGAAACTGCTGCTCTGCATTAAAGATATTTGACAGACTGAGGCAGATGCTGTGGGGAAAAATGGCACAAAAGTAGCCTGAAGGAAGCAAATACTTTCTCATCAGTGCATATTTTGATGGTATGAACTCTAGAAAGCTCAGGGCAACAGCACTGAATAAAAAAGAAGTATAAATAACTTTATTCAGTGTACAAAGAATAGATTCCTGTTAGGAAAAAGATTAAAAAAAGGATGTAACTCACAGTGCAGGTGCACAAGGGAAGTGGAAGGAGCTGGGAGCTGAACGTTGCACAGACAAACTTAGTTCTTGTACTTCCTAAATCTGAAGAGCTCGACCTCATGGTTTACTGTCTTGGAATGTAGCTCTTTTGGATATAATCTTATGTATATTTCCTTAGACATTTATGTTAATAATTTTGAACACTTGTTGGCGAGGGAGGAAGAATAACTGAAAAGTTGGAGTAAATGCATAACCTTAGCTTGATGTAATCCACTGACTGTATCTAGACAAACTTTCACAGGTACTTCTACAGGTACCGAACTGTAAACAGGTGCTGAATCTAATCTAGGTGTTAATATCAAAACTTAGCAGCATTTTGTCAGGGTGTGCTCTGCTCTGACACAGTCTTCAGACAGATAGGGGAGAGAGAGAGCAAACTCAAGCATATGAGGGTGCTAAGGAAATGAAGGCAAGTAAGACACATCCTCATGCTGCACTGTGGATTCGCCCAGGTTTGGAGCAGCCTTGTCAGCTCATGAGACCCTGCTGTGGCCCCTGAGATTGCCCAGCTGGAGTCAGTGAGGAGGAATGGGCATCTCTTGGGTGGGTGAATGTCCTGAACTAGAATAGATAAGCTATGCCCTTGAAGTTCTTATTCCTTTCTTTGTCCCCAGGGCACTTCTTTGGGCTTCAGAAGGTCTGTGTTGAATCATTACCTCTGGTGCTGAAGAAGTCCCTTTGTTCCTCTGTTTCTTACCTGTAAACTTCTTCCCTTCCCTTAGATTTAGCCTGATGGTACAACTTCATCCAGAATCTTTAGGTGAAACCACAATAAAGATAATATTGTGTAATAATACAAGCATAACATAATCATAATATAACATAACAAAATGGGTGATCTTGTCCCTTTAATTTTCTTCCTTTCAAACTTCTGCTGCTTCTGAAAGCAGTTTATCCATTTAAAGTACAGAAAAAAATTTCAGCATTGTACAGTATAGTGCATGAAAAATCAACATTTAGAGTGCTCCCGTTGCACACACACTAGTGCCTTAGCTCCTAACACTTGATTCATATTCATATGATTGAAAATGAGTGCTCATCTAATGAAAAGCAGTACTGGAATTGCCAGAAATTGCAGAAATCGAATATGACATCTTGGGAGGCAATCTGCTCCCTTCTCCCTCCAAATAAAATAAAACCTAGCCACCAAAAGAAACCCAACCCATATATTGTATATTTCAGAATACATTGCTCTTAATTTTGTCCTATAACAATGGCTGGCACTATATGTCCTGAGCTTAGAAACACATTTTCGTTCAACTTCTTCACAGGCACTTGACAGTTGAGGCGCCTCTCAATAGCATGTAGCTAGGACCAACAGCACGCCAGCTGTCTTTTGCAATCCTGCTGTATCTCTCCCTGTCAATTGCTATCAGTAGAAATGAAATATATTGAAGTATTAGTGGTCATGAAGAGTCACCGCTAACTATTGTGATGCCATCCCCAATGTAAAGTCAGCAGACAGCCAACCCTGGTTTGAACTGACTTTAATTCCACAGGTTGTGTTATTGATCATGGTCATTATAGTAGACTACTTTGGAACTATCAAGCTGAGGGATGGAAAGTTGTGTGAAGGTGCTATCGCCATTTGTCTTGTGAGCTAGCTGTACTGCTCAGAGGGTCTAGAGATTTCCAGTGGAGTCCCTGAGATTCCCTGGCTGTTGCTGTGAAAGCACAGGAGAGCTTATGCATCTGGGCGCCTCTGGCGGCTGCCCCTCAGAGTTTGTAGTAAGGTTCATTTGGCTGGGGGTCATGCCTCAGCTTCATCTATTTATTTGGGGTTTGGCGTCTTTCTAAGATAGTATCTTTTCTAACATCATCCTGCCACTATTCTACGGTATCCCCCACTGTTGATAACACACTCTATTGCTTTTCCCAAGACAAGAGTCATATATCATGCTGTGAAACACTTTGGGGTAGGGAAGTTCCCCAAAGGCATGTTAGGATCTTTGTGACTGAAGACAAATGGAAGTCTAAAACCACCCTCTTTGTCTATTCTCTCCGCTAGTGATGGTCTTCTAAGCACCCAAGGCCTAGCATATTGAGAACTATTGTTATGAGCTTTTGATGGACGTGCCAGACAGCCTTTGGTCCTTGTCTTTTGGAAACTGAGCCCTGTGACATTGTGTGTGTGTGTGTAGGGCGACACTGGGTCCTGTGCATGTCAAAGGAGTTGGCAAGTCTGTGTTCCCCTGCCCCACAACAGCCAGTCCAAGCCTTATGTTTCCTGAGATAGGGCTTCCTTAGGAAACTGATAGGTGTCTCCCCATTTTCCTGCAAGCAGTAAACACAAGGACAAAATAATGACAAAATGGACAGACTTTGTTTTCTTAGTGTCATCTTCCTTATTTTAAAAGGATGCACCTGAAGTCCTGCCTCTCTGAACACAGTGGAAACAGCCTTATCCAACTGTTCCCTCCTCAGAAAACTCTCTGTGTGTTGCTCCAAGCAGCTTTGTGTTTAAGCTGGTCTTTTTCTTCAGTCCTCTCAGCAGTGTGAGGGTGGGGAGGGAAAGCGGCTGCTGCTGGAGGCCTGGTGTTCTCAAACTCTGGCATCTGATCTCCATCTCCTGCCTCTTGCTCAAAGATCCAGCTGTCATCTTTCTCACACATGGGCAAACCAGACATTTCGACACAGAAGTACTGACCCTTGATGGCTTTGTAGAGCTCTTCTGCATTTGCATTTGTATCCAAAATAATTTCAAATTAATGACTCCATATAAGGCATGCAAGAAATGGTAATAAAAATAGAAATGCAGTACTGTTTCTGATTTACCACTGCCCTATGTGCATTGCTCCACTTTATCCTGCCCTCTGTAGCGTTAAGTATTGGAGACCTGAATAAGTCAGGGCTATAAGTGTACTGTGCAGTGGGGAGAGACAGAGGAGCAGAGAAAACCAATACTGTTAAAAGGGTACTTCTGTAAATGATGCCAATGTTGCACTTCTGACAAATACTGGTATCCATCCATAATCCAGATGGGTATTATCTACTACATAAGCCTGTTATGAAACTTAATATTTATAAAAGCATGTGCAATTCTGAGTTCATGGATCCCTTGGGCTTAATTCTGCAAACCCTGCTGGCACCAGGCAGAGCTCAGAACAGATGTATTTAGAAAGTGGAAACAAATATTATGCAACCTTTTCCACAAATGCCTGGCACAGGCTGGCCATCTCCAGTATTTACTGACAGCAGCACAAAACCATTGAACAGGGCGGGATAGCTGATCTAAAATACTTTATGCAGTGGCAGAAGGAAGCCTTGTAATAAAAATTACTATTTGGCATCACAAGTGATATCTGTGAACTGGTGTGTGTCCTCTGATAGGACATCCCTAAGGCAGTGTATCTGACTGAGAGGTCACAGGCGCCTTTGCTGGTGCAGCTGCACTGTTCCCCGATGCCCAGCTGCTCTAGGAACCACGTCAAAATCCAGGGGGTGGTTTACAGGTTCCATTGGCATGTCCCTCGTCCTGCAGCACAAGGCACAGCAGTAACCTAATACAGATAGGGTATTAAAGTTCCCTTTTATGAGTAGGGAGTTCTTCTCTAGGCTTAACAGGGAAGAGGGCAGAGTGCCATGAACTGTACAGAGAAAAGCAAGGGTATATCCCACCCCTGAGCTTTGCTCACCATGTAACTGTGCAAATGCTTTGCCACAGCCCCAGGGTGGGCTGGAAGGCCAAGGGCATGGTGGGATTATTGTGTAACCAGCGGGGTTACACAGAGTGTGATCGGACCAGGCTGTGCAGAGCGTAACATGGCACAAGGTTTGCAGTATGAAGCCTGGAAGTATCAATGCAAATTGTTTTAATAGCAGCTGGTATGCACAGGAATTGCAGTGCTGCCTTCACCAAACCAGAGAGCTTTCTTTGCTGTTCTCCCTATTTCAAGGGCAGTGCTCTTAGCATTTCATGCAGCTGCTGTATACACAAGGATAGTTTGGGAAGCAACCTTGGATAAGACCCATCAATATCAATGTGTGCTTTTGAGCCTGTCCTTGCTGAACCAGTAATATTTTTATAACACTATTAGCCTTTAAAAGTTTGACCTCCCTTTTGTGTCTGCTATCAGAGGTTGTTATTTTTTTCACTGGTGCTACTGCTACTGCTTCAGCAAAGAGACTGAAGGTCTATAAAGGGCTGGAAAGGGTCAAGAAAAAGGGGAATCCCATGGGAGATGGGATTTCCTGGCCACAGGAGTGTCCTACGTGCACACAAAGGAATCATATATATCATAGCACATTTGGAAAACTTCAGTGGGCAGGGATACAGACTGGGCACCTGAAAAGAAGTAGAGCAGATCTCTTCCTTTTCTCTTGTGTACCTCAAGAAAAGCCTCATAACTTTGACCACCATCCAGCTAAGTAAGCTGCAAAGACCTTGGGTAAAAGGGCATCATCCAATCATACTGTAGACTCCAAGAAGCAGAAATAATTTATGGTCTTTGGAGCCAGCAGGGCAATGTCTGGAGGTTAATGAAGTTTATGGAGGGCGTTAAATAAACAATCATCTCCAGCATAAAATTGGTAGTGGAATAGATTTGATTAGTAGGCAAAATTTGAGAAGGTATCTGCACTGCAGAGAGTTGAGTCAGAGGGGATTTAAATAAAAAGGAGTTCTGCAAGTCCAGTAACTAAAGCTGGTTGACTTCTATATATATTTTGTGTCTCAAATAGCTGATTTTCTGGGCTAAAATACTCTTTGCTTGATTCAACTTCAAACCAGTAATAATTTATCTTTTAATTGTTGAAATATTGAGTAGCCAGCAACTGATGGCAATTTCTTGGGCAATTTCCCATCACTGGCCCACTTCAAACAGCAAGAGCCTCATGTTGACACTGCGTCAACAATGCTCTGGCAGTATGGAAAGAATTTGGGCAAAACCTTCAGGTTTTTTTGTTTTTTCTTCTTTTTGTTTTTTTCTTTTTATTATTTTTTTAAAATATTATTAAATTGCCCTGCTATCTATATGTGGATGTGCACATGCATTTAGCTTTACTAATGGACTAATACAGGACCAGCTACATTCTGCCTCAGTCTTATTTCTGTGTTGAAAGGACCAGGTCTTCAAGGCTCTCACTTGGCTCTTATCCCCAAGATGCCTTTTGTGTACATTCCCAGGTGTGTCTCTATCTTGAAAATGCTGAGTTTGAGTCCAGTTAAAGCTAACAGTTTCAGCAAACAAAGCTTCTGGAGTAAAAGGTGGAAATGTTCCTCACATGGAGGAATAGGTGGACCTCTTTTGGCAGCTTGCTTAGAGAGCAGGTCATTTACTAATTCATAACTTGCCAGAGCAATGTTTTCTTCTTCCCTTCTGCTTCTCATTAAGAAATAAGATTTTTGAAGTCTGTCTCAAGATACAATGCTATTAGAAGGAATCTGTTCATATTTTAATCCATTTCCAGTAGTTCATAAGCCTTTTGCCATGCAATTAATGAAACAGAATATGAACCAGATTTTTCTGATTTCAGGTTGATTGTGAACCATATAAATCTGATGTGTAAAGGGAGAAGTTCACTTCTGTGTTAAAGAAACTTGTGGACAGATGGTTTGGATTTAAAGAGAGGAGTAGTGGATTTCTGGGAAAATTACACAGGATTAATGAAAATGTAAGCTGAGTTCAAGCTCAGTTCACCAAAAATCTGAAGGCAAAAGAATTACAAACTCTACTTTGATTTGATTTGAAAAGAGCAGGAATGAAATTACCCAGAAATATATATCGAAAAATCTTGGTAGTAATTTACATTTCTGTTAGAATTGTTGGGAATTATCAACATCCCTGTAAGCCTTTAATATTGCTGTCAGGCGCAGTTTATTGTTTGTAAAGGGTTAGTATACATTTACCCATTCAAA